>NW_012107252.1:2425802-2443529 GCF_000951045.1 Mandrillus leucophaeus
TTTTTGAGACAGAGGCTTGCTCTGTCTCCCACGCTGGAGTGCAGTGGTGAGATCTCAACTCACTGCAAGCCCCGCCTCCTGGGTTCACGCCATTCTCCTTCCTCAGCCTCCCGAGTAGCTGGGACTACAGGCACCAGCCACCACGCCCAGCTAATTTTTTGTATTTTTGGTAGAGACGGGGTTTCACCGTGTTGGTCTGGATCTCCTGACGTCGTGATCCGCCCATCTCGGCCTCCCAAAGTGCTGGGATTATAGGCGTAAGCCATGCGCCCTGCCTCAGAAAAAAATTTTAACTCGCTCTGACATCTACTCATTTGATAATTATAGGGGTAGCTCATTCTCTTTAATAAGCATTTGAGCTTATTTCATTTATCCAATTTACCATTGTTGAATATTTGTTTATTTCCAATTTTTCACTATTTAAATAATTCTACAACAAATGTCTTTGGGCATTTCTCCATATGTATATTTTTTTTAAATCATAGAAGTAGACTTTGCAGATTGCAGAATCAAAGAAATTTCCAGTTTATTAGATACTCCCAAATGATGTTTCCATGTAGTTATACCAACGACAACTCTCATCCTCACCAATACTCGACATTGTTTATCTATCTCAAACATTCTAATGTGTCTACCCATCTCATAGATGAAACTTGGCACCATTATTTATTGTTTAATTTGCAATTCCCTGGTTGCTAGAGAGTTTAACATCTTTTCATGAATTTGTTGTTAGTATTGTGTAGTGCAGCAGGCTCTGGAGTCAGACTGCAGGGTTTCAATTACAGTAATATTCTTTATCAACTCAGTGACGATGGGCAAGTAGCCTAACTTCTCTGAGTCTCAGCTTCCTCATCTGTAAATGGAAAGAAAATAGCATATACATGAGATGGTTGTTAGAAGGAGTAAATGATATAATACATGTAAAGCGCTTTCTGTATTGAATAACAAATACTAAGTGCTCAATGAATGAGATATTGTCTTTTCTTAATTTGTAGTTTGTTATACATTTTGGACATTAATTTTTTGTCTATTACATTCATTGAAAATACCTTCTATAAGTTTATTACCGCTTTTCTTTATGCAAAAGTAATACATGTTTTAAAACACGTTTATGTTTTAAAATTTTGTAAAACAGCAATGAACAAAAAGAAGAAAATAAAAATCATCCATTATCTTAGACCTGGTGATAGCTACTAACATTCGGTGTTAACATGCGGATTACAGGTGTGAGCCACTAACATGCAGTGGCTCACACCTGTAATCCCAACACTTTGGGAGACTGAGGCTGGCAGGTTGCTTGAGCCCAGGAGTTTGAAACCAGCCTGGGCCACATGATGAAACCCCATCTCTACAAAAAATGAAAAATTAGCTGGATATAGTGACATGCTCCCAATTACTAGGAGGGCTGAGGTGGGAGGATCATCTGAACCTGGGGAGGTTGAGGCTACAGTGAGCTGTGATCACACCACTGCATTCCAGCCTCGGGGACAGAGTGAAACCCTGTCTCAAAAAACAAAAAAAATCCCACATACTCCAGTGTCTGTTCTAGGGTTTAAGTTTTTAAATTGCTTTTATTGATGTTTTTGAAGAAATGTACATAATGTTCTTAAACAATGTATTTGTTTTCATGAATTTTGAACTGAATTATACATATGTATTCTTTTGTAACTTGCCATAGTCGCCCAACAATGTTATTTTAAAACATTTATTTATGTTTATTTATTTTCACTGCTGAAGGGTATTCTTTACACTTACTTATGGTGAACAGAATATAATAGGATAGACTAGACAAGAATAGAATAGAATAGAATAGAGGAGAATAGAATAGAATAGAATAATGATTTTTGATGAGTAGAATTCTTAATTTAACACAGATGAACTTATGAATCTTTTCCTTTATCATTATTAAGTGAACAAATGCCAAAGATTTTACTGAGCTCATTAACTCAGGAAGGAGCCAACGAGGTGTTAGGACTGGTTTCAAGCAAGAATCTGAAGTATAGAGATTTATATTCTCTGCTGAACAAACTTCATTTGCATTGTGATCAGTAGGAATAATTTGCATTGCTATTGGCATATTCCATTGCATTGCATATGCTATTATAGAGCTCCATAGCTATTCTATAACTTAACAGCTATACCTGCAGAGTTGTAAAATGCCTTAGTCCTTAGGCAGTCAATCAAAGGCACGCACTTTGGCTGCCTATCAGATAATCCTCAGAGAATCTGCTAGACAACACCCAGCCCTACACTGAGAGGGCACTAAGTAATTAATCTCTTTTGTTCTTTTGCAAGTCTTAGATGCTCTTTTTCTGACAATATTCCCTCTTGTGATCTTAATCTTCAAAGATTATTTTTGATCACAGAAAGACTGGTCTCATTATGTTTGGCCTTATTGTTTATATAGGTGTAACAAGAATGTCAACCATATAGGCTTTTATGAGTTTGCTTTGCAAATCTAGAGATATGCAGTACTGAGCAACTTCTAAAGCCAAAGAATTAACCTCTGGTCTGAAAGTTTTCATGAAGAATCTCAGATTGGACTCTGAAAATCCACTGTTATTTGCTATATCCCCAAATCCACTAAAGTTCTCACTGGCCGAGAAATGATTCTCTTTTTCCTTTTCTTTTCCTTTCTTTCTTTCTTTTCTTTTCTTTTCTTCTTTTTTTTTTTTAACCTTGAAGCTCTAGCTCAAAGGAAGGAAGTGGTTTTCTTTCCATCTCTAAGGTCAGGCTCTTGCAAGCCAAATAAAAGGCCAGTTTTCCTGGGAAGGCTTTGTAGAGATTGGCCTACAAGTAGATTGGCCTACAACCCTGATTAAAATATGTTAATTCTCAAATAATTCTCAAAAAATTCTTGGCCATATAATTCATTTGACCAATATATCTGGGGTAAAAAGAAAGTTTCTATTGAACATGTGCTAATAACTATGTTGCTATAAAAAGTATGGAGACTAACAAGCTTCTGAATGCTGATGGGCTCATAAGAATCAGATATAAGTTTAAAATGTTTCATTTTAGTTTACAAAAATAGGATCTACTTAATTAGTGTTAGAGCTAGCTTGAGGGTTTTTCGTATATCCACAAAAAACAGAACATTAAAAATAATAGCAACGACGATCTAAACAAATAACTTCATTGTTTTGTTCAACTCCACATCATTTACTCTGGTTCTGCCAAGTCTGGGTCAGCAGTCAGTATCATGGAATCTGTATGGTATTAGGCCAAAAAAGAGTCACGGGAATCCTGACTCAGCCCACTTGGCACATCTGGAAATTTGCCTAAGAGATACCAGCTTGGAAGCCTGTACTCAAGCATCTATTTTTGAAAGAGCCAGTGTTCAGAGTACCTTGTAAGTCCTTTCTATGAGGCTCTGAGACTACCGTTCTTTGTTGAAGACACAAATTCTGGCTTATACCCAAGCCTCTAGGTCAGCATCAGAGAGAACAGATGGTATCTGTAAATGACAAAAACTGAATGGATGTCGTTAATTTATTACAGCAGCCAATTATATCAGAATGGAGGGGAGTGAAGTTCTCTTTTGAGGTACAGTGCATAATTATTTCATAAAGGTTTGATCAATGTTTCCTTCATGGCTAAAAACAGTATTATGGGCAGTGAGGGTACAGACAAATCCCAGGGGCCTCTCATGCAGCATACAATTTCTGGAATATTTACATTAATTACGCTTTATTTGTACAAACTCACTGTAGGGAAAGCTGGAAGTTTCTTCTGATTGGACGATCATTATAGTTCTTATAATAGTGTTGAACTAAATAAGAAATATGGAACACATCAATCAGACCTAATTATTTCTGCCATCCCTATTTTTATAATGTGAAAGAATAAATCTTTATGATTTTCCAGGGACACTCTGGTAGTTTTTGGTAAAAGGATACCCTGAGATTATTTCATTTTTCTAAGTTTAAGATCTGATCTTGGAAAGGTAAAAATCAACATTTTATCATGTGCATATGATAGGCTCAAAGGTACCTGAGAATTAGTACTTGGTGACCTATTCTAATCAAAGTGTCAATAAAATGTTTCAAAATGGGCATAGAAGAAAGCAACATGATTATAAATTACCTTAGCTCTTTAACAGTGAACCTTTGTTCCATGTTGGTTTGTTTTTAATGTTCAAAGACATGAGCAAGACAACATACCACACAGAAAATTATTCTGGTAAGATACAGAAGCACTGCTCTCTGGGCAGCTTAGATGGAAAGTAACTGCAACCTTTACTACCCTTGTTAGAATGGCAATCATTAAAAAGTCAGAAAACAACAGATGCCTGAAAATGTGGCACATATATACCATGGAGTACTATGCAGCCATAAAAAAGGATGAGTTCATGTCCTTTGCAGGGACATAGATGAAGCTGGAAACCATAATTCTCAGCAAACTAACACAGGAACAGAAAACCAAATACCGCATGTTCTCACTCATAAGTGGAAGTTGAACGATGAGAACACATGGACACAGGGAGGGGAACATCACACACCGGGGCCTGTCAGGGGGTGGGGGCTAAGGGAGGGATAGTATTAGGAGAAACACCTAATGTAGATGACGGGTTGATGGGTGCAGCAAACCTCCATGGTGCATGTATACCTATGTAAAAAACCGGCACGTTCTGCACATGTATCCCAGAACTTAACATATAATTTTTTAAAAGTCATAATAAAAGCAAAAAAAAACCACAAAAAAACAAAAATTAGCTGGGTGTGCTGGCACACAGCTGTAATCCCAGCTACTTGGGAGGCTGAGGCAAGAGAATTTCACGTACCCAGGAGGAGGAGGTTGCAGTGAGCCAAGATCACGTCATTGCACTCCAGCCTGGCCAACAGAGCAAGACTCCATCTCAAAAAAAAAAAAAAAAAAAGGTACATGAAGGAGAAATGTGGATGTTTATCTTCAAGGCTCAATTTAATATTGAAATTGCCTTAAAACTCTATTTTACATATCAATCTCACCGTTAATTAAATAATGTTAATTGTTAATGCAAAAAAAATTAAAACAAACAACAACAAAAAAACCCACCTTTCCTGGATTTTCTAGGGCAGCACTGATTTGGGTAATTGTATTCTTTTACATAAAAGTAAGGTATTTTGTTACATGTACATTAGAATGAATTTAATTTTTATGCTTTCATAAACTCATATTTTTATTTGTTCTTTCATGCTCTGCCTTCTTCCAGAAATGAGTCGAAGCAGCTGTTTTTCCATATGAATGAATTTGCTGATCAGAAAAAAGTCCTTCATCAAATCATTTATGTGGTCTATAGCTAGGGAGTTATGTTTGCCACCTTTATGGGATTTGGAAGAGTGTGATCCTTAGGGAGCAAATTGCAAGGCTGGGAATGGGCTGTGGATATGAGCCAGCAGCCAGTCTACCATGGGGCCACTGCACAGCTGGAGGGAGCTTTCAGGGACTGGAGATTTCAGCTGAGAGTCCCTGACCTAGCCAAGCCTAGAATTCCCTACCTGTTCTTGAATCCTATCCTCTCTGGGATGCTATGCCCCAGGTATAACTTCTCTCAAGCTCTGTTCACATTGGACTTGCTTCACATCCTTCAAATGCACCATTTGTTCATTTATTCCCTCAATATTGATTGATGCTTTCCCTGTGCTGCACACTATAAACATGACATAAATGACACTATCACTGTCCTCATACAGCATGAAGGGGGAAATTCAGGGCCATCTTCTTTCCTTCCTCTGCTTCTTTGCATACTCTGTTCCCTGTACAAGGATTGCCTTTCTCTGTCTTCATCTATCAAACTTCTATTCATCTTTCAAAACCCAGCTCAAATAATCCCTCTTCCCAGAACTCTCAGCGAAGAAGCATCAGTGGGACTGTTCTCTGTGTCACTGCAGAATCTTGTGTGTGCCCTTATCCAGTCCTGTAGGACACTTGCACCCGTCTTCATTCCCCTAGTCAGTCCTCAAGCTCATCATGGGCAGATCCAGGGACCAAGTCTTATTCAACTTTTGTCTCCAGTGACCAGAAATGTCTGATACACCATTGGCAGCTATGAGTGTTTACAGAGCAATCTATCGGTTGGTGAAACCATGGCACAAACAGAGGGGAAAGGGACGAGCAATTGTAGGGGGTTGTCATGAAGGAAAAGCTGGTAGGTCAGCATGGAGTGCCAGGGAGGAGTTGTGCAGGGCATGAGAGCAGCTGACTGCAGAGGACGGCATAACCAGGTTATCGAGGGAAGGCTTCACAGATTAGGGAGCATGGAGGTGCTGCGATCAGGATTAGGTGAGGGTTTTGAGGCATACATAAATGTTTTCCAGGCTGCATGCTGTGCAGGGCGTCCTGGGCTGAGGAAGCAGCATGAGGCAGAGCATCTAAAAGTGGTTCTGGCTGCGTGGAGTCAAAGAACTGTAGGAAGGGAGGCTGGAGAGCGGGGCACAAGTCAGCTCAGGGAGGGCATGGGTGTGCCCTTCCCCAGTCCTATAGGTCACTTGTATCAGTCTTCAACCCCCCAACCAGGCCTCAAGCTCATCCACACCGAATATAATTAACATATCACAAACTACTTAACCGGGAGAGTTTGAGCTGTAGTTGACTGATAAAATATTATAGTTAATAGTCATTTAAACATTTACTAATTTTTATTTTGCAGAGGTCCTATTTTTGAGCCTATCATCTTTTTCAGGTCTCCAACATGTCTGTAGACTATGGAAGCTCAAGGACTCTGGACACTTTGTCTTCAGTGCCTAATGGATCGAACAGCCCCGGGGATGCCACCTGGCGGGGGTAGAGGACAATTTCTTGAGGTTCATCACTCAAGACCTGCCAGGAAGTCTCATTTTTTTCCCCTGGGAAAGGAGGAGCGGCTGAGGAAAGATCTGCCCTGGGGCCCTCTCTGAGCCTCTGCCCCAGCTGAGCCTCACGCTCCCCAACCTGACCTGGGCTCTGGGGGAGGGCATGGCCTGGGTGTCCCTGGGGAGTGAGCCGAGGCTGCTGCAGGAACAGTCCTGGCAAGGGCCCTGGGGCCAACTGCCACTTGGGAGTGCCCTCTGAGTCTGAGGGGACTCAGACCCACCCCCTTCCCTGCAAGGTTATAAGCTCAGGACAGCAGTGTCCCCTGGCATTCTGGGAAGTAAGTAAGCCTACTGGTGCCCCCACGCCCCCAACATTGCCAGTGGGAGCTCTGAGAAGCAGCCCAGCCTGGTCTGCTGTTCCCACTCACCAGCAGCCGCCTGCTTCTCTGCCTCCATCTCTTTCCCACATCCATGTGAGTGTGTACCTGGCTGCCTGTGTCTACTTCTCTTCCTTTCTGTGTGTCCTCCTATTTCTTTATCTTTCTCTGGGCCTATTATTATTTGTCTGTCTCTCTTTCCTTTGCTTTCCATCTCTCCATCTGTCTCTTTCTGCCTCTGTTTCTATCAGCTGTCTCTGTGTGTCTCTGTCTCCAAAGTCTTGTCCCATCTCTCCCTCCTCTTCCTGTGTCTCCGGCTCTGAGGTTCTTCCGCTAGGTCTTCAGCTCATTCCTTTTGCCTTTCTTTCTTCCTCGACCTCTCTGTATTTTGCTGTCTCTCAATCTCTGGATTTACCATCAGCGCTGTCTCTCTCTAGCCATCCCTGATCTCTCCTCTTCCCCTTATCCTCTCTTGTCCACAAGGCTTTTCCCCTTGCAGCATTGCTCTGGGTCTCCTGCTGGAGCCTCCCCCACTGTCATGTCTTGGTTTCCCCCTCTCTGCCCAGCTCCCACCAGTCCAGCCTGCCATCTGCCTGCTCTGCCTGCTCTTGGGCTCCTCTTCCAGCTCTCCCTCCTTGGGAGACTGGACTGGCCCTGCCTCTCCCCACTGCCCCACGTCTGATCACTCCGGCCTCTCTCCGCTGGGCTCTTTGCTGGTCCACCTGCCTTTTTTTTTTTTTTTTTTGAGACAGTCTCATTCTGTCACCAGGCTGCAGTGAAGTGGCATGATCTTGGATCATTGCAACCCCCACCTCCCAGGTTCAAGCGATTCTCCTGCCTTAGCCTCCCAAGTAGCTGGGACTACAGGCACACACCACCACGCCCAGCTAATTTTTTGTATTTTAGTAGAGATGGAGTTTCACCATGTTGGCCAGGATAGTCTCTATCTCTTGACTTCGTGATCCACCCACCTCGGCCTCCCAAAGTGCTGGGATTACAGGTGTGAACCACCACGCCCAGCCCTGCCTGCCCTTTTTACAGCTCCGCCTTGCTCCTGTGTCCCTCTCATAGGCCTCACACCTGCATCTCAGCATCACAGACATGCTTCCCTGCCTCCTGGCTCCTGGCCTCCTCTCCTCTTGCTTCCTTGTCTGGTTTGGTTCCCCCGACAGCCTCCCAGGAGGTCTCAGTGTCTCTATGCCTGCTTCCTTGGTCTTTTCCCCTCTTCTAGGATTCTTAGAATGAACATTCTCCCACCGTCTGCCCATCCTGGGCTCCCAGGTACTTCTCTTCCTGTTCCTCAGTTGTGTTTTCAGCATCTCCTTCTCTCTCTCCTGTCTGCGCCCTCGGGATCTGGTTCTCTGTGCCTCTCTCTGACTCATGTGTCTCTTCCTGCAGAGACCTCTCCATCTTTTTTCCATCAATCATATCAGCCATTTTCTGCCTTTTGTTTTTTCTTTCTGGTTTTACTTGTTTCTTCTCTGTCCACTCTTGACTTCACAGGTCGGTGCTGATACTGGGGCATGGTGTGTGTGTGTGTGTGTTGTGGAGGGTGGAGGGGGTGGGGGAAAAGGGCTGTCAAACGGGGAAGGGAAGAGAAAACATATATCTTCAGAGCCTGACAGAATCAGGTATTATTGCAACCAGTCTCCTCTTTTTGCAGATAAGGAATGACTAACTTGCTCAGAGTCATGGCCAGTAAATAGCAAAAGTGAGAATTCAAAACCAGCTGCCTTTAGTCTTTTATCTCCTAGTCAGTGCTGCTGGAGAAGAGATATAACAGGGGGAGAGAAATATAATGATCCAAAGTAAGAAAAAAAAAGAGCCATCTTTCTCTGATTTCCATTACACCCTAGTAATGGACCAAGGCTGGCAACCCCAACCCATGCCAGCCCTGGCCAACCAGGAGCTAGAGGCTTACCCACTACCAGCACCTTGCATACACAATCTGTTTCTGTTTTCTCATCGCCAACATGTCATCATCAAACCTAGCTGAGACAGAGTCAGAACCGGAAGCTCAGAGAGGCCAAGCAACTGGCCCTAAGACACACAGCAAGGAAAGTGAGAGTAGAAACCCGTTTCTAGGCTTTGCTCTGGAGGACGGTGCAAACCCACCAAAGGGCAAGGAGTCCTGGGGGCCAGAGACCTGTCATCCACATCTTCTCTGCTTCCTCTGCCCTCAGTCTGCAGGCACAAGCTGGAGGTAAGACCTGGGTGGCCTCTCATTATCCTTGCTTAAGGACCTCACAACTCAGGAGCTGATGTGATTTGCAGCATCGGACTCCTCTGTCCCTAGCTCCATGTCCAGGCTCTTGGCTCATCTGGGAGCAGCACTTGGCACTGCAGACCCTGGGCTGGAGGTCAGTCTCCCTGCTCAGACACTCTCAGGCTGGGCAACCTTAAGCCAATTGCTTCCCCTCTCTGGGCTCTGGTAAAAAGAAAGGATTGCATTAATGGTTATCAAATTAAGTCTTTAACTCATAAGAGGAGTTCCAGAGAACCATGTTTTTCTGGGTGAGGGTGAGTAGGTGGGTTTTTCTGCTCCTGCAGAAGTTTGCCTTTGACAAAAAAGTTCCAGGGCTTTAAAAAGGTTGAAAATATGTGACTCTGAAATTGTTAAGACTCCAGGCCCCGCACCCCAATGCCCACCCGTCCCATTGTGCATTTTCAGGTCTGTTCTCAGGGAGTGGCGAGTCTAGAGGACCGAGTCCCCTCAGCCAGGCACACCTCCTGGCTGTTCTTTACTCTTTATTACAAGTAACTCATGCTTATTGTGGAAAAATTTAGAAAGTCTTGTGAATTTTAACAAACAAATATCATCTATAAACCTAATCCTCCAGAAATGACCATTGTTAAAATTTTGATATATTCCTTTCCAATTTTTTTTCTATGCATGTAAATCTTTATAGTATTAGGATTGGGTTATATATGGTTTCCTATCCTGCTTTTTAAACTTAATAATCTATTAGAGCATTTCCTCACAGCAGGGATTTTTAGAGCAAAGTGACCAGAAGGAACCCTTACAAATAGCGCAGAAAACATTGGACTTCTTAGAGCAGATCAGTCGAGGGCCTATATTGCTTCAAATTTGCATATTATAGAGACAAGAGTTATCACCATGAGACTGAAAGGCTAGGAAATCTTTGGTTATGCTTGAGAGGTCTGTGAATCACCGTAAAATAAACATTCACCTACAGTTTCTCCTCTGTTGTTTGATAGGTTTTTTTTTTTAAACTCTTTAACATATTTAGAATTTGTCTTGATACACTATGTGAAATCATAACCCAAATCATTAATTAATTGTCTGAGCAACATTTGTTGAATAACTCTTCTTTGCCCCTCTGACTTACAATAGCATCTTCATCCTAGGGTCAGGTCTACTTCTGAGTTCTCTATTCTGTCCCATTGATCTATCTGTCTAGTTCTTGTTCATACTACATTTTTATTTTGTGGTTTTATTTATATGTTTAAACCTTTGGAAGGCTGTCTGCATTTAGAGTTATCAGATAAAATGCAGATGCCCAGTTAAATTTTAATTCATTTCCTTGGCTATCGTCACCCCATTATTCTCTCATAAGCTTTCGAATTGCATTATCAAGTTCTCACAAGTTGAGAGGAAACTGTGAAGCCAGAGTCCAAAGAGCGTGCATGTCAGAAATGCGTAAGGAGGTAGCTAAGATATTCCACCCCAGTGGAGTACATGTGCTTAGTCATGCATTGCCAACTCTTCCCAATCAATTGCCCTTTCACAGAACTCTAGACTTTGTGGATTTACTTTTGCATAGTTTCCCATCATGCCTAGAATTTTGAATATATTAGGAGCAAAACATAAATTTTTCTGAGCCATAAAACCAGAAAAACAATGAATATTGAAAGGTAAACCCAGACATGGGGAAAATTTTAAATTCTCAATACATTCATTGTCTCCAACAAAGCAAAACCAGCTTATTGGTACCACATCAGCAGTGTGAAGGAGAGAGTCTTTGAAGTATTTCTAATTAAGAATGCATGACAAGTGAACATTAATTGCACAATTCATGCATTTTTAATTTAAGATTTTGTCCTCCTTGTATGGTATACTGGGATTATTATTTTTATTTTGGTAATTCTGAACATTGTTTACAGGACTATCCTCAATGTATCCAAGATCTTTCTTTAACTACAAAATATCCTGCCCCCTATATTTTAGAAAAACAACCTTCTCATTTGAGGAGATAATGTTATAATGATCATTTTAGTTAAAATTCTTGAATGAATGGCATAATTAACGAACAACGTTTAAGTTCACTCACCAAAAAAGCTAAATCTTAAATATCAACTCTAATATTTTGCCTGCATAGCATTGACTATAATGCCCAAGATTATCCTTAGCCCTAATGCTAACACTGATAGCAAATGATGAATATAGTAGCCCCAACTCTTATTCTAATCTTAATTCACACAAGGCTTAGGAACCTCTGAAGTCCCAAAAGAACAGAATATGGGGTGAGTACAGTACAGAGAGAACAAGGCTGTGTCAGGAAAGAAAAAACAGATGCCTATAGGCCATAATAGAACACTGCCTCTATGCTGCCCTGACCTGGCTCTCACCCCTTTAATCAGTATGACCCTCCACCAAATCCTGAACCAAATCCCAACATCACTCAAACCCCAATTGGAACAGAGCTCTTGGCACCTCCACCTGCCAATCCAAAGCTTCCTGATACTGTTAAGAAATGTAAATGAAACAATGAATATGAAAATTCCTTACACACCCTTGGCGCAGACACTCAATCAAAGATATATCCTAAAAACTCTTTAAACAGGCAGATCACGATGCAGGAGCTCAACCAGTCCACCGTGACAGAATTCATTCTAGTGGGCTTCACCTCCAATCCCAGGACCAGTCCTCTGCTCTTCACCTCCTTCTTCATCTTTTACCTGCTGATTCTCATGAGCAACAGCCTCCTCATCACCCTCATTTACCAGGACTTACACCTGCACACACCCATGTACTTTTTCATCAGTGTCCTCTCCCTGCTGGACGTGTGCTATACCACCACCACCGTGCCCCAGATGCTGGTGCACATTCTCAGCAAGAAGAGGGCCATCTCTTTTGCTAGATGTGTGGCCCAGATGTACATCTTCCTCCTCTTTGGGGTCATTGAGTCATGGCTTTTCTCCATCATGTCCGTGGACAGGTACTTGGCCATCTGCCACCCTCTCAGGTACAAGGTCATCATGAGCCGCTGGGTGTGTCTCCTCATGGTGGGTATCTGTGCAGCCTATGGTGTGCTGGGTGGCATGTGCTATACTTTCTTTGCTATGCGCCTGCCCTATTGTGGGCCTAATGAGATTGACCACTACTTTTGCGAGGTTCCTGCAGTTCTGAAGCTGGCCTGTGCAGACACATCCCTCAATGACCTGGTGGACTTCATTATAGGCTTCAATGTCATTGTGGTCCCGCTCTCCCTGGTTGTCATAGTCTATGCCAACATCTTTGCCACCATCATGAAGATCCGCTCAGCCCAGGGGCGAATCAAAGCTTTTTCCACCTGTGCTTCCCACATTACTGTGGTCACCATGTTTGCCATTCCATGTATCATCATGTATATGGGTCCTGGCTCTGGCTCCTTATCAAACAGTGGAAAGAAAATGGCCCTTTTCTATAACATTGCTACATCCTTCCTCAATCCTGTCATCTACAGTCTAAGGAACAAAGATGTGAAAAAAGCTTTTTTCAAATGGATGGGATGGAGCAGGGCCCCAGAGTAAGACTTTAAAGCTAAAGATCTTAGAAGCTAAACAAAGCAGGACTTGCAGTCACCAATTCCCCAGGGACTCTCCCATGAGACCTAGTAGAGCTGGACTCTTCACCCTTGCCCAAGTGAAAGATGAGCAAGGTGTTTGGACATTTGCAATAACTATGATGATGTTCAAGACAGAGATATCTGTGAAAATAAAGTGCAGTGGTTAAGAGCCTGGACTTTTGTGCCAGACAGACCAGGATGACAGACTCAGTTTCACCAATTAATAGGTAACATGAATTTCCGCAAATCATTTAACTATTCTGAGGTCTGTAATTCTTTTTTATAGGGAAGTTGTAATGAATTCATGAAATAATATGTAAAATGTGCTTACTACAGAGGCTGGCATGTAGTAACCTTTCAACAAATGTTAGTTTTAATTTTTAAAATTTACTACTTAGGAATGAATAATCAACCAGTGATCAACCATGATCCTCTGGGGTTGTGGAAGTGAGTGGAGCCCTAGACAGTAAGGGAAAAAGAGGGAAAAATGGGAGAAAGAGAAACTCAAAAACTGAAAAGCAGATAATCTTAGGGTGAGAAGGAGACTTGAGAAGGAGGAAATGAACCTTTATCTACCCACTTACAAACTATGCCTGTTACAGCATCTGAGGTTGACTGAAATCACCTTGGGCTAAGGGATGTTTTGTAACAGTGTTTTACTTCTGTGCTTTTGGAAAACAATTTATCCCTCTTGATTTTCCTTTTTCTCTTATTTTTAATAAAGTATCTTCTGGAAAACTAGAGCCTTTTTTGGGTGATATCAAGGAAAAGGAATCCTGTCCATGTAAGGATGAGGAAAATTAGAGGTAGGAGAGTGGGCATAGTGTTACCACCAGATGCAAAGTCTGGAGAGAGGTAAAAACTCAATAGGAAGTTTTAGCTCCATTCTCCCTAGCTTGGAAGGCCCTTCCCTCCAAACTCTGCTTATTCCTCATTGAATCTTTACAAACCCCATGAGAAGCCAGGGTCCATGCCAAGGGTGCAGGTTTCTAGTATTCTTAAAAGTATTACCCTGGCTGGGCGTGGTGGCCCACGCCTGTAATCTCAGCACTTTGGGGAGGCTGAGGCGGACGGATCACGAGGTCAGGAGATCGAGACCATCCTGGCTAACATGGTGAAACCCCGTCTCCACTACAAATACAAAAAAAATTAGCCGGGCATGGTGGTGGGCGCCTGTGGTCCCAGCTACTTGGGAGGCTGAGGCAGGAGAATGGCTTGAACCTGGGAGACAGAGCTTGCAGTGAGCCAAGATTGTACCACTGCACTCCAGCCTGGGCAACAGAGCGAGACTCCGTCTCAAAAAAAAGAAGTATTACCCTACCTGCATGCCTAGGAGCCTCAGTGTTGCCTATATAATAAAGCAAAACTAAAATGCAGGTGACAAAACAGGGCATAAAATTGCAACATACTTACGGTCATATGGTTAACATCATCAACATAAAAAGGGCTCTTCCAAGTTGGTAAGAAAAATAGAAGCACCTCAGAAAATTGACAATAGATGTGAAGAGTTTGTTTTAAAAAATCCAAATCATTAATAGGCATATGGGGAAATCCCACCAAAGCAGTCATCAAGAAATGCAAATTAAAATATCAACATCATCTTTTTACCTTTGAAACTGTCAGAGTTTTTAAACAGAGGTGTCCAGAATACAATGAAATATGAACTTTATAGATTGCTGGTGGGAGTATAAATCATCTTTTTGTAAGACAATTTGTCTTTATATATTAGGAACCTTAAATATTTTTATGCCCTTCAACCCAATAATTCCACTTTTAGGATATTTTTGGAAAAAGATATCAGAAGCTCAGGAAAAGTAACACATTATTATTATTATTATTATTATTATTTTTATTTATTTTTTTTTTTTGAGACAGAGTGTCACTCTTGTTGCCCAGGCTGGAGTGCAATGGCAAATCTTGGCTCACCGCAACCTCTGCCTCCCGGGTTCAGGCGATTCTCCTGCCTCACCTTCCCAAGTAGCTGGGATTGCAGGCATGCACCACCACGCCTGGCTAATTTTGTATTTTTGGTAGAGACGGGGTTTCTCCGTGTTGCTCAGGCTGGTCTCAAACTCCTGACCTCAGGTGATCCGCTCCCCTCAGCCTCCCAGAGTGCTGGGATTACAGGCAAGAGCCACCGTGCCTGGCCCAATACAATGATTTTTATTGTTATTTTTGATAGGGAAAACTTGGAACCAATTGAAAACACTTCTATAATAGTGACTCATTTAAATATGTTACGGTATGATCACATAATAGTATACTATGTAGCCATTAAAAATATATTTTTTAAACATCTTTAATAATGTAAATGCTCACAACATGTTGTTGAGTGAATAAAAGCGGAAACAGCCAGTGAACAGCAGATTGTGATCACACCATTAACAGTTGCAAATGTCTTTTCACCCTTGGAATCAGACATCAAAATTTTTAACTGGGAGAGAGGACCACTAAGTCAACACATCGCTGCCTGCACCATGCGTGCGCGCGCGCACACACACACACACACTACTCAAACTATGAAACTTAGTTAATAATAATGTATTAATATTTTTTTATCGATTATAACAAACTTACCACACTAAAGCAATATATTAACAATAGGGGAAACTATGTGTGAGATGGTGGGGCCTGAGGAGGAGTAATATTTGGGAAGTCTGTACTTTACATGCAATTTTTCTGTAAACCTAACACTACTGTAAAAAAATAATTAATTAATTTAAAAGGGTTCAGACAAAAATACTATAAATAAAATCCATGGTATTAGAAGTGAAAAATATCCAGAATTTACAAGGAACCTAAATAAATTTACAAGAAAAAAAAGTGTCTGAGAACAGACACTTCTTAGAAGAAGACATTTACCTGGCCAGCAAACATGAAAAAATGCTAACATCACTGATCATTAGAGAAATGCAAATCAAAACCACAATGAGATACCATCTCATGCCAGTCAGAGTGGTGATTATTAAGAAGTCAAGAAACAACAGATGCTGGTGAGGCTGTGGAGAAATAGGAACGCTTTTACATTGTTGGTGGGAATGTAAATTAATTCAACCATTGTGGAAGACAGTATGGCGATTCCTCAAGGATCTAGAACCAGAAATACCATTCGACCCAACAATCCTATTACTGGGTATATACCCAAAGGAATATAAATCATTCACCATAAAGACACATGCACACATATGTTTATTGCGACACTATTTACAATAGCAACATCATGTAACCAACCCAAATGCCCATCAATGATAGACTGGATTTAAAAAGTGTGGTATATATACACCATGGAATACTATGCAGCCATAAAAAGGAATGAGGTCATGTCCTTTGCAGGGACATGAGTGAAGCTAGAAGCCATCATCGGGGGGCGCACCCAAGATGGCCAAATAGTAACAGCTCCAGCCTCCAGCTCCCAGCGTGAGCGACACAGAAGACGGGTGATTTCTGCATTTTCAACTGAGGTACCAGCTTCTTCTCACTGGGGTGTGTCAGACAGTTGGCAATGGTCTGTGGGTGCAGCCAGACTAGCAAGAGCTGAAGCAGGGGGAGGCATCACCTCACCTGGGAAGCGCAAGGGGGAAGGGAATTCCTTTTCCTAGCCAAAGGAAATTGAGACACACAACACCTGGAAAATCAGGTAACTCCCACCCTAATACTGTGCTTTACCAAGGGTCTTAGCAAACGGCACATCAGGAGATTATATCCCACACCTGGCCCGGGGGTCCCATGACCATGGAGCCTCCCTCATTGCTAGCACAGCAGTCTGAGATCTAATTGCAAGGCAGCAGCAAGGCTAGGGGAGGGGCGCCTGCCATTGTTGAGGCTTAAGTAGGTAAACAAAGCTGCCTGGGAAGCTCGAAGGAGGCTGGCCTGCCTCTGTAGACACCTCCTCTGGGGACAGGCCATAGCTAAACAAAAAGCAGCAGAAACTTCAGCAGAGGTAAATGCCCCTGTCTGACAGCTTTGAAGAGAGCAGTGGATCTCCCAGCATGGAGGTTGAGATCTGAGAACAGACAGACTGCCTGCTCAAGTGGGTCCCTGACCCCTGAGTAGCCTAACTGGGAGATATCCCCCACTAGGTGCAGACCAACCCCTCACACCTCACACAGCAGGGTACACCCCTGAGACGAAGCTTCCAGAGCAAGAGTCAGACAGCAACACTCGCTGTTCAGCAATATTCTATCTTCTGCAGCCTCCGCTGCTGATACCCAGGCAAACAGGGTCTGGAGTGGACCTCAAGCAAACTCCAACAGATCTACAGCTGAGGGTCCTGACTGTTAGAAGGAAAACTAACAAACAGAAAGGACACCCACACCAAAACCCCATCAGTACATCACCATCATCAAAGACCAAAGGCAGATAAAACCACAAAGATGGGCAAAAAGCAGTGCAGAAAAGTAGAAATTCAAAAAATCAGAGTGCATCTCCCCCTCCAAAGGAACGCAGCTCATCACCAGCAACGGAACAAAGCGGGATGGAGAATGACTTTGACAAGTTGAGAGAAGAAGGCTTCAGTCGATCAAACTTTTCAGAGCCAAAGGAAGAACTACGTAACCAGCACAAAGAAACTAAAAACCTTGAAAAAAAGAATGGATGAATGGATAACTAGAATAATCAATGCAGAGAAGACCTCAAAAGAACTGATAGAGATGAAAACCATAACACGAGAACTACATGACAAATGCACAAGCTTCAGTAACTGACTTGATCAACTGGAAGAAAGAGTATCAGCGATTGAAGATCAAATGAATGAAATGAAGTGAGAAGAGAAGTATAGAGAAAAAAGAG
>NW_012107252.1:2443579-2443957 GCF_000951045.1 Mandrillus leucophaeus
ACCACCGACCCCACAGAAATACAAACTACCATCAGAGAATTTACTATAAACACCTCTATGCAAATAAACTAGAAAACCTAGAAGAAATGGATAATTTCCTGGACACTTACACTCTCCCAAGACTGAACCAAGAAAAAGTTGAATCCCTGAATAGATCAATAGCAGGCTCTGAAATTGAGGCAATAATTAATAGCCTACCAACCAAAAAAAAGTCCAGGACCAGACAGATTCACAACTGAATTCTACCAGAGGTACAAGGAGGAGTTGGTACCATTCCTTCTGAAACTATTCCAGTCAATACAAAAAGAGGGAATCCTCCCTCCTCCCTAACTCATTTTACGAGGCCAGCATCATCCTGATATCAAAGCCTGACAGAGA
>NW_012107252.1:2446839-2453030 GCF_000951045.1 Mandrillus leucophaeus
CATGTTCTCACTCATAAGTGAAAGTTGAACAATGAGAACACATGGACACAGGGAGTGGGACAACACACACCAGGGCCTGTTGTGGGGTGGGATTTGAGTGGGCGATACTTAGAGGACAGGTCAATAGGTGCAGCAAACCACCATGGCACATGTATACCTATGGAACAGACCTGCACGTTCTGCACATGTATCCCAGAACTTAAAGTAAAATAAATAAATAAATAAATAAATGTGAATAATTTATTTTACTGACTTATCAGCAAAAGAATACAACAGAGGAAAGACTCAACAAACTCTAAGATAGGTCAATAGAACTCATTCCCTGAAACACTTAAGGAAAAAAGGAAGGAAAAGAGAAGAGAACATTCAAGAGTGTGGGACAATGTCAAATGATCTAACATGCATGTAAACTGAGTCAGAGAAGAAAACTGAGGGAAAAAACAAGGTGGAAAAAATATTTGAAAAAATGATGACTAAAAATGTTCCAAAGTTAATAAAAGAGCCGTACATCAAAGAAGCCAGGAGAACGCTAAGCATAGCAAACAAATGAAAACACACTTAGGCCCATTACAGTCAAAATACTCAAAACCTCAGGTAAAAAAAAAATTCATTTTGATGGTAGCCAAAGTGGGGGTTGGGGAATCTTACTTATAAAGCAATAAAAAATGACAGTGGACAGATCAAACGATTATACAAGCCTGAAGACAATAGGGCTTCATCTTTAGAGCGTCATAAAACGGGGGGAAAAGAAAACCTTGGTAGTCCAGAATGCTGTACACAAAAAAGATATCTTTCAAAAATGCAGGAGAAATGACTTTTTCAGAAAACGAAAACAAGCTGAGATTTACTGTCAGCAGAATTACACTGTGAGAAATGCTGGAGGAAGTTATTCAAGGGAAGACAACATAGAAGCTTGAATCTACACAAGAAATGAAGAGCCATGAAATATAAAATAGTTCTTATGTTTAATCTTTAGATAAAACTAAGTGACTGCCTACAGCAAAACTGTAACAATATATTGTGAAATTTATAATTATGTAGAAGTAAAATCTATGACCTGATGTATGATAGAGACAAAGGATAAGAGGGAAGAAATGTAAGCAAACTGTGTAGGAATCTTACTCTATACATGAAGTGCTATGACATTTGTTGAAGGAGACTGTGATGAGCTAAAGGGGTATATTGTCAACCTTAGAGTAACCACTAAAAGAAAAAAGGTGCAGCTAATAAGCCGATGTTGGAGATAAAATGGAATTATAAAAATGCTCAATCTAAAAGGAGGCAGAATAGTTTCTCAGTCTTTTGGCTAAGCTCAAGTATAAAAGGAGGCAGAAAAGGTGGAGGAGGGAGAAAAGGAAAGAAAACAGATGAGACAAATAACAAACAAGTAGCAAGATGACAGAGATTTAAACTAAATTATATCAATAATTGCACTATAGGAAAATGGACCAAACACTTCTGTTAGAGGCAGAAATTGTCAGATTGGGTTTTTTTTTAAAAGCAGGGTCCAACTTTATTGTATCTACAATAAACCCACTTAAAATGTAACTGGCTAAAAGTAAAAGGATGGACAATGAAACATCATGTAAGCACTAATTAAAAGAAAATTGGAATTGCTTTATTAATATCAGACATAGCCAACTTCAGGATGAGGACTATTAACAGGAATATAGGGGGACATTATGCAATGATGAAGAAGTAAATTTATCAATAAGACATAACAGTCCTAAATATTAATGCACCTAAAACAGAGCTTCAGAATGCATGGGGGAAAAAAACTGATACAATTAAAAGAAGAAACAGAAATAGTCACAATTATTGCAGGACACTTCAACACTCCTCTCTCAGGAACCAGTAGAACAAGGAGACAAAAATTATGTAAAGTTATAGAAGAACTGAACAACGAGCTAACTGGCATTTATAGAACACTCCACCCAACAACAGAATACACATTTATACACTTATTCTCTGGTCACTCACCAGTAAGTGGCAGAGCTGGGACCTGAACCCAGGATTCTAATTCTTGGCCCAATGTCCTTCTAGTGTCTCTTGAATGTTAGTAATGCACAGAGTTTACAGTGGAAAACATCAGCTCAGGGTAACTCTGACCCAAGATACCTTGGATTAGTGGCTGGAGAACAGAGAGGAATGATTGCGAGAAAAATAGGAAGAGGACCATGGTGGGGAGGGATGCCATGGACTTGGAATTTTCCCTAGTCCCTTCAAGTGACATCAGGTCCTGAGGAGAGCAATCTTTAGGTCCAGTTGCCCCATCCAAGATCTGAAGGATTTGTCCTCAAGCCTCTCAGCTCTGCTTCATCAGCTACCCTAGCAGCCAGTTTGATGTTCTTGGAGTCAATGTTCTCAGGCCACCTTCTTGGTTCAGAAGATGAGTTGGAGACTACACCTTCCACGGTGCCTGCATCATTAGCCCTGTGCCCTAGTTGGGCCCTCTGAAGCTATCATGTTTGCACAATAATACAATCACCTAACCAGGCATTGACTATCAACCTTTCCAATGATCAGGAAAGACTTACCAGAGAGAGAACATCTCAGGCATGCATAGTACTGAAAGATTCTGTGATCACATAGGCCTTAGGAGGCTTCAGCCCTTGGGGCCAGGAGGCAATGCTCAGGCCTGGGAGGCATTGGCCCAGTGGCCCTGGGCACTTCTCCTTACCTAGTGGGAGGAGTAAGGGGCTGAAACTTAGAAGCATCTGTGTCAACTTCCTGGACCTGATGCAGAGTATGGGAATGCTGGAAACACACCCCTGGCCCTCATCTGTCCAGCGTGATTGTGTGGCATGGGACATCTGTTTCTCAAGATGTGGTCAGTGACTGCTAGTCAAGGGGGTGCTTCCCCTTCATAAATACCCCTCTGTCACTTAAGTCTGGGACACATTCCACACTAGCTCCTCCTCTTGGTGACTGATACAGGTGTATCCAGGGCAGGGCAGAATCTGGGGCCACATTTTCAGAGAGCCACATGTCAATCATGTAAATGGAAGCTGGTTCTAGGACCTGCTGCTGCTGGGCAGAAGAAGAGAGTAACCAGTAGTGCCATATCTAGTGCTTTGTGCCATGTTCTTACACACATAAATGCATTTCCTCCTCAAGTCAGCCCTTTGAGGTGGACAAGAATGCTGACTGTTGCCCCTCACAGATTAAATTAGTGACACTCAGTTCTTCAGTGTGCCTGGAATTTATTCTGCTTTAGTGGTTTTCCACTCTTACCTTTCAAAACTCACTTCAAGGGCCATCTCCCATCAGTTTGTTTACATCCACCTCCTCTGTACCACCCTCACTGAGCAATTTTTACATTTGTGTTCCCCAAGGTCTTTAGTGACTCACAGGCTTCTAACCTTGTTGGACACATTCCAACTTTTGTCATATTTGACTTCTTGGCATTGTTTCTTCTTTATAAGTCCTTACCTCCTCAGCTCCAGCAGCTCTACTCTTTCTTTGCCTTCTTTGTACCTTTCATTATTTCTCTTCCTTTCAGCATCCTTTAAATATTGGTGCTTCCCAGAATTGCAACTCATTTGGTTCACTCTTCCACAGAAAGTCCACCCAGGCCCATGGTTTTAACTGCCATCAGTGGGCTGGTGATTCACAAAGCCATGTCTCCAAGTTAGACCTCTCTTTGTAGTTCTATGCCAATACCACCAACTGTTCAGGAGAAACCACCACAAGGATATCCACAGGCATCTGAAACTTGAAATATACAAACTAAATTTACATTTCCACACTATCACAAGTCTTGTCATACTCTCTTATTTTCCATCTCAAAGAGTAAAATTATCATCCACCCAGTTACGCAAGTCAGAAATATGGAAGCCAAGCATCCAAGTCTCCTCTTTTTCTTGCCTTCTAAAACCAAGCATCAAACACACACACACACACACACACACACACACACACACACACACAAACACACAGAGTCATGGTCATGCATCATTTAATGACAGAGGTATGTTTTGAGAAATACATGGTTAGGTGATTCTATCATTGTGTGAACATCAGAGACTGTACTTACAAAAACCTAGATAGCATAGCCTACTACACACCTAGGCTATACGGTATAGCCTATTGCTCCTAGGCTACCAACCTGTTCAGCATGTTACTGTGCTGAATATTGTAGGCAATTATAACACAATGGTAAGTATTTGTGTATTTAAACATATCTAAACATAGAATATAGTAAAAATATGACATGGGACCATTATTGTACATGTGGTTCATCTTTGATGGAAACTTCTTTATGTGGTACATTACTGGGGATAGATAGATAGATAGATAGATAGATAGATAGATAGATAGATAGATCTAGATAGATAGATAGATAGATAGATAGATAGATAGATAGATAGATAGATAGATACATAGATAGATAGATAGATAGATATTCATTCTATGGTTTCTACCTTATCAAAATCTTCAGCATTCTTTTCCCTCTTCTAGTCCCATACTTAGGGCTCATAACTTTTTGCCAAATGACTGCAGTGGCTTCCTAACTTGTTTTTCTGTTTTAGTATTAGTCCTTCTACCCCTCCCGCATCCTGCCCCATAATGTTTTCTTCCTGCTATCCCAGCATGATCTTTCTAAAATGGAAATTTTTTTTCATGCCACTCTTCATTTAAAAGCCTTCAATGGTATCTCAGAGTCTTTAGAGTAAAATTCTAACTTTTTATTATGACTTTTAAGACGCTTCATGATCTGGCACTACTTGTACCACTACTCCGTAGGTACCTGACTTTGAAGCCAAGTTGAACTACTTGAAGTTCTTGGAACATGAAGAATGAAAGAAGAATAAAAGAAATAGTAAATGTAATAGACAATTTTTCTTTCTCTTGAATTCTTCAAAATATGTTTGATGGTTGAAAGAAAAAAGCTATAACTTTTTTGATGGGGTTGTCAATGTGCATAACATAGAAGATAGCTACAATCTAAAAGAGGTAGGGTAAAGAACCTATATGTTGATTAGTTTCCTGCACCAAACTTAAAATATTAAAATACTGATTCTACACACATGGCTAAAAGTTAAGTATGTATATTAAAATCTTTAGCATAACTACTAAACAGATTATACATAGAGATATAATAAAAACACAATAGATAATTAAAATTGAATACTATAAAATATTTTTTAAAACTTAAAAGAAATCCAAAAAGGGACAACAGGAATTGAAAACACAGAGATTAAACAGAAAGCAAGTGATAAAATGGTAGACCTAAATGTAAATGTATTAATGATTACATTAAATGTAATAATCTAAACACACAAATTAAAGGACAGAGACGGTCAGAGTGGATTAAAAGAAATTATTCAACTGTATGCTGTCTATAAGAAGCTCACTACAAATATAATGATACAGCAAGTTAAAAGTAAAGAATGGAAAACATATACCATGAAAACACTAATCAAAAGAAAACTGGAGTCAAAATACACTTCAGAGCAAAAAAAATATGACCAAGGACAAAGAGTGACTTGCATAATTATAAAGGGCCAATTCATCAAAAGACACACCTATCCTAAACGTGAGTATATCACACAACAGAGCTTCAAAACACAGAAAGTGAAATGGACAGAACTGAAAGGAGAAATATAGAAATCCACAATTATATTTGGAAACATCAACACTCTTCTTTCTGGCCGGGTGCAGTGGCTCACGCCTGTAATCCCAGCACTTTGGGAGGCTGAGGTGGGAGGATCGCCTGAGGTCAGGAGTTCAAGACCAGGCTGACTAACATGGAGAAACCTGCCTCTATTGTATTTAAAAAAAAAAAAAAAACGAAAAACCTCTCCTCTTTCTGTAAGAGCTAGTAAACAAAAAATCAACAAGAATGTAGAAGAAATGAACAACAACATTAAGCAACAGAATCTAATGTTTATAGATCACTCCATTCTAGAATGCGTAATACTGCTTCTTTTCTAGAATAAATGGAAAATTGCCAAGATACACCATAGCATGGTCACAATGCAATTTTTTTTTTTTTTTTTTTTGAGACAGGGTCTTACTCTGTCACCCAAGTTGGAGTGCAGTGGTGTGATCATGGCTCACTGCAGCCTCTACCTCCTGGGCTCAAACAAGCCTCTTTCTCAGTCTCCCAAGTAGTTAGGACTAAAGGTACATGCCACCATGGCCCACTAATTTTGTTGATTTGAAGAGATGAGGTCTCACTATGTTAT
>NW_012107252.1:2453665-2491640 GCF_000951045.1 Mandrillus leucophaeus
ATAGATAGATAGATAGATAGATAGATAGATACATAGATAGATAGATAGATAGATATTCATTCTATGGTTTCTACCTTATCAAAATCTTCAGCATTCTTTTCCCTCTTCTAGTCCCATACTTAGGGCTCATAACTTTTTGCCAAATGACTGCAGTGGCTTCCTAACTTGTTTTTCTGTTTTAGTATTAGTCCTTCTACCCCTCCCGCATCCTGCCCCATAATGTTTTCTTCCTGCTATCCCAGCATGATCTTTCTAAAATGGAAATTTTTTTTCATGCCACTCTTCATTTAAAAGCCTTCAATGGTATCTCAGAGTCTTTAGAGTAAAATTCTAACTTTTTATTATGACTTTTAAGACGCTTCATGATCTGGCACTACTTGTACCACTACTCCGTAGGTACCTGACTTTGAAGCCAAGTTGAACTACTTGAAGTTCTTGGAACATGAAGAATGAAAGAAGAATAAAAGAAATAGTAAATGTAATAGACAATTTTTCTTTCTCTTGAATTCTTCAAAATATGTTTGATGGTTGAAAGAAAAAAGCTATAACTTTTTTGATGGGGTTGTCAATGTGCATAACATAGAAGATAGCTACAATCTAAAAGAGGTAGGGTAAAGAACCTATATGTTGATTAGTTTCCTGCACCAAACTTAAAATATTAAAATACTGATTCTACACACATGGCTAAAAGTTAAGTATGTATATTAAAATCTTTAGCATAACTACTAAACAGATTATACATAGAGATATAATAAAAACACAATAGATAATTAAAATTGAATACTATAAAATATTTTTTAAAACTTAAAAGAAATCCAAAAAGGGACAACAGGAATTGAAAACACAGAGATTAAACAGAAAGCAAGTGATAAAATGGTAGACCTAAATGTAAATGTATTAATGATTACATTAAATGTAATAATCTAAACACACAAATTAAAGGACAGAGACGGTCAGAGTGGATTAAAAGAAATTATTCAACTGTATGCTGTCTATAAGAAGCTCACTACAAATATAATGATACAGCAAGTTAAAAGTAAAGAATGGAAAACATATACCATGAAAACACTAATCAAAAGAAAACTGGAGTCAAAATACACTTCAGAGCAAAAAAAATATGACCAAGGACAAAGAGTGACTTGCATAATTATAAAGGGCCAATTCATCAAAAGACACACCTATCCTAAACGTGAGTATATCACACAACAGAGCTTCAAAACACAGAAAGTGAAATGGACAGAACTGAAAGGAGAAATATAGAAATCCACAATTATATTTGGAAACATCAACACTCTTCTTTCTGGCCGGGTGCAGTGGCTCACGCCTGTAATCCCAGCACTTTGGGAGGCTGAGGTGGGAGGATCGCCTGAGGTCAGGAGTTCAAGACCAGGCTGACTAACATGGAGAAACCTGCCCTCTATTGTATTTAAAAAAAAAAAAAAAACGAAAAACCTCTCCTCTTTCTGTAAGAGCTAGTAAACAAAAAATCAACAAGAATGTAGAAGAAATGAACAACAACATTAAGCAACAGAATCTAATGTTTATAGATCACTCCATTCTAGAATGCGTAATACTGCTTCTTTTCTAGAATAAATGGAAAATTGCCAAGATACACCATAGCATGGTCACAATGCAATTTTTTTTTTTTTTTTTTTGAGACAGGGTCTTACTCTGTCACCCAAGTTGGAGTGCAGTGGTGTGATCATGGCTCACTGCAGCCTCTACCTCCTGGGCTCAAACAAGCCTCTTTCTCAGTCTCCCAAGTAGTTAGGACTAAAGGTACATGCCACCATGGCCCACTAATTTTGTTGATTTGAAGAGATGAGGTCTCACTATGTTATCTCACTATGTTGAGGTCTCACTCTGTAGGTTGATCTTGAACTTTTGGACTCAAGCAATTCTCCTTCCTCAGCCTCCCAAAATGCTAGATTACAGGCATGAGCCACCGTATCTGGCCTCATAATACAATCCTCAAAATAATTGAAATCATACAAAGTAAATTCTCTGACCATAATGGAATCAAACTATAAATCAATAACAGAAAGATAAGAAATTCTCCAAGTTATTAGAAATTAAGCAACATACTTTTAAATAATCCATGGGTCAGAGAGGAAGTCTCAAAAGAAATGAAAAATATGTTGGATTGAATGAAAATGAGATTACAATTATAAAAATGTGTGGCTCACAGCTAAAGAAGTAGCCATTTCTTTGGAAAGGGAAATTGATAGCACTAACCGCACATATTAGAAAACACCTTTTCAAATGAATAATACAAGCTCCCGTTATTTCATGGACTAATGCCAATAGAATGGAAGGCACTTTGGACACTTGGAAAGAAAAAGATTGAAACATTTGTAATGAGGGGTCTAGGAAAGGGTATGTGGATAAAGTTCCCTCAGGGAAGGCAGAATGTGAAGATAATCATGTTCTATATAAATCCACAACAGTGAACATCCCCTGTGCGGGGTGTCCCTCAATGATTAGGTGAACAAGATGATCCGCCTATAGATTTCAGCCAGCCTCTCTCTCTAGTCACACCAGTTCCTGCTATGCAAAGTAGCCATTACAGCAAGATGGGGGCTATGCATGGACTCAGTCACATGGACTTACCCTTGCCAAGCCTGAGTTGGCTATTGACACTGCTATGTGCCAAACCATGGCAGCAAAGTTTATTGCTAAGCCTTTGATGCAGGACTAGCCAGTTACCCAGTGAAAGATAAACTATATTAAATATTTCCTATTATGGAGGGGCTGCTATATGTTTCCCAGGAATAGATACATATTCAGGTTTGTCTTTTCTGCCTGCGGCATTTCTCACACCACCACCATTAATGGTCACACAGATTGTGTTATCCATTGCCATAGTATCTCATGAAGCATCAGCTATGATCAGCAGACACACTTTACTTCAAAAGAAGTGTGACAGGCTGGGCCCAGTGGCTCATACCTGTAATCCCAGCAATTTGGGAGGCTGACGTGGGCAGATCACTTGAGGTCAGGAGTTGAAGACCAGCCTGGCCAACAGGGTGAAACCCCATCTCTACTAAAAATACAAAAATTAGCTGGGCATGGTGGCTTATGCCTGTAATCTCAGCTACATAGGAGGCTGAGGCAGGAGAATCACTTAAACCTGGGAGGCAGAGGTTGCAGTGAGCTGAGATCATGCCACTGCACTCCAGCCTGGGTAATGGAGTAAGACTCTGTCTCAAAAAAAAAATAATAAAATAAAAATAAAGATTTTCTTATTGGCAATTGGTTGAGTTATCATCTAAAGATCTGGAATCAATAGAAAGAAGTGTCTGGGTAACAATAAGGGGTTGTGGAGACCAAGGTTTTATCAAGCAGATAAAGCCTCCAGGTAGTAGGCTTCAGAGAGAAAAGATTGTAAGTGTTCCTATCAGACTTAAAGTCTGTTCTATCAGTCTTAAGATCTCTGTTTTAATGTTAATGCTGGCCAGTTGTGAGGCATGTCCAACACCCACTTCCCGTCATGGCCTAAACTAGCTTTTCAGGTTAACTTTGGAAGACCCTTGGCCAAGAGGATGGTCCATTCAGATGGTTGGAGGGCTTAGAATCATATTTCTGGTTTATATTCTCCCCTTCTGGCCAAGATTTGCCAGAGGCAACATCAATGGCCACCAAACTTTTATTTTGTCCCATAGCATTGCTGGGGTGGCATGACTGCCCACCCCAGGTCACATGACTGCCCACCTCAGGTCCATCCTGTCCCTCAGTGGGAAACCTATGGCCAAGGGACTTACAGCCAAAAGACTTATAGCCAATTTAAACATTCTAGGCCAGATGTGAATGGACATGGATAGGCATTCATTAATTTTAAAACGTTTAAGTAATATAAAAGCCAACATTATCCCAGCACTTTGGGAGGCCGAGGCTGGTGGATCTCGAGGTCAGGAGATCGAGACCATCCTGGCTAACACGGTGAAACCCCATCTCTATGAAAAATACAAAAAAGTAGACGGGTGTGGTGGCAGGCGCCTGTAGTCTCAGCTGCTCGGGAGACTGAGGCAGGAGAATGGCATGAACCTGAGAGGCAGAGCTTGCAGTGAGCTGAGATAGTGCCACTGCACTCCAGCCTGGGTGACAGAGTGAGACTCTGTCTAAAAAAAAAATATATATATATATATATGTATGTATGCCAACTAATGAAAAGGCAAAGTTGAGGTTACAAAATTGACTTATCTACCTTTAACTTCTATGTGTTGAGCTACTATGATCTTGATTTTAGACACTTACAGCGATTAGCTATATAAAACCTAAGCATTGTTAAAAGTTAAGCTAAGGAATTTAGAGACTTTTGTTGTGCTTCAATACCTTTTGCTGTCTTTTGGTAATTTGTCCTACAGTGGCTGATAAAAAAATTTAATATGTATCTATCTGCACAAATCTCATAACTGGGAGAATTATACCTAGGAGGCTTTGTCACAAGGTATGTTTATATGCTGCCTGTAATAATATTATTTTAATTATATGGGAAGCAGGAAATTCTTTATGGATAGAATGGTTGAAAAGTTACCACTCACATAATAATCCAGGAGGCAAGTCCCTTATTTTACCAGCAGTTTAGCATCTGTGTACCCATTCTTAATTTGGAGAGTCAGAACTAATTCTGTCTCTCAAAACCAGCCCTTACCATCTTATGCACCCACCTCTTCCACAATACTTCCTGGAACTAGAGGGAGGGTGCTTGTATAGTTTTAGCAGCAGGGCATTTGCAGTGAAACAGATCAAGTTCAGTGGGATTCCAAACAAGGACAATTTGCAGGCTTTTTCGAATCACCTCCAGTTTTCAGAATATCATGATTCTAGTTTTCTTTGAAGGAATAAAATTATGAGAGATAAATAACATTAATGATTTGACAATCAAAAGAGAATGTGTGTGTCAGAATAGAAAAAGGAACCTATTCCAATCGGCTGCTAATTAAAAACACAAAGAAAAGTATAACCTGGTACTCTTTAGAGGATTATTGTAGCCAAAAATAATTCATTATTCAATCTGCACTCAAATACAAAAGTCAGGGCTGGAATCCAGTAACAGGTATTATCGTTTTCCTTTGAAACAATTTCTCTCTAGCCCTCCTTTTCTACTAGAGAGAGATTATAGTAAGACCAATTTGTGTGCAAAGTAAGTTTTAGGCTTATTATACTTGGCCTGATTATTTGCATAAAGTGTAGCAAGAATTGATTGGTCATATAGACTCTTTTCAAGTTGGCTTTGCTGGAACTTTATCTAAATATATGTTATCCTACTCAAAGCCTTGGTAAAATAACCAGTGTCTCCAACTGTCCTGTTTTAAAAGAAAAGATTCTTACTAAACTCATGCAAATAACTATATTGTCATAAAATTGGAATACTCACAAATAGTTTCCAAATTTTGGAGAACTCAGAGAGAAAGGTAAATTTGCTTATCAAAATGTACTTTAACCAATTGCTGTAAATTATAAATAACTCAAAAGAGAAAGATTTCCTTGACTCCTTTTTAACCAGAACAGCTGCCTTCCAAACAGGATATCATTTGTTCACCTTGGAACGGCCATTCACAAGCCAAGCAGCTCTTGTCAGATGACAGCTGTTTATCAGGCATTGTAGAATCCAGCAGCTCCTCACACACAGTCAGTCCTAGGGGAAAAAGAGGCTTCCTGCTCATGAGTATCTCCTCCTTGCATCCCCATGTAGCAAGATTCTGTATAAACCATTTCTATTTTATCATGGAACTGTTTTGGGCGCCATTATTTCCATTAGCATAGGAGTATAGGAGTAGCTTCAGTTAACATCCCAAGGTAGTAAATGCTCCTCAAGTGGAAGTTCTCTGGTCCAAAGTCCCAGTAGTTGTCATTGGGAAGTGCTTACAAGCTTTTGCCATAAGCTCCAAATGAACCTTCCTCAAAGAACTACCAAGTGGAGAATTTGTCCTGACCAGCACTCCAACTTCTACCTTATATTCTGTGAACTCAAGCAATCTTACTAGTTCCCATTTAGCATGTGAAATTAACACTTTTCAAAGGACAGATTTACAAGCCTTCAGTTTTATAGTACTAGACAGGGGAAACATCCCCCACTCAGCTACAATACCTATTTTTATGACATTTAAGTAAAGGAGTCACAGTTAAATCTCAAGTTTCATAATTCTATCACCCTTTACATTTTTATGTTCTGGTCCCAGGAATTTTAGTTCTCTACCCCCAGACCATTTTATCTTTTCTGGTGAAAAAGGATTTGTGTTCCCAGCAAGGAGCTGAGACAAGAGACATAGGCCCTTTTGACAATCTTTATCTTAATTTGCCTCAACTTTGTCCCAAGGAAGTGTTAGCTTTCTCATTTTAACCTTTGTTTTTTCATTTTCTTACATTTCTTCAACGTGGGGCAAATGCAGAAAACTGGTGTGGAGCTCTTTAATGTTGACCAACTAGCAGGAGTTCCCTTTGTTCCTCCCAACATTTGTCAGTGTTGTAAAGACCTTTGTTTTAACCCCATCAGTTTTCATTTAATTTATTTCATTTCTAATAACCATCTAAAGATTTCCACCCATCCGGGATGAGTCCTTTGACTCCCTTTTGCCTTTCCTATTATTTTTTGTTAATTACCTTAATGTTTTATTAGCATCTGTAAGACCCATGAGGGATAGCAAGTTTGATAAGGCTTCTGAAACAGTTATTTGATTCTGCATTTCTGTGGAAGTAATGTCACTCAGAGTGCCCATGCAGAAGTGTTAATGAAAAGAGGTCCTGATCTAGACCCCAAGAGAGGGTTCTTAGATCTCACACGAGAAAGAATTTGGGGTGAGTCCACAGTACAAAATGAAAGCAAGTTTATCAAGAAAGTAAAGGAGTGAAAGAATAGCTCCTCCAGACAAAGAAGGGCACCTCTTACTGAAACTAAAAGGAGGAACATGCCCATCCTAGGTACAGTGCTTGTTTATATGGGGAGAAGTTCTCTACTACAAGGGTTTGTGATAAAGGATTAATTTTTGTAATTACTATATTTTGCAAGAATTGATATTATTATCTTTAAAACAAAAATTAAGAATGCCTTTGTTCTCAAGATACTGGGATTCCTGAGCCTGGGTCTGTTTAGTAGATATTACTGATCTGTTCCCTTAACCAAATACATCTAGAGGCTAGGGATGCCTAACCTCCTGGGAATGCAGCCCAGTAGGCCTCATCCTTATTTTGCCCAGCCCCTATTCAAGAGTGAGTCACTCTGGTTCAAATGCCTCTGACAGAAGGGGCCACTTTAACCACAGCATTTACCATGACCTGGGTAATAGGCATATTCAGTGGGAGAATATCCTCATCATCATAAAGCCAGCCCTACATGGCTTGTGTATAAAGCATATCAGCCACTTCATCTGGAGTCCTCCACTTAGCATTTTATAGGGAGAGTTGGGCAGTCCCCTTCTCAGGGTAAACAGACCTTACAGTAGCATTTATCCAGTGCATTAGGCTGGTTGTTCTCTCAGAAATAACCTCCAGTGTGTCTGGATCATATATACTCAGTGATTAATAGTGAACTGTGGATCCTGCATCAACCCAAGTTTATTTTGCAGCATGTAAAATTAAAGATACTGTTCTTAAAGTAGTTATTTTTACAAACCATTATAGTAAAGGTTTCTCAGGAAACTGATGATACCAATCTACAGAATTGTACAATTTACAAAATGTAAAATTTCTTTACATTATACCCTCTGGTTTTGTTAGTTGGTTTTGCCCTTCCCCCACGCTATCTTTTTGATAACCTCAGGTATTAGAGGTACTTTCTGTTGTCCCTGCATAATTTTGCCATTGGAGGGGCAGTTTTCAGGCTGGTGGCGTAAGCTCGTACAAACTTAAATCTGAGCTTGGTCTAGTATCAAGGTCTGATCCAACATTCTCCTTTAATTTTATTTTAGGTATTACAAATAGCAATAACCAAGAGATTGAATATTTTGCTTTTTCTTTATTAGTTTCCATTTCCTTATACATCTAGTGAATCAACTCCCTGGTAGCATGATCCATCTCTAAATTCCACCGGTAACTTTTACCTTTAGAAACTGAATGTAGCTCAGTTGCAGCTCCATACTATGGGTGACTATATAGCCACCCAGGAGTCAAAGTTTCTCATTCCCCATGCTTTTATTTTTCTCTTAATCTATTTTTAATCTATTTAGTTTTGTTTTTGTTTTTGTTTTTTGAGACAGAGTCTTGCTCTGTCGCCCAGGCTGGGGTGCAGTGGCCAGATCTCAGCTCACTGCAAGTTCCACCTCCCAGCTTTATGCCATTCTCCTGCCTCAGCCTCCTGAGTAGCTGGGACTACAGGCACCCACCACCTCACCCGGCTAGTTTTTTTTTTTTTTTCCTGTATTTTTTAGTAGAGACGGGGTTTCACCGTGTTAGCCAGGATGGTCTCGATCTCCTGACCTCGTGATCTGCCTGTCTCGGCCTCCCAAAGTGCTGGGATTACAGGCTTGAGCCACCGTGCCTGGCCTATTTAGTTTTATCTGTATAAATTTTCTTTATTTTAAAATGATTCTTAAATAACCTCTAAACTAGAAAAAAAATTACATTTTCTGTAGCAAACCCCACGCATCCTTGTGTGTTGTAAACTTCACCAAAAACACTTTAGTTTGGTATTAGTGTATTTTTAATACCAAAGTCCAATTTCTAGAAAGACTATTATAATTTATTTTAATTATAGTCAACTTAGTTATGTAACTTTTTAAATAATTTTTTTTTTTTTTTGAGATGGAGTCTCACTCTGTCGCCCAGGCTGGTGTGCAGTGGGGTGATCTCGGCTCACTGCAACCTCTACCTCCCAGGTTCAAGAGATTCTCTTACCTCAGCCTCCCGAGTAGCTGGGACTGCAGGTGCATGCTACCACGCCTGGCTAATTTTTTGTATTTTTTGTAGATTTGGGGTTTCACCATGTTAGCCAGAATAGTTTCCATCTCGTGGTGAGCTCCATAGTATCTTACCACCGAGTCGTTTCCATCCTTTTACATGAATTAGTTTCTCTCTCTGGAAGTCTATCACCTCCAAGAGGGCTCAAAATGCTGAGTGATAAGCTCATATGTGCATTTCCTAGATGAGCTTTTTAAAACTAATTCTGTTGGAGCCTCGCCATAGGGACCACTGAGTGTTATGAGAGGTTAACCCCCAAACACTCACACTTGGCCTCCAGTCACCCAGGGGTGCCTTTCAGCTAGGATGAACAAAATGCCCTTTCCCTTCAAAGTTGAAGAGCTCAGTCTCTCATTTATCTGTGAAAATGACACTTCACTTCCTCAAAAAAATGTGCAGACAAGCCAATTGAGCTTAATTTGGAGAAAAAGCAATGGAGAAGTACTTTCAGAATGCATCTCTGAGACAGAAACCAAACAGGGTGCCTGAAAGGGGGTCATTCACCTTGTCTTTAGAAAAAGACAATGGAGAAGACCCTTAAGAATGCATCTCCAAACCAGAATTCAGATCCTAAACAACAATTCCCTAGGGGGAAAAAACAGTTCAGAATAAATCAAAGACCATCAACCAAATGGAGGTCCAGGGCTTAGGAGAAGCTTGAAGTCAGGAAGGGCTTTCAATGGGCCCTTACAGGTACCTTAGCTCCAAGTTTGGCAACTACTTCAGGGTACTGAGTCTTCCCTGAGGCCCCACTTTGGGCACCAAGTTATTGTCAATGAAAAGAATTAAACTGTAAAATATTTGAAGAGACTAATTCTGAGCCAAATATGAGTGACCAGTGGCCTGTGACACAGCCCTCAGGAGATCCTGAGAACATATGGCCAGGATAGTCAGGCTATAGCTTAGTTTTATACATTTTAGGGAGATATAAGACACCTATCAATACATGTAAGATGTACATTGGTTCAGTCTGGAAAGGTGCGACAACTGGAAGTGGGGTCTTCTAAGATTTCAGCATTTCAACCTTTGTGATTGTGTCTTTCAGGATTATGATCCAAATCCGAAATGCTATTCCCAAAAAATAATATCATCAATATGACCAGACTATTCTGAGCCATATATCTTCAAATATTGCCCCTTTTCCATTCCATTTATTCTTATCTTCTGGATCTCCAATTAGCTATGTGTTAGATCTTCTCAAATCTTTTCTATTTTCTACCTCTTTGTTCTTCTACATAATTTGAAATTCATTAAATATATCTTCAAGTTTATCAGTCTTTATTCAACCTCATCTAATTGTTGCTTAATCTATCTATTTAGTTTATTTTGATTATTTTCTACCTAGTTCTTTAAAAAATCTTCTTGATCACTTATTATAGGGTCTCATTCCTTATGCATATTTTAAAGCTTCTATTTCCTATTCTGTATTAAATATTTTCGGTATCTAAAATCTGTAATATGTTTCAACTATCTCATGTTTCTGGTTTTTCTTCACATATGGTGTGTTGTTTCTTACATGTTTCTTTTTTTTTTTTTTTTTTTTACTCTGAGCTGCTCATTTTTACTTGACCTTGAACTCTGAAAATTCTTTGAGGTCAGAATTGAAAGCTGAATTTCTCCAGAAAGAGTTTGCATTTGTTTCAACCAGTTGCCTGGAAAGGGAGGTACTACCAGTCTGTTACCACTTTATTTTATTGAGACTGTTTTAATTCATGCAGGTGGTAAAATTTTGGACTTCAAACTCTCTTAAGGCTGAGCTTTTTGTAACAAACATCTCAGGGAGATATGTTTGTCTTCCTAGTGGGGTTCCAAATGGGCAAGGTTTTCTGTTGTCTCCTATATAGAAGAGTTTGTTACTTATTCACTCTTAAAATGTAAGTGTAGTTCTTCAGGGTTGAAGTTCTGCATACAGATCTTCCGTTGCATTCCCCGTCTTTAACAAGCCCTGATTTTGTCTCCTGTCCTCGGCACTCCATGCAGTTATAGAAGCAGCATTTTAAGGTCTCCTGGGTTTTGCAGGCACCCTGTGATGACAGCCAGCTTTGGCATTTTGTTGTCTCCCAGGGATCCTTCTTACATACTATGTACGGTTCCTCTCTAGGTACTTGGATACGAAAATAAATGACATTGTTTCTGCACTGGCGAGCTCACAGTCTAAAGGGAGAGGTGGCCGTATAAGCAAAAAATTAAACTAATTGATTAGTGGAGGCTGGCACAGGGTACTGTAGAAAGGCAGAGGGAGGAATTGTGCCTGAGAAAGGTCAGGAAGGGTTTCCTGGAAGAAGAGACATTCAGTTGGGCCTTGAAGGATAAATAGGAGTTGTCTACATGAAGAAAGGAAGAGAGAATATCTCTTTAGCAGGAGCAGCATCTGCAGAACTGAGGTAGCCTAGCTTGATCACAAACCACTTGCCCACCTGCCCAGTGTTGTGTGGTGTTCATGATTATTGTCCAGTCCCCTCCTAACTTGTTCCCCACCTACCTTGCCCAAACCCCATCCTCATCCAACCTCCGGGTCTTGCCTGCGTGGTTTCTATCTGTGTTTAGCTCTCCTCTGAACTCCATGTGTGTGCTCTAGACCTCTCTGGTGCTGGAACTGGGGTCTTTCCCTATGACGTACAAATTGGTTTGGTCCTCAGGTGCCTGGCAACTGGGTTGCCGAGGGAAAGAAAGTCCACACTAGATGCTTTAGTAATCCCTCAACCAAGCCAACCCTGATCATACTAAGACATGAAAGAAAACAGAAGGTTCTGAGGAGAATTATTACCCCAGGATATTCTAAAAGTCGCATGCAAGGCGGGTAAGAGGCATGTCTGAAGAAGGCTTCCAATCACATTCAGGGCCTTGCTAACTAACCAAGGAGACAGACCATGCAGTATAGAGTTAAGCGACCTGTGATTAGACTTAGGAAAGCTGAGTAGTCTTGGCTCCAACACTGGGCTTTCATCACTCACAGGATAAAGTCCGAACTCCTTAGCCTGATATTGCAGCTTTTTGTCATTTGATAATAATATATCCATCCTATTTTTTTCTTCTGATACTTCAACCCATACACTTTTGCTCCAGTTGCTTTGGACAACTTGACCATGTGCAGATATATTTTCTTCTCTCACATTTCTGAGTCTTGGAAACTTTCTCTTCGTGTGTCCCCAGGATTTCCTCCTCCTAGCCTTTTAAGTCCAATTTTAACGCCCACTAAAAGATCACCTTGCTAGTGAAGACTTTCTGAATTCCTCTGCTTTTTTCCCCCCAACAAGGTGATTTGCCCCCTGTTAACCACTTCCATGGTAATTTATATATCTTTTGTCTTACCCATGAAGCTGTGAATTCTTCAAAAATGGGAGACATAGGTTTTTCATTTTAATATTCAGCTCCTAGTGCTATGCTTATACATAGAGGACTCTCAATAAATGTTCATTAAATACTGTGCAAGCTGTCATATATGTGCGTATAATATAAAAACATTTTCAGATGTTGTGGGGACACAGATTATTCACTTCCCATATAAATCCTCTGGATAAAAAAATACTAGGAGGTAAAATATAGCCGACCAAAACTGAATGCAAGAGGAGGCCATTCACCAAAAATTGACCATGCATTAAGCATTTTTAATTTTTTAAAATAAAATCATTTTTAATTTTTAATTTTTCTCCCAAAAAGACACAAGCAGGCTGCATTCATTGAATACAATGCAATAAAATTAGACATTAACAACTAAGATGTGATCAAAGTATATGCTTGGAAATTTAAAAGCAATATTCAAAATTACTTGGGTTAAACAGAAAATCAAAATGGAAATTACAATCTGTGTATCAATGAATAACAAAAAAATGACCATTTCATATAAAGACAGGTAGATTGAAGCTAAAGACACACTCAGGGAAAATTTTATAGACCTCAATACACCTACCAGAAAAAAATACTTTTTCGAAAAATTAAAAATAAATGCAGTACGCTTAAATGTAATAACAACTATTTAAAAACAATTTAATACTGACAAAATAGAATAAAAGTAAACGCATACATTAATGAAATAGAAAAAAGAGGCCAAGTGCATGCCTGCAATCCCAGCACTTTGGGAGTCCAAGGTGGGCGGATTATTTGAGGTCAGAAGTTTAATACTAGCCTGGCCAACATGGTGAAACTCCATCTCTACTAACAATACAAAAATTCGCCAGGAGTGGTAGCGGCACCTGTGATCCTAGCTACTTGGGAGGCCGAGGCACGAGAATCGCTTGAACCTGGGAGGCAGAGGTTGCAGTGAGCCCAGACTGTGCCACTGCACTCCAGCCTAGACAACACAGCAAGACTCTGTCTCAAAAAATTAAAAATTAACAAAGACCTGGAGTCAATAGAAAGGAAGGTCTGGGTTACGATGATAAGGAGCTGTGGAGACAAAAATTTTTTTTTGTTATGCAGATGAAGCTTCCAGGTAACAGACTTCAGACAGAATAGATTGTAAATATTTCTCATCAACTTAAAGAGTCTGTTCTATTAGTAATTCCTATTAGTAATTAGTAATTAGTAATCTATTAGTAATTAGGGAGGAGTATATAATAAGGCATGGCTGACACCCGTCCTCCCTCACAGCCTGAACCAGTCTCTCAGGTTAGCCTTGGAATGCCCTTGCTGAGCGGAGAGGTCCATTCAGATGGTCAGGTGAAGGGCTTAGAATTTTATTTTTGGTTTACAATACACGATACACAAAGGAGATTTATATACACTCATATACACTTTATATATTGTATATATGTTAATATATACAATATACATACATGCATATATACAATATATACATATATGTGTAAATATTTATTATATATACCATATAAAGGATATATTCAGAACATATAAATAATTTAAAAAAACAAAACCGATAGAAAAAGTGGACAAGTGGTGTGAATAGGTAATCCACAAAAAATAAAAAATTATTATGACCAATATACGTTTGAAAAGATGTCCAACTTCATTTGCAATCAGTGAAATTCAAATTAAAGATGTTAATTCACCCATTAGATTGGCCAAAAACTTTTTAAATGATTGCAGTGATATCAGAAAATGAATATTTTCATAGTTTTTTAAGTTCTGGGGTACATGTGCACAATGTGCAGGTTTGTTACATAGGTACACATGTGACATGTTGGTTTGCTGCACCCATCAACTCGTCATTTACATTAAGTATTTCTCCTAATGCTATCCCGCCCCCCAACAGACCCCAGTGTGTGATGTTCCCCACCCTGTGTCCATGTGTTCTCATTGTTCACCTCCCACTTATGAATGACAACATGAAGCATTTGGTTTTCTCTTCTTGTGTTACTTTGCTGAGAATGATGGTTTCCAGTTTCATCCATGTCCCTGCAAAGGACATGAACTCATCCTTTTTTATGGCTACATAGTATTCCATGGTGTATATGTGCCACGTTTTCTTTATCCAGTCTGTCGCTAATGGACATTTGTGTTGTTTCCAAGTCTTTGCTATTGTAAATAGTGTTGCAGTAAACATACATGTGCATGTGTCTTTATAGCAGCATGATTTATAATCCTTTGGGTATATACCCAGCAATGGGATTGCTGGGTCAAATGATATTTCTAGTTCTAGATCCTTGAGGAATTGCCACACTGTCTTCCACAATGGTTGAACTAATTTACACTCCCACCAACAGTGTAAAGGCGTTCCTATTTCTCCACATCCTCTCCAGCATCTGTTGTTTCCTGACTTTTTAATGATTGCCATTCTAATGGGCATGAGATGGTATCTCACTGTGGCTTTGATTTGCATTTCTGTAATGACCAAATGACCATTTTTTTTTTTTTTTTTTTTTTTTGAGACGGAGTGTCGCTCTGTCGCCCAGGCTGGAGTGCAGTGGCTCAATCTCGGCTCACTGCAAGCTCCACCTCCCGGGTTCTCGCCATTCTCCTGCCTCAGCCTCCGGAGTAGCTGGGACTACAGGCGCCCTCCACAATGCCCGGCTAATTTTTTGTGCTTTTAGTAGAGATGGGGTTTCACTGTTTTAGCCAGGCTGGTCTCACTCTCCTGACTTTGTGATCCTCCTGCCTCAGTCTCCCAAAGTGCTGGGATTACAGGCGTGAACCACCGCCCAGCCTCTAATGACCATTCTTGATGAGATTTTAAATTGAATATTGCCCTTTTGGAAGCATCCATTAAAAGTTAGTGTGTGCGTATATATATATGTTTGACCTAGCAATAAAAATAGTTGATAATTTGTATTATTGTTATGTTATGTTATGATGTCATTATATCCTTTACCTTAGAAAAAAGAAACAGAAAAAATCATATTTCTTTATATTCACACACGTAATATTAAAGCATATTTTTTTAAAGTGTGGAAGCAGACTTAACCTCTGGTGTGAGGGCTAGTGTTGAAGAGAGGATCAAAGAGAACCTTTACTTGTTTGTATTTGAATGTTTATAATGAGCACATTAATGGCTACTCGTGTAATTAGAAAAAAAATAGAAGAAACTACAAACAACAGCAATGAAACTTGAGAGGCTTCTGATGTAGCCAGATTGTACTAGCCCTTGCACTGTCACTTAAAAACTAGCAAAGTCAACCTTGAAGGCTCCTAATAGCACTGATCTTCAGTGACTGGTTTGCATGTCAAGGATAGCTGAAGGTGGATAAAAACTTCTCAGGCAGACACATAATTACCTGAATTCAGGGACCTGCGTTAGAATTATGTATGTCACTTTACAGGCGTAATCACAGGCCCCAGGCTTTGAGCTGCTGAGAATCTCCCACAAGCTCTGCATTAGGCTGACACTCCCCAGGAGGATATAAGAACTGCCAATTATACAGAGAGCTACGTTCTGTAGTATCTTGACAGTCTCCACTCTTTCTCTTTCCTCCTCCTGCTATGAGGCTCCAGGTTTATTCCCCAGTAATTGGGGGCCCCTCCTGGGTCCCTCTGCCTCAGGAGTCTTCTCTCCTGGCTGTGGCCCAATTAAGCCACAGTTGAGCTGCTCAGAAGTGAGAATTCCTGGGAGGCTTGTTAAGTTCAGTGCTTCCGAAAATGGAAGGAACATCATTAAGAACTTCAGCTTAATAGGCAGCTGGGCCAACACCAGCTGCAAAGCAGAAAAAGTGTAAGTGACTCAGTGTCCCTCAGAGGCATCCGAAAAAACTTGTTTTAACTTTTACCTAATTCTATCCCAAGTGTGTACACTAGCTACGAAGCACATACCCAAGACACCTCCACTTTCACCACCACTGTCACTGTTATTTTCATCATACATTATTACAACCTCATCACCCATCAGTATCTTCATCATTGCTTTGCTTCACCATCATCCCAGAACTATCGTCCTTTTCCTATTACATTATCATTCTCAGTATTATCACCAACTCATGATTTAACCATTATTATCATCATCATCAGTATTATCGTCACCCCATTATCGTTGCAAACACCATCATTCAGCTGCACCATTTCACCACTCCCATGGCCACAACCATAATATACATCTGTAGTTCATGAGAACAGAAAAATGTCCTGAAGATTCTAAGAAAAAGCCCTTATTTGAAAGGCAGACAATAAAAGTATTTTTAAATAGGTTTTCTCTTATTTCAATCGGTGCAAGAGTAAGAAGGTAATAGACTGAGATAAGAAATTAAATGAAGAAATACAATGAAATAAAATTTGACACAATGGTCAAAATATAACCTAAACTGGAGAGAATAAACAGAAAAATGGACCTTGTATAAACATTAAAATCTTCTCAGAATGGAAGGGAAAAGAAGGAAAATTCTGATAATTACAGAATGGAGGATGAGTTACATATATCCAACCTGTAAGCATTAAAGAACGTCTAAAGAAGAAAACAGTAAATGGATCACAGAGTCAGAATAAGTATATCCAAAGGTATAATATATAGGAAAACACTTTCTGAATTTCCAAAGAAATACTCTGAAGATTGAAACGTCCTGCTATATTCCAGGCAAAATTAGTAAAAAGATCTACACCTGCATGCATTCTCTTCTGATAATCTCTTTTCCACACTTCAGCTAGAATGATCCATTCAAATCACAAGTCTTAGAACATCATCCCCAGGTTCAAACGCTTTAATCCCTTTCCAGAGCTGTTCAGATAAAGGACTAAATTCCTATGTGGCCCACAAGGCCCATGGTTGGCCTTGCACTTCTGCACCTGCTCTCCCTTGTTTTCTGCCCGACTGGACCTTCTTTCTGTTTCTTGCACAGGCAAGCTCCTTCTAGTAACAGGAACTTGGCATATGTTGTTGCCTTCCCCCAGGAATGCTCTCATCCTCCCCTACAAATTTCCTCTGGTCAACTCTTATTTTAGGATCTCATACAACACTTCCACAAGGAAATCCTCCCAGACCTTTCTAATGAGGCTAAGCGTACCTACTATATGCTCATGTAGCACCATGCACTTTTCTATTTAATACTTCCAACAAGTAGGTTTATGTTTATTTACAGGACTCTTTGACTACTATCTGCCTCCCACTCAGAGTATAACCTCCACAAGGGTAGGGACCAAGGAGCCAAGTTAAGTTTCCAAGCAGGATGCACACTGCCAAATCCCATATTGAACACACACATCCTTGCAACACCAAATCAGGAAGTCCCACTGTTGGCTGTCCCTCAGTTGCCCTTTCTCCTCTTTCTTCTTTCATGGGCCTCTCCAGTCAGCCTTTGCCTTTAGAATTCTCCAGATGTGCAGGAGACATCAGACTCATTTATCCCCAAAATTCCAAGGGACACACCAAAACGTCCCAAGTCCTCCTGGTGCACCTGTCCAATGTCATCATGGGGCAAAAGTGGGGAGGAGACCTAGAGGACAGCCCAGGAGGGAAAAAGCCACATTACTCTCCCCTGCAATAAAGACTACATTTTCCTGTTTAATGAACTTCTCTTTCACATTTCAAGTCTTTTCTTGTAGTCTATAGGTATGTGATAATGGAGGGATGGTCACAGGATTGGTTTGTGTCTAGCAACTTGCTGAGACTTTTTTAAAAAGTAAAGATGTAAAGATCTCAAGATCTTTTGAGATAACAGGAAAAGTCCCAGTCAACATCCTGTTGTGATAATATTCTTGAAAGACTGGAAGATAGGGAATACGAAAAGGAGATCAACCATGATTCCACTTCCCCAAAACCAATGGCTTTTTCTTTTCAGTGTATTTTCTTCCACTATTTTATACATATTTTTTGTATATATAAACTTGCACTTGTTGTATACTAGTCATTTGGTAGACTGCTTTTCTCCACTTCATATTGTATCACATGCATTGCTCCAAGTTACTGCACATTGAATACATCTACCTTAAATGGATGCATAATATGATGCATGGTTTGTAATCAATACTGAAATGAACTTCTTTGTAGATGTAGGATTCTCCATTTTTGTACTAATTCCTAAGGGACGATTTCTAAAATTGATGTTATAGACTATGTTGGGCAACTGATTTTGCTAGCCAACATCCACTGCTTCTAGTAACAGGACTCTGAAGATTTCCTCTGCTGAAGCTTAGAAAAGCCCAGAAATTCCAACACATTATTTTGTGTGGTTAAAATAAAAGGACGATCAAAGTATGAAGCACATAGTTTATTGCCATACAAAAAGTTTCCTTTGATCATAATGCTTAAAGATGGGGAGAATAATTAGAGCAAATTTCACAGGGAATACACTTGACAGATGAAGTACATTAACCACATAGTGGATGAGTTCCAATTTTGTTACAGGCTAATTATTAAAGTCTAGTTGGTCAATTAGGATGACAATGGGCTTCTATGGAAAGAAAAGTCTAATTGAAGTTTAGGGAGTACCTTTATATGGCTTGAGCAACACAGTAGAAATCTGTGACAACATTTATATTTCCTAGACGTGAGAGGGCAGTGCCAGTGTTGACTGGTGAGGCTTCAGAGATTAACTCAAAGGCTAACATGGTTCAGCCCTGTTGCAGCCTGAGCTGTAGGTCTTTGGAGAAGCAGCCGACAGAGTGTAGCCCTGCCAAGGCCTAAATTCTCAAAGTGTCTGTCAAACTCTTAGGTTTATATGTACTTTAAAATACAGTAGTTGAAGTCTGTAACTCACCTATGAGGTCTCATAGGTGTGATGTGTGATGTAACATTCTCAGGGGGAAGGGAAGTACACTTCAAGTTCTTACCACAGTAAAACATGTATCACTCATGTAGCAAACTACGTAAGTGTTTGAAATCATTTCAAAGCTATGTAACACACATTGAATAGTTGTGTCAAATGTCCACATAGACAATCGTGTCATCAAATAATAGACTCCTTTTTTCCCCAACAGTTGCCTCTTCTTTCTTTTTCTTGCCTTATTACACTGGCTAGATTCTCCAGCACAACATTTAATAAAAATGGTGAATGCAGATGTTCTTGTCTTGTTCTTGATCTTAGGACACAATCATTCATGCCTTTCACCATTAAATGTAATTTTAGCTGTAGAGTTTTCATAGACACTCTTCATCAGGTTCAGGAAGTTCCTTCTATTCCCTCTTAGCTGAGAGATTTATCAGGAATGGTTGCTGGATTTTGTCAATGCTCCTCCTTCATCTATTGAGATGGATCGCATGGTTTTTAGTTTGTTAATATGGTCAAATACAGTAATTGATTTGGGGATGTCAAATGAACTGTGTGTTCCTGCAATAAACCCTACTTGGTCATGATGTTTTATTTTAAAAACATTTTGTTAGATTTGATTTGCTAATTTTTAAAGAATTTGTGCATATATGTTCATAAGGGACATTGATCTATAATTTTCTCTTCTTGTAATATCTGATTGGTTTTGCTATCAGGGTAATTCTAGCCTCATAGAATGAGTAGAGAAGTATTCTCTTCAATATTCTGGAACAGTCTGTGTAGAACTGAAGTTGTTTTCTCATTAAATGTTTGGTAGAATTCACCAGTGAAGCTATCTGGGCTGGGGTTTTCTTTATGAGAAGGTCTCTTCAAAAATTTAATTTATTTAATAAATAAAGAACTATTCAAGTTGACTCTTCTTGAGTGAACGTTGGTTCTTTGAGAACTATTCACTGATTTTTCTTCCTTGTTTACTGTTTACTGCTTTATTGATTTGCACTCTAATTTTTATTATTTCATTTCTTCTGCTTATTTTTAGTTTCATCTGCTCTTCTTTTTCCAGTTTCTTAAAGTGGTTAAGAACGTTGCTTAAGTATTGCTTGAGCAACATTCCACAAATTTTGATATGTTATGTTTTCAATTTTCATTCAGCTCAAAATACTTTCTAATTTTCTACTTTTTAGAAGTCTGTTATTTAGTTTCCAAATATTTGGAGATTCCTGTTAGTCTTTGTTACTATTCCCAATTTAATTTGCAGTCACAGAATATACTCTTCTGAAAGGAATATAAAATCTTGGCACCTCAAATTAACTATGCCAAAAGGGAAAAATTAACCTTGGAAGCTAAGTCATGAAATAAAGCAAAACGCTTGCTTTTTCTTTTGTTCCTAAACTGATAGCTACAGCTAGAAGGCCACATGTGGGGGCCTCCCTCACCCTGACAATACAAATTAACAGCTTATCTTCACAGGTAAGGGACAAAAAGAAATCATCTCCCACCCATCCCAGGAATGCATGTTTGACTGCTTCCTCTACTCTATGTTTATTTTATGTGAAGTGCAGATTTACTGAACAGAAGACAAATACATAATTGACTCTTCCCTCTACCCTTCCTTTTGTTGTGCAACATTTGGATTCAGTGAGCCTAATCAAAGCCTTGGAAGAATGTGACCATACACTCCCTCTTTTTTTTCTTTTTCCCCTTTCCCCTCCTGCCCACTTTTCCCCATTTAAACATTGAATCCTTCAAAATCCTATTTGGAAAAAAGTACAGGTCACAGATCCTACAGTCTTACTGTGGCTTGTGTCTCTTTTTCCCAGGCACATCCTCAGCCTTGGAAAAATAAACTTTTAAATTGATTGAGACTTGCCTCAGTGATTTTCTTTGGTGGACACTCTGTATCACTTGAATATTTTTCAATTGAAGACATGCTTTATAATCCAGAGTATGGACTATTTTGGCCCAATGTTTTCTATGTACTGGAAAGAAATGTTTATTCTGCTGTTGCTGAATGGCATGTTCTATAAATCTCAATTCCATCAAGTTGGTTGATAGTGTTGACATATTCTATATCTCTGTGGATTTTCCATTTGTTCTAGTGATTATTGAGAGGTATTGATGTATCTGCCTATAATTCTGGATTTATCTGTTTCTCTTTGGAGATTTCTCCATTTTTGCTTTATGTATTTTGAAACCCCTACTCACCAGCATGGCCTTCCTGAGCCCCTCCAAGAGTGATCTCACCACCAGCCCATCCACCCCTACCCCAAGGTCAACAACAGTGTCAGTAGTTGGCCTACGGGGGACCCCATTGTGTGCATGTGATTGGGGAAACTCCAGGACCACCTGTCTAACTCCTTGCGCATTTCCAACCACCCTTACTCCGTGTCTCCCAGGCAACCAGACTGGGGTAAGTGTTGGGAAGATGGAGATACAGGTATGATCAGGGTGGGAAAGAGACTCCTCCCCCTACTCTAACAGGCACTGCTTCCAGCCCAGACTGGTGAGTGTGGTTGTACGGCAGGAGGGGATCTAGGGCCAGACCTGAATCCATCTATGAGGAAAAGTGAGCCTGTAGGCTCAGGTCTCCACTCCACCCTGAAGTTTGGCAGGGTAAGACAGATGGAACTCCTCTAGCTCCTCCAAATACTGGGAGCTGCCTCATTTCTGAAAAAGAGGTAGGACTTGTGAGTCAGTGCTTCAGGTGTCCCCATGTCACTACCAGACTGCTCATGGCCACCATATTCTTCCGGCAGCCTTGGGCTGGGAGAGGAGGCAGTCAAGGTGACTGTTGAAGGCATTAAGTGTTGGAGGGCTGTGCAGCTCCCTGCCCCTCTACCCACTCTCTTCTCTTTGGCTTTCCAAAAGAAAACTTCATTGTATCTCACCTTTTCTTACCTTCTGGTGAGGTAAGGTGAGGGAGAGAGGCCTCACGTTTCTTCTCACTGCCTCTCACGAGTTATCCAGGCCCAGAAGTGTTACCAGAAAGGGGACTGGATCCAGACCACAAGAGAGGGTTCTTGGATCTCATGCAAAAACAGAATTCAGGGCGAGTCCATAGAGTAAAGTGAAAGCAAGTCTATTATGAAAGTGAAGGCTGGATATTATCCAGGCCTGCCCGTAGTCATCAGGAGGTCTAAACTCCTCCCTGTGGTGCTGTGCTTCAGTGGTCACGCTCCTTGTCCACTTTCATGTTCCTCTCATACTCCTGCTTCCTCTTTGAATTTCTTAGGAGATAGCAGTAGAAGAAATAGTGAAAGTCTTAAAGTCTTTGATCTTTCTTATAAGTGCACAGAAGAAAACGCTGACATATACTGCCTTCCCTCCCTGCTTCGGCGACCTAAAAGCGAAGGGCCCCCTGTCCCATGACACGTGACCTTATCAATCACCTGGATGACTCACCCTCCTTACCCTTCCCCCTCGTCTTGTATGCAATAAATATCAGTGCGCCCAGCTATTCGGGGCCACTACCGGTCACCACGTCTTGGTGGTAGTGGTCCCCTGGGCCCAGCTGTTTTCTCTTTATCTCTTTGCCTTGTGTCTTTATTTCTTACAATCTCTCATCTCCGCACACGGGGAGAACACCGCAAAGCCCCATAGGGCTGGATCCTACACCATATATTAGTTTTGCTTAGCTTTAAATGTTTTATAAATTGAATTACACAGGATGCATTATTGTGTCTGCATTCATTCAACACTATGTATGCCAGATTTACCCATATTATTGTATATAGCTGTATTGTTCATACATTTGTATTGCTGTATAATATTCCAGTGTATGAATATGCCATAATTTATTTATCCATTACATTGTCACTGAGTTGTTTTGAGTTTGGATTTATTACAAATAATGCTGCCATGAACCTCTTTCATATCTTTAATTATACCTGTGTAACCATTTCTTTAATACATATAGATAGGCATGAAGTTACTGGATTATACAATACATGCATACTCTTCTTTAGTACATAATGTCAAACATTTTCCAAAGTGGTTCTACCAATTTAAATACCCAGCATCAGGGTATAAGAGCTCCAGTTGCTCCATAATCTTGCTAGTATTTGGTATTGACCATCTTTTTTATTTTAGCCATTCTGATGGGTCTGTAGTGTTAACTCATTGTGGTTTTAATGTGTATTTTCCTGAACATCTATGAGGCTGAGCTCCTTTTTGAATATTATTGGTCATTTTGCTCTCCTCTTTTGTGAAGTACCTTTTCAAGTCTCTTACTATTTTTCTACTGGAGTGTGTATTTTTTTATTTATTTATAGGAGTTCTTTTATATATTACTGAAAAGATCCCTTTTTTATATTTGTGGATTTTCTTTTTACATTGTATGGTGTAGCTCTACCATAATTTACCTATTTTTATTTATAATTATTTAGATTGCTTTCAATTTTTTTATTCCAACAACTTCTACGAATTGAGTATTGTGGGTATTGTTTAGGATAGAGTACTTCAATCTCTTAGGTTTTATGAAATATTTTCTCAACAGCATTCAGCACCACAGGAAAGGCAAATGGCTGGGATCAGCCAGGTTGAGTTTTTCTCTCCAGAAAAGTGAGATGAAAAATAATAATACTGCAAGATAATTGATAATATTGATTTTTAAAAAGTCGTTGAAATTATAAAATCATAGACTCTGAAGTATGTAAGGAGGGAAGTAAAGACAGTATGGGAATTAGAGTTACTAGATATAGAAAAAGAAAGGATGGTGGGCTGGAGGCCAAGTGAACTGGGAGGAATAGAGTGATTACACTGTAAGGACAGGAAGTCATGGTCAGAGAACAGGATATTTGAATATGTGGTTTCAGAAGTGCGACAATTCTTCAGTAATGAGAAGGACCAGATATGTCCATAAGTGGCTGAAGTAGAAGGCAAGTGGTGAATTTTGGTGAAGATTTGCAAACCATGCATCTGACAGGGGATTATATCCAAAATATACAAGGAAATCAAACAACTCAATAGCAACAAAACAAAACAAACACCAAATAATTTAATTTAAAAGTGGGCAAAAGACCAAAATAGACATTTCTCAAAAGAACACATATATATGGCCAACAGGTATATGAAAAAAATGCTCAACATCACTAATCATCAGGGAAATGCGAATCAAAACTACAGTGTGATATCACATCACCCTAAATAGAATGAGTACTATCAAAAAGGCAAAAATGACAAATGCTCGTGTGGATATGGAGAAAACAGAACCCTTACACACTGTTCTGGTGGGAGTGTAAACTATTACAACCATTATGAAAGACAGTATAGAGTTTCCACAAATAAATTAAAAGTAGAAGTATCATGTGATTCAGAAATCTCACTACTGGGTATTGATCCAAAGAAAATGAATATCTCAAAGGGAAATCTGCACTCCCATGTTTCCTGGAGCATTATTCACAATAAGCAAGCTATGAAATTATCCTAAATGTCCATCAATGCATGACTGAATAAAGAAAAGGTAGTACATATGCACAATAGAATAAAATTTAGTCATAAAAAAGCATGACACCTTGTTATTTGCAGCAATGTAGATGAACCTATAGGACATTATGTTAAGTGAACCTAGAGGACATTACATTAAGTGAAAAAGCCAGGCACAGAAAGACAAATACCACATGATCTCACTCATTTGTGGGCTCTAAAAAAAGTCAATCTCATAAAAGTACAGAACAGAATAGTGTTTGCTAGAGGAGAAATGGGAAGAGATTGGTGAAACAGTACAAAATTACAGATAGGAGAAATAAGTTCTGGTGTTCTATTTCATATTAGAGGGACTATTGTTATTTCAAGACATATAAAAGAGTCTTTTCGATATTTGCGCCAAGAAGAAATAAGTGAGGTGATGTATTTGTTACATACACTGATTTGATCATTACACAATGTACACAAGTATCAAAACATCACACCATAAATATGTGCAATTCTCATGTGTCAAAAATCAAACTTTTACAAAATACAGAATGTGTTATAAGTAAAACACACACACACACACACAGCGGTCAGAGAATTGAATCAGGCCATCTAAATGGATACTGAAGTCACTCAGTGTGATGAACTCAAGAATAAGACTTTGAGACAACTGTAACAATGTTAATAGGAAAAGAGAGAAACAGAGTGTCCAGGAGATGTTAGGGGATGATGCAGGGAAATGGTGATGTATAGCACAAACTTTAAGAAGCAAGAGGTTTTCTTTTTTTTTTTTTTTAAACATCCCTCCACTGGGAGTCCAGACCCACTGCCCAGCTCCCCAGCACCTGCTGCTCTGTGTTCCCCCACAGGCCCCTCAGGTCACTCAGCATCCTCAGTGTTGGGCGGGTCACTGCTTGGCTCAGCAGGGACACGGGGAAGGGTCCTGAGCTTTATGACCCTTGGGCACTGTAGTGGGGAAGCAGCCATGGGCTGGGGCACTATTGCTGGTTTTCAGTGTTCATGCTGAATTTATTAAAGTTTAACAACATACCTTATACCAGCAATTCAAGTCTATTTATATGTAAATACGCATATTATATTTATTAATCATATATAGTTGCATAGTTTATACAAATATCAATACAACTGACATCTAAAATATTATATATTTAATATATAAAGTCTATATTACAAATACATGTAACACATACACATAATATTGTGTGTATTTCTTTTTTTAACTTTTAGGCTCTGGAGTGCATGTGCAGGTTTATACAGGTAAACTGCATATCACGGGAGTTTAGTGTACTGATTATTTGCCACCCAGCTAATAAGTATAGTACACCATAGGTAGCTTTTCAATCCTCTCTCTCCTCTCACGACCCTCAAGTACACATGTAGGAGCAAGAGATTTATAGTAGGAAGAGAGGAATAATGGTTTGAAAGGAATCAAAAGGAGCAAAGAGAACCTATACGCCACATTCCCACCCTGAAGTACTCAGAGTTTCAGAGAATAAGTAGTCTCTACCTGAAATACACAGGACGCAATGTCCTCAAGGGAAATCCAAGCTACATTTAAAGCTGGGAGAAGCAAGGAACTGTCCATACAGAAGCAGTCTAAGGAAATAGGGAAGTTTGCTAATCGTGCAGCTGAACCCATAGAGTACCACTGAAAGTAAGGGAGGAAAAGGGTGTTGGGTCAAGAAAAAACAATCAGAATATTATAGTGATAAAAATACCAGAGAGAATAGGTGAGCAAATGGACATGATTTGGATGGTGATCAAAGAAAGGAGGAATGGTTAGCAGAAGAATGGACTGCTTCGTCAGACTAAAGAAAGGGGGAGGGTGCACTCTCCTTAATTGTCTGACATGGAGACAGGCATCTCAGGTCGTGAGCAATGAAGTCCAGATCTAGTCGTCAGGCACTCAGGAGTGGGAAGTCATCCTACCAGTTTCAGCCCTATGTTTATGGTTCCAGTTAAGAGTAAGTCATCAAACCAAGGGAACACAAGAACCAAGACGGTACGCTCCAGAAAGTTCAGTTCTGCTCTGAAGCGCCCCCTACAGGATCCTGTTCAGAGACGCAGGAGGAGGCAAAGCTGCTGGTCTGCGCTTTGCACCATTCTGTGCTCCCTCATTCCTGCCCCCTTCTTTAGGCCCAAGTTCTAGTCCCATCTGCTTTGTCACCCCTTTGCCACCTATGGGACTTCCTTCTCTGGTCTTCACCATCCTCATGGTAAAATGGACACGACATCTCTAATCACACATATCCATCCAGTGATGTAAATGCAGTGAAAAGGGCTTTGAACAGTGTTGTCAGGGAAGGATACTGGGGCACTGATGTCTTCCCATTTTCCCAATTCCTGCTTCAGCACTGCTCTCCTAGGCTCCAGCCCTCTAAATCTATCCTAGCCCTTTGGTCAATCTTTGCCTACTAAGGGCAAAACTACGTAGTATCCCAAGAACAAGGATTATTACTACAGCCCCATTTCTTCTCTTTGCCATTTCCCATGACAACTCTTAAACCTAGAAACTAGCACCATTTCCCTGATTGGTAGGACCTGCTCACTAGACCAAAAGAGATGTGTATGTACATTTCATAATGAGCATTCAGTTATGGGATGATGTGAGGGCTGTGTGCGAGAGAAATCCTGGAGTAGGTCTGGCCACATCCCAATGACTCATTTGGATTCATTTGGACAAGTAACGAGAGCTCCCATTTGAAAGAATGACAAGCAAGCTACCTCAAATTTCTCTTTCTCAACCCACGATTTCACCTTTTCTGTTCATTAATGCTCTCATTATCCAGCCCTCCTTTCTGCCATTTTTCCTCAGTGTTCAAGCCTGCACCCTAGTCTCCTGTGCCATCCCACATTTTCAGGGTTCTGCCCTATCTGAATAACGGGGTTCTGCCCTATCTGAATATCTGAATAACCCCTCTCTGAATAACGTCAGCCCTGCCCACTACCCTACTGTAAGGATCTGCCCAGCTCTTCCTCTGTTGGTTTTAAACCATGCATCTGCTGTTGCCATGTTCATCAGGGTCCCAATTTCCATTACTCCCCCGCCTTTCCCTCTGCTCCTCCTCCTAGCCCTTGTTTCTAATCCACTGTACTCTAGCTCCCACTCCCTATCAAGCCACCCCCAACCAGCCACGACAATTCACAGCTCTCATCCTGGAGAGATGGTTTCCCTCCTGCTGGGGCAGTTCTGGGGCAGTTCAGAATGGCCAGGACTGTGGATTCCCAGCAGCTTGACCTGGTGGACACACAGAATGCAAGACAACAGCAAACCCACCTTCAGCCTTGGTAAGTGACAGGACCCCTTTTCCATGACCAGATCCTGGTTACCTTGCTACTATCTCTATTTTGTCTCCATTCCCATCTGGGCAATCCTCTTCAGATGCCAGAGATTTCCTTTTTTTCAACAGTTCCCTCCTTTCCTCTCATGCCTGGTCAGCCAGCCTGCGTGAGGCTCTCTACGTTTGAGACTGGCTTCTCCATGGAACTTGGTCTGTAGCCACAGAGCAAATTGCGGGGCCAGTGACAGAGAATGAAGAGGAGAGTGAGGAGTGGAACACATCTAATGTGTTCTCTGGAGGGTAAGTCCTGTTGATCTGCCCTGCATTCAAGTGAGTGCAACCCCTGAGAATCACACAGGGCACAAGGTCCCTGCTATAGATAGATGGAGACTCAGGTTTGTTTCTGTTTCCTTTGGTCTGGTTCCTCCCAGACTCCATTTTCTTCATCCTAGGATTCCAGGACCATCCCAAGGACTTTCTGCCCTTGAGAAATGTCTCCTGCAAAAAGGGGAGGGTCCCTCCATTGTGCTCTCATCAAAGCTCTGAGGGTTGAGCCTCTTGCTCAGTCAGCGCTTCTACTTCAGAATGGGAAAGGTAGCAGTCTAGAAGGCAAGAATGTGTCCAGATCCTGAGCAGATGATAGCATCAGATGAACACATGACATTAAGAAGTGCTCTCCTCAGGCCGGGCGCAGTGGTTCAACCTGTAATCCCAGCACTTTGGGAGGCCGAGACAGGTGGATCACGAGGTCAGGAGATGGAGACCATCCTGACTAACACGGTGAAACCCTGTCACTACTAAAAAATACAAAAACTAGCCGGGCGAGATGGGGCACCTGTAGTCCCAGCTACTCAGGAGGCTGAGGCAGGAGAATGGCGTAAACCCGGGAGGCGGAGCTTGCAGTGAGCTGAGATCTGGCCACTGCACTCCATCCAGCCTGGGTGACAGAGCGAGACTCCGTCTCAAAAAAAAAAAAAAAAAAAAAAAAAAGTACTCTCCTCAAACTGAGGTCTGGATTCAATATAATCTCAATAAAAATCCCAAAAGATATTTTTAGGGAACTTGACAAGCTCGTTATAATTTATGTGGACATACAAAGGGCCAAGAAGAGGCAAGACTCTCTTGAGAAGACATCCTTCCCTACCAGATGTTAGAATTTGTTAAACAAATTATGATAATTAAGAGAGTGCAAATAGACAAATAGACCAATGGCACAGAATAGAGTCCAGAAACGGACTTGCACATATGGGGACACTTTCTTTATGGCTGCAGTAGCACAGCAGACCAGTGAGGAAGGACTGTCTCTTCCATAAGTTGGTGGTGGGTCAACTGGATGCTTGTTTGGAAAGAAAAAATTAAGCTGGATTCCTACCTCACACTGCACTCGAAAACCAATTTCAGGTGGAATACAGATCTCACCGAGAAAGGGTAAAACAACAAATCCTCTTAAATATTAATAGCTCTGCCCACAAATGGCCATGGAGCTCTTGAGATGTACTATGAAGTATAAAATCTGCACTGGATTTTAAGCATTAGTAGGACAAAACAATGTAAAATATCTCAATAATTTTTATATTCAAACATTGAATCATTGACAAATTGGATATACTGAGTTAAATATCACATTATTAAAATTAGTTTTATCTAATTCTTGCCCTCTTAATGCAGATACTAGAATGTTTTAAATTACATGAGTGGCTCAGCTCATACTTTCATTGAACAGCACTGCTCTGAAAAGTAAAATAAAAATAACCTCAGGTCATCAAATTAGAAAAAGATGTCTTAAATGAAAATCAAGAAGCAATAATCATAAAGGAAAACACTAATATATTTGACTACGTCTAACTTTTGGTGTCCAAAAGACACCATTAAGAGACTAAAATGGCAAGCCACACAGAGGGAAAGTAAATTTGCAGCATGTACAGCCCTCAAAATAATACATTAAGAACTCCAACAAATTGATAAAGATAAATGATCCAATTAAAAATTGTGTTCAACACTGTGTCCCAGACTAAACCCATTCTGCAAATCACATTGTGTTCTGAGTGAATGAATGAATGGATGAATGAATGAAGTACTGAGTGGGGAAGAGCACAGTCTTCAGTCAGTATTTAGGTGCTTACTAAAACTAGGGGTGGCTTCTTTCTTTATGCTAGACCTACTTTTGATTCTTTTTTAAAAAAATCTTTTTAGACGGAGTCTCTGTCACCCAGGCTGGAATGCAATGGCGTGGTCTCAGCTCACTGCAACCTCCACCTCCCAGGTTCAAGCGATTCTCCTGCCTCAGCCTCTCGAGTAGCTGGGATTACAGGCATGCGCCATCACGCCTGGCTAATTTTGTATTTTTAGTCGAGATAGGGTTTCACCATGTTGGTCAGGCTGGTCTCGAACTCCTGACCTCAGGTGCTCCAACTGCCTCGGGCTCCCAAAGTGCTGGGATTACAGGCGTGAGCCACTGTGCCCGGCGATTCTTTTAAAATAAACTACATTATTTAAGGTAGCTAGCAGACTCAAATTCATAGAAACAAAAAGTGAAATGACAGGGGCTGGAGAGAAGGGAAAACGGAAACGTTGTTTAATGGGTGTGAAAAAGTTCTGGAGATTGGTTTCACATAGTTTGAATATACTTAATACTACTGTACTGTAATACTTAAAAATGGCTAAGATGGTAAAATTATATTATGTGCATTTTAAACACAAACATTAAAAATAAACTATAAAGTCAGCAAGTTCCTTAATTAGGAAAGGTTTACTCTGTCAATATTATCACATTGATAAACTTGGCCACACTGGCCGCAACGTTTTCTCAGAGAAGAAACCTCCGATTTTTTTGTGAGGTTTTGATTCTGGGCATCTGCTTTAACGTGGAAGAGATTTCTGACTCCTTCCAAAAGCTTTTTTAGGAAATGATTGGCCAAGGTGAGGTCCAATCATCTGTCCCTTACCTCCTGGGTCTGCCCCCTTGCCGGGAAGCCCTTTCCTGGCGGTATCCAGGGGACCTTATGGTAACCAGCCGGGGCCTGAGAAGCTGGGGCAGGTGAGTGCGGCGCCAGAAAAGGGCGGGGCGCGAAATAAGATCCCGACAGGCGGGCGCGGGGCGGGGCGATGTAGGCAGGGGAATGGGTTGGCCGAGTGAGACCCGCCCCGACCGGGCAGGGCAACCAGAGCGCTGTTGCCTGGAGACCGCGGGACGCCGTTGCCTGGAGACAGCGGGGACGCGCTGCCTGGAGACTGTGGAAGGCACAGGCAAGAGGGCGCGGGGCAGCCCAAGGCCATGGCGGGACACCCAAGAGAGAAGGTGATTCCAGATGAGGTCCATCAGAACCAGATCTTGCGGGAACTGTACCACAAGGAGCTACGAACCCAGAAACTCTACACGCAGTATCACGTGAATCCCCTCCGCAAGAGTGAGAGGCACTGTGGGGCGGGGGAGGGGCGACAGCGGGACGGCGTCGGGGAAGGAGCCCTCCGGGCTGCGGGATGGGAACGCGGTCCCAGCAAAAACGCTTTCCCCAGCATCCACCCCCTTTCCTAGATTTCAGGCACCATGACTTTGGAGAGGCCACATCATATCAGATGTATTCGCTGTATTAAAGTTCGTGCGCAACACGATTAAACCTTTTCGTTGTAGAAGAAAAAAAAGGTTGTATAGCTTTTTATGATTTTATTTTTGAAATAATTATATTTTGCAGGCTGTTTGTGTTTAGTTTTTGTTTGTATTTTCGGTTTTTAACAAGTGAAAGGTTTTTCTTCAGGCTTCTTATATTGTCCTTCGGAAAGTTCCGGGGTGCCCCCTGATAAAACAGCCCTACCCTCCACTCTTGTCTCTGTGCACCCTCCTTGGGCAGTTCGATCTGTCCTGTCACACCAGTTTCCCCTGAATGCCACTGGGTCTCAAATGGAGCTTCAGATGCACACGCCCAACCACCTCCCAGCTCCCCTCCCTGGACCACCCACAGGCACCTCACACCCAGCAGGAGGAAAGCCAGGCTCATCCCCACCTTTCCCACTCTCTGCTGCTCCAGAATACCCTGTCTCTGCAAAAGGATCCCCGGATGATTCACTCTCATGATCAGGATCATTCACTCTCATCATCTAATGATCTCGTGATCATTAGAAGCCTCGGAGTCCTCCTCAAGGTCTCTCTCCCTCCCTCCACACACTTAAAAAAGGCACAAGTCCTGTTTATTAACATTCCTCTCCCCTCACCTACCTGTTCCTGCTTCAGTGAAAGACACTATCATGCATATGGGTTCCTCTCTGCCTCTGCTCAGGTACTTTCATGCTCTAAGTAGCACCTCAAACAGCCTCTGCCTGCATCCTCATTCCTGAAGCCTCTGCAGGGCCCTAGTCCTTACCGCCTGGATTGGTCTGATGGGCTCCCAATTCCTTATTCTCTTTCCCTCCAAGCTGGCCCCTCCGACCAAACGCCTACACCCTTGCTAGCTTAGTGCTATGCTAGGAGGACAATTAGATCACATCAATCCCACCTAACATCCTTCTCATAGCTTCTGAGGTAAAGCTTAAATCAATCCGGACATAAGGCGCATTGGAACTGGCTCTGGTTCCTGCCAGCTTCATCCCATACTCCTCTCCCCGACTTTACCCTGCTCCTTTAAGAAATGCTTTGGTGGCTACTCTGCACCAGCCATTGCTGATGAATCCCACACACACGCCTTTCCTCCTGCTGTTTCTAAATAAATGGATTTCCTAAATGCGTCATGTCATTTCCCACTTTACCTGCATAAACATTGTTGCTTCTTCCTGAATGCCTTTCCCAACTCTGTGCCTAATAAGTAAAGTACACTTTGTTGCCCGGCTCTGTAGAGAAAATGTACTGTCTTCACTTTCCTTCTAACTAACTTGGTTTTCTTCTGGAGCCCCCAACCACTAGTTTCAGGAAAGCAAATTAGCGTGGAAAGCCGTTCAAACTGGGTCCATTCCAACAATGGAAATAACCTCTTCAGGCAACCTTCATGCTTTCTAGGGAAAATGCTGTCTCCCAGCTCATGTCCCTCGAGCATGTGAGCCATTGGAATAAAGTGAGAAAATATTACAACTGGTATTGATTACTTTTATTTATAAAGATAGAAATTTTCATCGCTAATATACTGATAATAGTACATAAAAACTATATAATTATGCATATTTTAAGGGCACATGTTCTAAAGTCCTTTTACTGATAGGAGTTTGAGACAAGCAGCTTGGAGACCACTGGTTTCTACTGGTGTCTGCTCATTTCCCACTACTCTTCATCTGGCTCACTCCACTGGAGCCACTCTGGCTTTCTTGACGTTTCTCAAACTCCCCAGGCTCACGCTCATACGCTTCCCACATACATAGCACATTCCCTCATTTCATTCAAAGCTCTGCTAATATGTATCTCCCTAGAGATACATCACTCACACCCCAGCCCCAATGCCAACTCTCCATCCACATAACCTGCTTTACTGTTGTCCATCACACTTACATTTGCCCACTTACATACATATATATATATGTTTATTGCCTGTCACCACAAATAGAGTAAAAGCTCAGAGGGCACAAGAGCCAGCTCTGTCTTGTTTACAGCCTGTTCTTCAGTGCACAGTAATTATGAGCTGAGTGGATGAATGTGGGTGCTGCTCCTCTGTTACCATGTGCCCTCCTGGGCATAGATCACTGCCTGGCAAACCTCTTTGGCCTTCCCCATAGGCCAGCACTGTCCAAGAGAATTCATCAGTGATGAAAATGTTCTCTGTCTTGGCTGTAGTCAACACTGTAGCCATTAACCACATGTGGCTATTGAGCACTTGAAGTGTGACTAACGTGACTAAGGAACTGAACATCGTATTTCATTTTAGTTATTCAAATTCAAGGAGCCACACGTGGCTGATGACCACCATTCTGGGCAGTACCACTCTAGACTGTCAGGTTCTTGAGGGCCTTATCCAATCGTGTATTATCCTAGCACCCAGGATAATGTCTGGCAGGTACCAGTGCCAGATGGGTGCCCTGTTTAAGGTGGGTCTTAGAGAGGGCAGGGAATTCATGTCTGAACCTGTGATGCCACTTTTTTCTTTTTTTCTAGTTCACACAATCACCAGGAAGCCCATGTCTTGGCATGATAACCTGGAGGAACCTGCAGATGGTAAGTCCTGGGGTTTGAAATGCCATTGAGATACAGCCCAGAGAGGCAGACCGGCTGGAGAGACCTCTCAGGGTACTGATACCCTGGAGCACGCATCAGAGTCCTCTGCTTTGATCCTGGAAATGGGACTCATGCTAACCAAGCTCGAAAAAGATGGCTACTCAGACAGTCTGTGGCAGATAGAATGAAAAATAATTTTTAAAAATTTAGTATAATTTTTAAAAGATGGACATATGCAACTATAACTGTCAAACCAACTAGTGTTCCTACTGGCTTAATATTGCCTTCATTCATTCATCAGATACGTAAATGTTACAAGCACGAGTTCTGAAGCTGTACTAACTCAGTCCAAATCCTGGTTCTGCTACTCATTAACTGTAATATTGGGCAGGGTTTTCACCTCTCTTAGCCTATTTCTCAGGGTTGATGTGAGGATTAGACAAAACAATGCCAGTGCATAGAATAGTAGCTGGTACATGGTCCTCAGGAAATATTAGTCCCATTGTTATTTTCATTATTAGGTAATCTCTATGCTGGCTCTGGGTTGGGGAGATCTCATAGAATAATGAAGAAGAAGAGAAGTAGACTTGGAAATAAGTAGACAAGTAAAGAGGGATCATGACTGGTGTGAGAACAGCATAGGAAACAGGTGCCTCCGTCAGGCAGTGGAGTTCTGGGAAGACCTCTTGGAGGAAGTGACCACAGGGTGAGGTGGAGAAGATTGTGGAAGGACATTCCAAGTTCTCTGGAAAATTACAGAAAGAGAAACATGACTACAAGTAGTTTGGCATGGCCACAACATACAGGTGGAGAAAGGGCCCTATTTGGGAGTGAGGGAGGAGAGATATTTGGTGGAAAACTGCATCCCTCTTGGAAAGCTTTCCTTCTTCCCCTCTGCCTTCTATGAGCAAACTTTGGTGAAGGACAGATGACCGTGGCTGGGATGGGAAGTAGGGGAGCAGAGGATCTCAGAGCTTTATGAAGGAGGTAGACAAGTCAATAGACTAATAGAGAGGGCATCATCACAGGCAGTAAGGTGTTATCCGTAGTGTTCTCTCCCGACTAGGGCAAAGGGTGCAATCTGAGAACCTGTAGCAGTAAGGAATACAACAGGAAATGAGGGTCCTGAAAGTCAGGCAGGAGTTAGCTGCCCTCTCCCTTACATTAAGGATGCGCCAGCCCAGTGTCAGTCCCTTGAATCACCTTCCTTCATTTCATTCCCAGCCATCTTGCTGAGATAGACATTTTCCTCCCATTTCACAGATGAGTGAAGTGTGGCCCAGAGAAGTGCTGCCACCCAACAAGCCGGTACTAGCACTGACTCCAAAGCCCAGGTTCATTCCATTGTCCGCCTGCCTCTCTCTGGCGGAGACTTGATAGGGCAGAAGAACTATGGAGCTGCAAATCCATCTGGTGTCGGCAGCCATACTTATTTCAGTACACAAAGATTTAACCTCACTTCTTACAAGCTTGCTCCTCACTCTCTGCTGTGCTACACTGGCCAAACTTGCTCATGCCTCGGGGCCTTTGCTCTTGCTGCCTGCAGTGTGCTCTTCCTCTGCCTCTTTTGGGGCTGGTTCCTGCTTGTCAACCAGAGAGGCCTTCTCTCGCTGCCCCCTCTACAGTAGCTGCCCTTGCCTGCACATGACCCTTCACCTATTCCTTTCTTCACAGCGCATATCCCCGTCTGCCACCATCACGTCATTTTGTAAACCTGCATACTGTGTCCTCTGCCCCGTCTAGACCATGAGCTCTAGGAAAGCAGGGACCACGCTGTCACTCAGCACTCTATGCCCAGCGCCCAGAACCATGCCTGGCATAGAGTTTGAGCTCACCACCATCTTTGTTGAAAAATGAGTGGAGAGACCAGACACCCTGGTCTCGAGGATGAGACAAACCTTCAAGGCCCAGATGCTCTGCCTGAAAGGAACAATGTGGACGCAGGAAAGGGCACAGGACCAATCTCTGGTCCCAAAGCCTGACTCCTTCGTAACTCATACCTCATCTCCCAGCCAGGTTTCTGAATCTCATTCACCATACTGCCCAGGGACCAAGGAAGAAGTACCCAGAGACACAGACTGAAAACCAGGAAGTTGGATGGGACTTAGAGCCCTTGGTAAGCGTGGCTCCTTCCTCAGGAAACAGAGGAAACACAGCAGCAATGTAGGTGGTGACTGTAGAATAGAGCAGGGGGCCAGACGTGCCTGGGCTTGAACCTGGCTACCTCTTACCAGCTGGGTAAGTTACTAAGCTCTCTTATGACTCAGTTTAATTGTTGTAAAATGGAGCTAATACAGCTAATACCTATCTCAAAAGCTTGTTATGAGGATGAAACTAGGTGATATTTGTGCAGTTCCTGGAACAGGGCCTGGCACATGGTAAACACTGTGTGTTTAAATAAACGTACTGACGACAGATACCTAAGTCAGCTCCATCAGCTATCAGCAAGGTGGTCTTGGGTGTGCCACTCAATATCTCTGAGTTCTGCTTCCTTATCCATAAAAAATGGACATGTGACTGGGCGTAGTGACTCACGCCTGTAATCTCAGCACTTTGGGAAGCCAAGGCAGGCAGATCACCTGAGGTCAGGAGTTTGAGACCAGCCTGGCCAACATGGCGAAACCCCATCTCTACTAAAAATACAAAAATTGGCTGGGCGTGGTGTGGCATCCTTGTAGTCTCATCTACTGGGGAGGCTGAAGCAGGCGAATCACTTGAACCCAGGAGGTGGAGGCTTCAGTGAGCCAAGATCATGCCACTGCACTCCAGCCTGGGTGACAGAGTGAGACTCTTTCTAAAAATATATATATATATTAATTTTAAAAATATATAAATAAATAACATTTTTAAAAATTAAAAAATTTCAAAAATTAAAACAAAAATACATAGAAAATGGACATGTGAGTAAGGATCCTCTCCTTGTTTGATAGGAAAGGCACAATTAGCCGCTTTGGCACACAATCACCCTAAGGAATACAGCGCTTCTGTTTTTAAGGGAGAAATGTGCAATATGGAATAGACAAGTGAAAGAAATTTCTGCCACACAAGTCTTTAAATCTGCTTATATCTTTGATCATGCAGAAGGTTTTCATTTTTAAGTCATCAAATACACAACCAATTTTCATTATGGTTTCTGGGTTTTGTGCCTTGCTTAGGAAAACCTTCAACACCTACATTATCAAGCAACTATTCTGTATTTTTCCCTAACTTTTTTTTACTCTTCTTCTCTCTGTTTTTTTTGTGTGTGTGTATATATATATACACACACACAAAATATGTACATATATATGTACATATACACACATATGTATACATATATACACACCTACAAGGAGGGACTTGGTACAAAAGGATAGGTATGTTTAGAGAGCTGGAGAAGATAAACACTCCAAGAGAAAGAGGAGGTGGGGAGGTCTAACATCATGAATAAGAGAAAAGTGTTAAAATATGTATTCAGTGACAGTTATTGAATATAAATATGAATAATAGGCCAATATTCAATGACTGTTAAAAACCAGAAGGAATGGTACTGGAAGTGCTAGTGGAAAAAAATAAATTTTAAATTTAAAAACCAGAAAGAAGACTTTTCAAGTGGGGAAACTACTGTGAAAGGCGTAGGCACCTCTATGGGGTTTTGCGGTGAGGGAGGGAGAGAGACTGGCCTCAACTCTGATTATAGCATGGGCAAGTGCGACTGTGTAGCCAAGGAACAAGGCGGGGGTCAGTGATGGAAAAATACTAGGAGGAAACATCAGGGGTAGGGGTAGATTCTAGCTAACTTCCACCTAACAGGGAGCTTGCTGAAGGCAGGCTAGCAGGATCAGACATCCCCTGGAGAGTGGTGGAGGATGAGGAACCCAATCGGATATCAAGGGTGATCAGATATGAAAGGTGGGGGGGTTCTGGTTAAATCACTTTAGCAGGATTTTTGCTAGAATTGGACAATGCAGAGGAAATGGAAATCCCAACCTCAGACCTGGTTGAAAAGTAGTTCAGGGAGCCTGAATAGAGTTTGCTCAAGGAAAAAATCTTTGCTAGGGAGAAGAAAGGTTGTGAAGGAAGGAGTGTTGGCATGAAGATAGAAATCAGCCAAGATAGACCACGAAGCAACTTAGAAAAATAGTACAACGCACAAGTAAATTAATTCACCA
>NW_012107252.1:2492020-2496292 GCF_000951045.1 Mandrillus leucophaeus
TAGGCTCTGCAGATCACAGATGGCATGTGTCTCCAGATCAGTGAACACTCTGGAGTTGCAAAGGGTCTGCAAATATTCCGTGCTGTTCATCATCATAAACCTGGGGACAATGCCATCAGAGGCCACTGTTAGCATATTAAGAAAGTGTACCTTAAAAACCATTAGATGCAGGTGCTGTGCAACCGGAAGAGGTAATTAAGTTGGAGCTTCAGAGTGAAGTAGTTGGAGCTTGATCAGCAGCAACTGGAAGCTCCCTGCCCCCTGGCAGGGCCTCACCTTGGATAGACAAGATACCTCCAACCTCAGTATTGGGACACTGGCAAAGCCAGACTCAAGGACCATCACTCAGCCTCTCATCTCCTGGTAATATTTTTTGGAAATACATTTTTAAAATTATTTGCACGGTGTAACTTCTATAAGATCGATGTGTCGGAGTGCTGACTATTACTCAGGTTCTATGTGACTCTTTCAACAAATTCATTCTTTCAGCAAATATGCATTGAATACCTCGTGTGCACTGGGTCTTGCTCTAGGTGCTGAGGATACTGTGGCATCCAAGTCAGGCACTGGGACAGGGAAGACCACAACTGTGCATAGGTTATTCTCCTCCGATCTCACAACCCTTTTGATGTGCATGTGGTCATCTCCATTCCACAATGCAGCCACAGGTCAGGAGGGTGAAGCCTGATATAAGCCAAGTCCATTGACTCCAAACCCAGGTCCTCCTGCATCCTCACAGACTTCTTCCTGATTCTGCATCCTCCTTTCTAGGTCAACCCAGAACGCCATGACCGCAGGCTGAATCACTTCAGGGTCTGCAGTGACATCACTCTGTACAAGGCTAAAACATGGGGCTTAGGAGATGATCGCCACAAGTAGCATCCCAGCAGAGGAGCCCATCTGTGGATCTAATGCCCTAAGTGTGCACAGCCCAGAGAAATAAAATATAACTTTAAAGTCAAGTCTCACTTTTCTCATTTCTGGCTGAGTCCACTGGTTGAAATCCTTGTGTGGTAAAGTAAAGTGAGAAATCAGATAAAGATGGTGGGCTAATTGCACACAATCATCTGCTCTGCCTTCCTAATACTAATAAAGGATCACAAAGGGATACAAAACCCACCACTGAGAGAATGGAAGGAAAATGTTACCAACAGAAAAAAACTGGAAGTGTGTTCAGGAGATAGAAAGCTGATGGAGGAGGATGGCAGGAACCACAAAATGCAAGCTGATGGAACGCCTCTGAGCACAGGCCTTCCAGAACTCTAGACAGAGGTTCAGGACTCTGAGACAGAGTGGGGTGTGAAGCAGAGAACTGAAATTGGATGTGGGTAGGGGTAATCCCACCCCCACACACACCAGGAGCCAGATTTATAACATCTCCCCCGCGCTGGAGGCTGGGGGGTTATTCTTGGGGGAAGAGGAGAAGCCCAGGGCTCAGGGATACTAAAACACAAGGCATGAGTCAGGCATGGAGCTGAAAACAATCTGTGAAAATCTACAAAAAGAAGGCTGAACCCCTAGCCCAGGTGCCCACCCACACATATACTACATTTTTACCCTAGGTTTGAAGATGGAGTGTTCCCCTCTGGAAAAATAATGAAACTTCTCTAGAGACCCCCACATAGTACCATTTGAGAGACCTTTAAGGAAAGAAGCAGGGAAGTCAGTTTCCTTTTCCCCTTCCTGCTACGAACCGTTCCTCCTGGACCTCATGCTGTTGAGCTAGCACATGCTTCAGAGTTGCAGCCACCTCAGCTTCTGCTCAGCCTCTGCAGCCAGTGTGCCACCTCTGCAGGGCCATGTGGGCCACAGATCTCTCCAGAGTGACCAAATGACTGGGTGGGGCTGTGTTAGCAGAAATCTGGTCTCCTGCATCCCCAGCTGCTGCACGTCCCTGAGGAAAGTGTGGAGGGCCCAAGGGATCCAGTACCATCTCTTCCTCAAGGAGCCTTAGCTTCTTAAAGAGGATGCCAAGGAGAGGAGGGGGAGAAGGAAGTCCAAGGAATCTTTACAGAAGGGCCAGCAGGTAAGGAAAGTAATCTAGGAACTGATCATAAAGATGTCGTTGAGCCAGGCACTGAGGTTCAAAAAAAAAAAAAAAAAGAGGGGGGGTGGAAATGGAATCAAAGAGGCAACTCATGAGATAATGGAGCAGGCAAATGAAAAGAAGTGTGCTGACACTGAAGCCTCAAATGATGAGTTCCAGAAAGTTAGACTTGTTCCCAGCTGCCATCAGGCTAGATCCTTTGTTGGCCGTTCTGTACGCCAAGGGAGTTGTCTTTGTAAAACCGCAGAAGCCAATGTTGCCAGCGTAAGTTGCTATTTAAACCATAGAAAACCAGAACATGAGCATTTCGGCATTTTTTTTAAAACTAGGAAGTATAAAAACTTAGAGAAAATAAAATTAATATCTAAATTTTAATATATAGTGATCACTTTGGCTTTTTCTTTGGCCTAAGCAGATAAAGAAGAAACTGTTAAAGATCTCTTATTCCTGAGTGAGGGGGAATGCATCTAATGACAAGAAATCATTGCTCATTATTTAAAAAGAGTTAGGTATGTTTTGTCTTAGGATCTTGATTTTTGTTTTAATTCTTTGTTTTGAGAAGAAGGCCATGGACCCTGCAATATGTAATAGGGTTTGGTTAAGGAAGGAAACCCTGAGGGCAAGTCTCAGCAGATTCGCCCCATTTTATATCACAGAAGCCCATATTAAATTCAGAGTACATTGATGGGGAGCAGTGGAATCCTGCACTGTGATTCAAGGTAAGATACTTGTAAATGCTGCATATAATCTTGGTTCTGTTTTTTAAAATGCAAATGAAATACTGTGCATTGTTTTTATATCAGAATAGAACAGGTTCATTTTCCTTTACACGTCTGTTTGAAATTGCTTTTCCATGAGCACATGCATAATTCTTTTGTATCCACTCTGCTTGTTTTCAATGTTCTTTTAAAATTTTTGTTGGGCTAAAAAGAGCCTTTTCTTTGGTATCATCATAGCTACCATCATCTATAGCAAAACTGCATATCTAGTACTGAAAGTAGTTCAACCAGCAATGTAGTAGGTAATATACAGGATAATGATCAGATATCATTTCTGATTGGCCAGAAGAGTTAGTTTACATGTATGCAGTTGAGGTCCAATGACTTCCAATTAAAGATCTTAGGCCTGGCACGGTGGCTTACACCTGTAATCCCAGAACTTTGGGAGGCCGAGGCGGGCAGATCACCTGAGGTCAGGAGTTCGAGACCAGCCTGGCCACCATGGTGAAACCCCATCTCTACTAAAACTACAAAAATTAGCCGGGCTTGGTGGTGGGTGCCTGTAATCTCAGCTACTTGGGAGGCTGAGGCAGAAGAACCACTTGAACCCAGAAGGCGGAGGTTGCAGTGAGCCAAAATCACGCCATTGCACTCCAACCTGGGTGACAGAGCGAAACTCTGTCGCAAAAAATAAAAAACAAACAAAGAAACAAACAAAAATCTTATACCAAAAGATTCTGGAATATTATTTGACATCTAGTCTTCAATGTGAAAAAGGTACCTCTTATAATTACACTTGAATTCATCTTCATGAATATTTAAATTTTCAGAACAGCATAAAAAGTGGATTCGTTGATATGCAGAAAGGTGAGTCTAGTTTTGTGATCCACTGTAAATTATAAAATAGATTAAATGCCTGAATGTTTTCATCACAAGGCTGTGCTCTGAAAGCAATCAATATGCTTCTGTAGCTCTGCTCCTGCAAAGAGAGCAACCACATTTTCTGCTTTCATCTCCTTCCCAACTCTGCCCAAAAAACAGAAAGCTGTTACTTTGTATACTCATCTAAAAAATCATATGTAGTCAGTCTTCACTTTGCACAATAGTGCAGGACTACAAAAATGTCCTGCTTGCTGAAACTATGCAAAGCGATCTTAATCATTGTTGGGGGAAAGTTACAATTGTTCTGTGACCTTTAAAGAAAAATTGTCCAAAAGTCCTTTTAAAAAGTATGAACCTGGCCGGGTGCAGTGGCTCATGCTTGCAATCCTAGCACTTTGAGAGACCAAGGCGGGCAGATCACAAGGTCAGGAGATCGAGACCATCTTGGCTAACACAGTTAAACCCTGTCTCTACTAAAAATACAAAAAATTAGCCAGGAGTGGTGGCAGGCGCCTGTAGTCCCAGCTACTCCGGAGGCTGAGGCAGGAGAATGGCGAGAACCCAGGAGGCGGAGTTTGCAGTGAGACAAGATCGCACCACTGCATTCCAGCCTGGGCGACAGAG
>NW_012107252.1:2497442-2517208 GCF_000951045.1 Mandrillus leucophaeus
TCTCACTGTGTTGCCCAGGCTGGTCTCAAACTCCTGGGCTCAGATGGCCTCCCAAAGTGCTGGGATTACAGGGGTGAGTCACTGTGCCCTATCATTTTTTGTTTCTTTGGTGTACATTGATCCTTGGTGGTCAATTCCCTCTCAACTCTATAAAATGCATGAGTTTATTGCTAAAGACAGAGGCAACACAACTACACACTTTGCTGTGTGTGTGTGTGAAATGAATAACAGATGCAGTGGCTGATTTTGGACAGACTTTGAAAGAAGTGATGGTCATTAGTTTTCATGTATCTGTCATGTATGGAGTGATTTGTGGACTAAAGAGCTACTAGCAGCGAGTATTTCTACTTTATGCAATTACTCAGTTATTACTTTGGTAACTGAAATGTGAACATTGTTGGTGAGAAACTTATTTAATTACATCATGATAACTGAATTCATGCATGTTAGAATCTGTACTGGGGACTCCTAAGTTCATACTTATTTTTCAATGAATGGGATTGTATTTATTTTAAAGCAATATGAAGGAGGCTGAGTGCAGTGGCTCATACCTGTATTCCCAGCACTCTGTGATGCCGAGGCAGGATTGCCTAAGCCCAGGAGTTTGAGACCAGCCTAGGCAGTAGAGCAAGACCCTGTCCCTACAAAAAACTTAAAAAAAAAAAAAAAAAAAGCCTAGCCAGGCATAGTGGCATGCACCTGTAGTCCCAGCTAGTTGGGAGGCTGAGGCAGGAGGATTGCTTGAGCCCACGAGTTTGACGCTACAGTGAGCTATGATCATATCACTGTAATCCAGCATGGGCAACAGGGTGAGACCTTGTTTTTACAAAAGAAAAAGAAGACATAATGCTACCTGCACCTTGAACATCCTTTATTTTGAGGGTTAGAATGGTAGAAGTGATGTAAATGAGTTCTACAAAGGATATTTCTAAAATTAAGGAAAGTGATTCCATATGTAAATCTTTGCTCTATAATAAAAAAGAAAAACACCGAGGAAGTAAAAGCTAGGGGGAGGCCATAGTTTTCAAAGCCTGTAAAAGTATGTTGTGTTAATAACTTACTTTTGGCTTTAGCTTTATCAGTGTGAAATGTTGTTAACCTGTGTTCTCCTTTTGTGAAACTCTGTGTTACTTGCATGATTCAGTCTCTAACTGCTTCTGAGCCTGTTACACATTATCCCCATGCAATAATATGGCATGAATTATGAAAGAGGACAGAGTAAATATTTTTGTCTTCTTGACATGTGACCTGTGTGACCAGTTGTTAGTTGAAATTAGTTTATAAAAACTAAATTATCTTTGTTCTACATTACAATCTTAGTATTATATGAATCCAGAAATATCCTTTTCATGTGCCAATAATGCTACAAGAAAATGTGAAAATAAGTTATTCTTTCTGCTAAAGATACTATATAGCTCTCAGGCATTTCTAACTTCCTTAAAAATAAAATATGGTTTCTAAACTGGAACGGAGAGAGAAAGGGCAGGTAAAATGGCTTACCACTCTATCAACACAGAGTAAAGCCCAACAATTAATGTGGCCTGCCTACTCAACGTACCACCTACACAGAGCTTCCGCCTATGCTAGAACTTCTCAAATGTGAACAACCAAGGCTTGCCAGATATTAAGGAAAGAAACCCCAGCAAAATAATCCTAATCAAAGGGGATTATCAGATTATCGTGTTATATTAGGATAATGTTTTAATTATATGGCAGGCAATGTTCTAAGTGTTTTACGTTGATTAACCCAATGCTGACGGGAACCCAATGAGGTAGATACATCTATATTATGCCAGAGATGACACGGGAAATACCAATTAAATTCCCTATGGTCAAACAGCAACTAACCAACAGAGCCAGGCCCCAGAGTCCACGCTTCTTAGCTTCTACAATACTCTACTGCTCAAACATGGGAAAGGGGAGATCAAAATGCACGGACTGCAGAAACAGAATGAAGGGAACAGAGGGAAACTTTATCAAAAAAATTAGAATTATAATCATATCCTGAGATATAAGAAACTGCATGTAGAGAATAAAATGATATGAAAAATGACCAATTCGAGAATAAGGAACTCTTGGGGGATAAATGAAACGAAAGCTAAAATACGTATTCAATAAAATGATTTTAGATCGGGCACAGTGGCTCACACCTGTAATCCCAGCACTTTGGGAGGCAGAGGCAGGTGGTTCACCTGAGGTCAGGAGTTCAAGACCAGCCTGACCAACATGGTGAAACCCTGTCTCTACTAAAAATACAAAAATTAGCTGGGTGTGGTGGCGCATGCCCGTAATCCCAGCTACTTAGGAGGCTGAGGCAAAATCACTTGAACCCGGGAAGTGGAGGTTGCAGTGAGCCGAGATTGTGTCACTGCACTCCAGCCTGAGCGATGGAGCAAGACTGTGCTTCAAAAAAAAAAAAAAAAAAAAAAAATTTAAGAAACAAAGAAATCTCTCCCCCAAAAGTAGAACTGAAATACAACTTAGAAACAGTGCCTGTGAAATTCTAAACTTCTAAGGAGGAAATTCCTATCAGCCCAAATTAAAGGCAATTTCAGAAATGCAAGGAGATAAAAAGTTTACCTCTTATCTTCCCTTTCTTAGTAAGGTACCAAAAAATGGTACACAGCAAAAGAAGGCATATGCTAAGATGGGAAAATACGGGATTCTGGAAATAATGGCACCAACTTAGAAGGTCTAGAAAAAAACGGACAGTTGTGTGGCGTAACTAGGTTGTAGGAGAAAAAGTATAAAGTGGGTAAGATGATAAAGCATCTGGAAAGAACTAAGAATACAGAAGGAAAATTAGGCAAGCAGAAGAATGTAAGGTGAAAGTTAACTGGAGGAAAAACCAAAAGCTGTACCACAAAGAAAATCACAGTGGCTCACGCCTGTAAAATATGGGCATTGAGCTTTACGGGGATTGATTGTAATATAACTACTTAGAAGGATGAGGCATAAGAAATGAGGGAGGTGTCAGTTAAACCATTTATCACAAAATGAAGGCAATTTGAACTCAATGTCTAAATTATCAATAGATAGCAATGCAAAGTAACTTCTCAATCTTTTAGTCTGGACTATTTAACCAAAGGTATGTGTTCCTTTAATAATTTTTATTTAGTTTATTAAAAGAAATGTTTACAACATGACACCAACAGAAGGGATCACAGTGTGTTGTGAAATTGTGAGTCTTCATTCCTTTTTCTTGGTTCTTTGTATTCAAAGATGCTGTTTAGTGCGTTCTGTTCTTCATCTTCTCTCTCGTTCGTTTTCCAGGTCTCTTCTACAGAAAAAGATATACCACATCTGGTCACATAGCAGCTTGCCTTCTGCCCCAGGTGAGGACGAACATAACTGAAGGGAGAGGGCAGGGTTGGGAATGGGAGGGGAGGCTGAGCCTGCTCCTCACCCGGACACCTGGGCTCACTTACATTTGATCCTTTCTTGCCAGGCCTCTTGAGGCCTCTGCCATGAGCTGTCTTGGCCCGGAAGCTAGATACATCATCATAGCTCTCCCGAGTGTTCCACTTTGAACCTTTCTTCTTTCCACCAAAACCAAACTTCTGGTTTTTATACCGTCGTTTAGCACTGGGCCTGGAAAAGAATGGTCCTAGACATCACCCACAGCACTGTAAACCCTCATGAATTTGATGGCCCAGCAATGCTCTCAGTTTCCTTTCTATAAGCAAAGCACCTTAGGCACATCTGTAACCCAGAATCTCATCCTTGGCCCCACAATCCTATGCTACAACCTCTCTAGACAAACTCATCTAGCTGGTTTATTTACAGTTCTGACCACCAGGGCAGGAAAATAAAGCAAGAAGCAGGGAAGGCTCTACATGTATCATGTGGCTTCCTGCTGTCTTTAGAAACCTTTTTATTTTAGGCCTGGTGTGGTGGCTCACGCCTGTAATCCCAGCACTTTGGGAGGCTGAGGCAGGTGGATCATGAGGTCAGGAGATCAAGACCATCCTGGCTAATATGGTGAAACCCCGTCTCTACTAAAAAAATACAAAAAATTAGCCGGGCGTGGTGGCGGGTGCCTGTAGTCCCAGCTACTCAGGAGGCTGAGGCAGGAGAATGGCGTGAACCCAGGAGGCGGAGCTTACAGTGAGCAAGATCACGCCACTGCACTCCAGCTTGAGTGGTGGAGCAAGACTCTGTCTCAAAAAAAAAAAAAGCAAGCTTTCTATTTTAACCAAATCTTGCTAAATCACCCTCAGTTGTGTCTATTCCTCTCAAGGGTAAATACATGCAGTTCACATCCAAATCTAATGTCACATTTGTAACATTCAAATGTAATGAAATGAATACATTCAAATGTAAACATTCAAATGTAATTATAGGCATTCGAATAACATTCAAATGGAATAACATTCAAATGTAAAACTGATCATCCAATAGGAATCTTGAATTCAGCATCTCCAAATTCATGTCATCTCCTGGACTGGCTCTACTTGCTGTACATATGCCCTCACTTGAGGCTGGCACTGCTCCCACCAACCCAGACACACAGGTCAAACATGTGAGAGTCAGCCTTGGTTCTTCTCTCACTCTTTATACCCAAGTCAATTACTAAGTCCTGCTCATTTCACCTCTTCAATGTTTCTTCAATCCATCTTCTCTTCTCCCTCAGTTGCCACTTTCAGGTTATTATCATTGCTCATCTGGACTTTTGCAATAGTCTCCTTGTCATTTTCTCAGCTTGCCTCAAGTCTGTCACCTATACAAAATCCACTGTAATCTTTTTAAAAACATGAATATAACCTGCTCATTATTATTAGTACAACCTACAACTTAGTCTCTCTACTGCCTTCTAGACAAAGCCCAACCTCCTCAACAAGGCAAACCCACAGCCCAAGTCCCCCCAGCCACATCGCACCCCTCCTTGCTTTGCACTGTATTCCCAGTGACACCAAGGGCTTACTGTTCCTCACAAACCCCTGAGATTTCACATCTCGATGGCTTTGCTCTTTCAGGCTTTCACTTCTTTCCAAACCCAGCTTGTCTTCTATTCTTGTGGTTAATTCCTACTCATGCTTCAAGCAATGCTCAAGTCGAACCCTCCTCCAGAAACCCATCCCCAGACCCTGTCAGGTATTTATAAAAGCTGCCTCAGTACTAATCCCCAAATGCCTCTATCATAGCACTTACTATCTTACATGGAAATTATCATTTCCCCTAGGCCTGGTATCCAGGTATGCAAAAAAGTGGACTAGAAAGAACAATGAGAGCCCACATTCTCTCTTTTAATCTTCATACTATGAGGCAGACACTCTTTCCTCAACTTAGCAGATGAGGCAATTAGCATTTAGAAAGGTATGGTAACTTGTTCAAAACTGCCCTCCTACTGAGTGGTAGAGTCGGGATCTGAACCCTAAGTCTGAACTCTCGACCATCACACTGTGTGATGAGGAATCAACTTTTACTCAGCATTCACTTAAAGGGTGCCACATACTTAAAAGTACCTTCTTGGGATGGGTGCAGTGGTTCATACCTATAATCCCAGCACTTTGGGAGGCTGAGGTGGGTGAATCACTTGAGGCCAGGAGTTCAAGACCAGCCTGGCCAACATGGCGAAAACCCACCTCTACTAAAAATACAAAAATTAGCTGGAGGTGGTGGCGGGCACCTGTAGTTCCAGTTACTCAGGAGGCTGAGGCACAAGAATCGCTTGAACCCAGGTGGTGGAGGTTGCAGTGAGCCAAGACTGTACCACTGCACTATAGCCTGGGTGACAGACTGAGACTCTGTCCAAAAAACACAAGTTTAAAAAGTGCCTTCTTTTACTCTTCAAAGACTGGCATGGCTAAAAGGGCCCATCACACAGTGCTAGGGGTCTCGGCCAGAGGCAGCAGCTGCACTGTCTGGACTCTATGGCTGTCCTGGTAGAGGTGCTATGTCTGCCATCCTTGTGACCTGTGGCCCCATCACACCTCACGGGATCCAAAGAAACCATGCCAGAACACTTCTCACCCCTTCTTCATCTGCTGGCCTTTGGCTCCTGCCTTCGTGCGCTGTGCCAGAGGTTTCTGATCTCCCTCAAGGAAATCCAGTTTATCGGAGAAGCCTGTAAGTGAAGAAGTAATTGTGATCGGCACCACTGTATTTTAAGAAGAAAAGTTTAAACCACCATATGAGGCTATTATTTGCTACACTGATTTTAACAGTCACATCCTGCTCTCCAACACCATTCCCAACACCTAGATCCGATAGGTCCACATCAACCAAGAAGGCTCCAAAGCACTAAGTGTTCAAATCAACTCTAAAGTACCTGCTACCCTTGTTCCCCTAGCACAGAGATGTACCAACCTTTCTGATACTTCTTAATAGCATTCATCATATGTGCTTTCTCCTGCTGCCTCTTCTGAAGAACCTCCGTTTGCACCTGTGATATGAACACAAGGACTGTTAACAGCTATTCCATACCATTACTCCAGTATCTACATTGTCTTAAGAGCAACACCATGATTAATGCTGCTACCCTTTGACATTTACTATGTGCCAAAAACTGTGTTAGGGACTCTAAGTATATTCTCAGATCTAGGTATATTCTTCATAGATGAAGATATATCTGTCTCATAACAATGCAGTGAAGTTGAAATTTGTGTTATCCCCTAAATTGAAGCACAGAGAAGTTAACTTGCCCAAGTTGCATAGTGAAAAAGTGCACAGCTGAGATGACCCAGGCTGTTTGACTCCAAAGCCAGCACTCATCCTATTATACAATCCTGCCTACAAAACTGAAGCAAATCATGTTTAAGACTACATCAATTTTCACATCGCATTTGGACAGATTATTTAACTCACTGTTACTAGGCATGAAAGTAACCAAAAGGAAGAGAAAAAAAAACAATGTCCCCAGGAAAAGAAAAGAAAAAAGTTTGAAGGATAAAAGGAGACACTTTATAATACTCTAACAGAGGGTTTCTCAATCTTGATACTGCTACAGTGTGGAGAGAATAATTCTTTGCTGGGGCGTAGGGGCCTGTCCTGCACTGTAGGATATTTAGCAGCACCCCTGCCCTCTACCTGCTGGATGCCAGTAGTACCCTCCCTCCCAAATCTGACAACTAAAAATATCACCAGGCAGTCATAGAAAACTCCTGGGAAGCAAATTCACCCCAGTTGACAACCTCTTCCCCAATGTTTCCTTAAATTAGGAACAGTGAACTAAAAGGCCCAAGTGAGTTTGTCTTTGCTTTTGGTAATTTTGGTTATGTTAAATTACTTATTGGTGTCTTTGAGAGAATCTCAACCATCCACCTCCAGATCAAAGAAATAATAAATCCGCAGCAGGCCTTCTGTAGAGGACAGGATCCCAGCCTATTCTTACTCTGCTGAGAATGTATCAGTGAAATGACCCCAAATGTGGACAAGAGTCCTGCAACCCAGATCACAACTGCTTCTGTCCAAATGTTGACAAAGTCTTAGCATCCACGCCAATCTTCCTCACATTCATGTTTTTCCACAATCCTAACTTTAAAACCCGTCATCTTCGTTCTTAGATGACCATGAAATAAAAAAGGAAAACCAAGAAAAGTTTCAGGGTATGCCTGATCTGGTGTTACATTAGAACTCAGACATTCACAGTTCAAACACACAGGTAATCTTTCAGATTGGACGACAATCATTAGGATAATTTCTTCAGGGACATGATTATCACATAGGCCAGTGAGTCCCAAACCAGGATGCATTTCAGAATCGCCTGGAAAGCTTTTGGGGAAGGGGGAAAACAGACACAGATTCCCGGGGATTCTGAAGTCTAGAATTCTGTTTTGAAAAACTTCCCCTGATGATTTTGCTGTGAGGTCAGGTTTGGAAACCACTCATCTGGACCCAGTGTATAGATACGAAAACTGAAGACCCGAGAGGTGACTGGCTCGCCTGCAGTCACCATACTACTCCTGGGGAAGCATTCATGTCCACGCAAGACTGTGCTCATGAATACCAGCACATACACTGAGAGACGGTAAACACACGATCAACACACAGCTCCATTCAGTTCAGGGGACCGCGTCAGACCACAGCAATCTCATCTAACACACACACCCCGCCTCTTCCTGTTCCCTGCACACTTTCCTTCTCACCTTCTTCCCGTATTTCCTAAGTGCTCGCAGTTGTTTAGCCTTTTCAGACCTCTCCATGGCAGCCTGTTTAGTCTGCAGCTTCTGTCGAATCTACAACACAAAATGCTGTCAGTTTGTTATTTGAATCTAGAACGACCACTACTTAGGATGCACTAGAGCAGGGAACAGATATTCCCTGTTCTTTAAACTGTGGAACTTGTAAATCATCAATTCCAATCCCTGAGGACAATGGGGCCCACAGGCTGAGCACTTTACCAAAAGTGTCAGAGTGAAGCCAGAGATTGAAAGTCACCTTCCCACTCCCAGTGTGCTGTCTGTTTCATTTTACAAACTGCCTATCTGAAGCCCAGGAAAGAAGACAAACTTCTCCCCATTTCTACCGTCAGTAGACTGAGGCTGGAAACCAGTATGCGACCTCAGTGTCCTTTTCTAGTATACCACATACACAATAAAAATCCACACAGATATCAGGTGCCTAGCCTTTTCAGTCAAACATACACAATTTTAGTTAAAGGACGAGAAGTTGTCAGTGAGAACTTGTACAGAGTTCACAGTGAGAAGGTGAACTACTACCATGACAAAAGCTCCCTAAAATCCAGTTTGAGACCCCAGGGTACTATTTAAATATACTCATCCCTCAGTATCCATTAGAGGATTAGTTCTAGGACCCACTACAGACATCAAAATCCACAGATGCTCAAGTCCCTTATATAAAAATGGTGTAGCGTTTGCATATAACCTACACTCGCCTCCAGTATACTTTAAAGTCAGGGGACCTCAACTCCTGGGCCACAGACTGCCATGAACCTGCTATGAATCTGTGGCCTGTTAGGAACCAGGCCACACAGCAGGAAGTGAGTGGCAGGAAAGCGAGCGTTACCACCTGAGCTCCACCTCCTGTCAGATCAGCGGCTGCATTAAATTCTCATAGGAGCCCAAACTCTACTGTGAACTAAGCATGAAAAGGATTTAGGTTGTGTGCTCCTTATGAGAATCTAATGCCTGATGATCTGAGGTGGAACAGTTTCATCCCGGAACTATCCCATCCCCCAGTTCATGAAAAAATTGTCATCCACGAAACCGGTCCCTGGTGCCAGACCACTGCTTTAAATAGTCTCTAGATTACTTATAATACTGAATTCAATGCTACGCATCATGTCATTCTCACAGATTCAATGTTCTCAGCGCATGGCAAATTCAAGTTTTCTTTTTCCAACATTTTCAAATTTTTTTCTCAAATATTTTTGATCCGAGGTTGGCTGAATCCACAGATGCTGAACCCATGGCTATGGAGGGCTGAGTATATCTTGGTTACATGCTGGCAATCCCCTCCTTCAGAGTTAAATGAGGTCCAAGTTCTACCCAATTCTAAATTGTACTGCATCTGAACCATCTAAGAATCCCTCATTTTATAGAGGAGAAAACTGAGGCCCAGAGAAAAGTAATTGTCTGCAAGTTCTAGCACTACCAGTGGCAAGGGCACAAGAATGCTGTCTTCTCTGCACACCATGCCATGACCAAGCCAGCTAGGAAATGCAATGGGCCATCTTCACCTCAAGGACCACACTTCTCACAGCACTGTTCCTCTCCTTAATTGCTGATTTTAGAAAAAATGTCATATGCATCTAATTGGTGGTAACTGGCATGACTCTGAAGTAGTCAATCTATGGAAGAGGTAATAATTGTCCTCTGACAACTGGCTCCCCATTATTGGGCTCACAGCTATCTTTCTAAGCCAGCTGAATATGCTTAAGTACAAAGTTTTGGCTTTCCAGAGGAAAACTTCTATTTCTTACCTTCTGCATCTGCAGATCAGACTTGGCCATTTCTGCAAAATAATCAGTGGGTCGCTTGGTAGGGACTTTGAGCTGATGGAGGCGGGGTAAGACTGCAAGCACTGCGGCCTGGGCTTGGCGGTAGCTGAGAATTGTGGGACAAAATGTGTAATGAGGTGAAGGAGAGAGGCCTTACGTTCCTTTTCACTGCCTCTCAAGAGTTATCCAAGCTCAGAAGGACTCTCAAAATCAGACCTCCATTAACAACAACAAACAAATAAAAACTGTCACCAAACCTCACTGATTTAGTATCTAAAAGAAATGTAGACATATACCAGTTTCTAAAAAGGGGAGGGGCACTGCTAAAAATAGTTTAAGAGAATGACTACTCTAAAGGTACCCATTAACACAAACTAATGTCGATTATGGATTCTTACGTAATTACTAAAGCAATTCCACACAAGAACATCCCATAAGCAATGTTTTGTTTTTTTTTTAACTGAAGCATGCACAAAAAGCTTTAACATGAATATTTCAAATTAGTCCATAAACTGGACTTTGAATCGTGACTGTGGACCAAGGAGCTCTCCTCTCAAACAGCGAGAATCTCCTAGCTATTCTTAGTCAAAAGAAGCCGCTCTCCCTACTCCTAAGCTTATTCTGAGTGCAGGCTTACTAATTTCCCCTCTTTGCCACTCTCCTGCACAAGGATCCTCAACTTCTCCAACATTTGAAAACATACAAACTCATCTCTCGCTGGAAGTCGTCTTCTGGATCAACAGCTTTCTGGTCCTTGATCTGAGGTGTTGGCGCCTCAGATCCACCGATTTCCGGCACCGGACCCAGCGTCACATCGAGTCTTTCAACCCATTCCAGATCCCGCTTGAATTCTGCCAAACATTGCTTCAGGCCATTCTAGAAAATCCAGACACTGAGCTCATAAGAAGGGGACTCTGAGTTTGTTCTTCCCAAGCACAGGCTGTTAGGCGAAGGGACAAAGCGCTAATCCCCAATACGCAGACAGGTAATATAGACCCTCTTGGCAAGGCTCAGGGTGCATCTTTTCCTGGGACAAAAATCGGTCTCCCAAGCCCAACAGCGGCTGGTGCGCATCCCAAGTCCGAGTACCCCCGACCCTGTGCCCGCGCTCACCACGTCGTTCACGGCCTTCTTCGGCCCCTCTAGCACGACATTGAGGCCTGGCTTCAGAAGCCCTCGGGAAAACGCATCCTGCAACTGCAGGACACAATCACGGTCACTCCCAGGGGTGTAAGACCCCCTCTCCCACGACCAGCCCCGCGAGCTCGGCTGACACTTACCTCTCTATCTGTGACAAGAGATTCATCGGATTCCGACTCCGAATCCGAGAGCGGAGGAGTGTCCATCTCGCGGCACGGACGTCCCACACCTACAGGAAGAAGCGGGGTATCCCGAGACCCAAGCGGTTAGCAGAGGGTGGCCCTGGCCGCCGCTGCCTGCCTTCAGCCCCCTACTCCCAGGCCGTGGCTCCACGTGCCACCGAGTCGCACCAGGGCGAGCAACTCACAGCTACTGCTCAACTTTTGATTGGGACTTCCGCTTCCGGCGGCAAACCATACTTCCGGTTTGTCGTTGCTATAGGAACCGCCACAGCGTTTGAAAGTGCCCGGGTTGCTTAGGATCCGCACAGGTAATGCCTGTGGATACATGCGTGGTCTGCTGACCCAGAGAGAAGTGAAAGGTGGGAGAGGGTACCTGGGGGTCGCCAGAAGGAGCTGGTAGCAGTGAGGGTACAAAGGAAAAGGCAGAAAAAGGAGCCGCGGCCATGGGGTGGCGCCCAGGAGGACCCCAGGGAAGGGGGAAGGGGAGGGAGAAAGGGGAGGGGCAAGGGGCGGGGAGGGCGTGTCCTGGATGCTGGGCGGGGCGTGTCTGGGCCGGGGGCGGGGGCGGGGCGGAGCGGGGCAACGCTCTCCACTCTGAAGCGCTGCCTTGGTGGTTCAGCAGAACTCTTTGGCGGGAGATCATGTCGGCCGTGGTAGCTCAGACGCTGCATGTTTTTGGTCTTCGATCCCACGTGGCCAACAATATCTTCTACTTCGACGAACAGATCATTATATTTCCTTCAGGAAATCACTGTGTGAAGTACAATGTGGATCAGAAATGGCAAAAATTCATTCCAGGTAAAAACCCTTTCCATCCTGACATATACAGGAATGGTATGTGCCATATATAACCCCATAATCCCAGCATGATGATTGGAAAGAAAGATTTTGGCCAATTTGAATATATATGCAGTATTATAAAGGTAGAGGAAATAAATGGCGACTTGTATTATGAAACTAGATTAATCAGTCACGCATACGTAGTTAAAATCACATATAAAATGTTAATTTAAAAGTACTTTTTTCACTGTAATTTCAGGAAAATATGTTAAGAATCCCTTTTTTGGTATCTTCAATATCATTGCCTTTGTCATTACCAGAGCCCCTTTTTGAGTTGTCTGACACAGTTTTCCTGAGCACACCACCTTCATTTCATCACCTTTTGAATCCATGTATGATGAAGACACTGTAAACTTTATCCCAAGTTGCAAATAACCATTTGTATAACATTACAGCCCTTATTTTTGTTCACGGTGGTCCTGTTGATGATATTCATGATTTCAACAACTGAATCCATTTTCCCATTTTTTGTTGCATTGACACCTTTTATTATTATATACACACGAAAGAATGTACCCTACATATATGTAATATTTAAAGAATTACAATAGAATGTAGATCTGTGAACCCAGCCACCAGCATAGGAAATAGAATATTACCAGTTCTAGGGCTTCTCCCTGTATTCTGTGTCCTGCTGCATCAGTTCAACATCATGCTTTTGAGATTCATGCATCTTGATACATATAACCAAGTTCATTGTATTGCTATGTAGTGTTCCATCATATGAATATAATGTCTCAAATATATGTATTCACTCTAGTGGTTAGGGACATTTGGGAAATAACAATCATATGCTATTACAAACTATACTACTATAAACATTCTTGCATGCGTATACATTCGTCTATCTGTGCAGATTCTCTAGGACACACGGCCAGGACTAAACTTACTGAGTAATATGATAGTACCAATTTACACTCCCACCAGGAGTGCATAAGAGTTCTCATTCCTCAGCAACCCTGCCAACCCTTAGTATTGTCCAACTTCCTAATTTTTTGCTAATCCAGTAGTTGAGAAAAGGAATTGTGGTTTTCGTTTGCATTTCGCTATCATTAATGATGATGAGTATCTGTTTACATGTTTATGGGCTATTCCTATTTAGTCGTATGTTAAATGCCTTGTTCAAGTCTTTTACTTGTTTTTTATAGTTCGTTGTGCAGGAAATTTTTGGCAATTGTATTGATTTACATGCACAATTTATCTATTCTGTATACCAATAATTTGTCAGATACATATATGTCTTGCAAATAATTTCTTCCAGTTTGGGGCATTTTTCTCCTACCTTACAGTATCTTTTGATGGACAAAAATTATTAGTTTTAATAAAGTCAGATTTATCAACCACATGATATTCTGTTGGAATAAACTGTACTAAATACAGTTGACTTTTATTTATTAATGTTTATTTCCAGCATATTTGCTAAACTATTATTAATTCTAATGATTTGTCTACAGATTATGTAGGGATTTCTATACAGACTATCATATTATCTACAAATAACAATGGTTTTCTTCCTTTTTCTTGTGCTACCTGTGCTGGTAAGCACCTCCAGACAGTGTTGAATACGGGTGATAAAAATGGACATCTGGCCAGGCGCAGTTGCTCACGCCTGTAATTCCAGCACTTTGGGAGGCTGAGGTGGGCAGATCACGAGGTCAAGAGATCGAGACCATCCTGGCCAATATAGTGAAACCCCATCTCTACTAAAAATACAAAAATCAGCTGGGCGTGGTGGCACGTGCCTGTAGTCCCAGCTACTTGAGAGGCTGAAGCAGGAGAACTGCTTGAACCTGGTAGGCGGAGGTTGCAGGGAGCCGAGATCGTGCCACTGTACTCCAGCCTGGGCAACCAAGCAAGACCCTGTCTCAAAAACAGAAATAAAAAAGATCATATGACTTTTCAATATTAATTAAATTATGGTTTTATACAGACAACATTAATTTATATTTGCTGTCATACTTACCAAACTCTTTGCCCACCGTCACTCTTTACAAATCAGATATTCCAGGTGGGATCATTTTCCTTCTGCATTTACTGATAATGTGTTAATAAACTCTCCCAGTTTTTGTCTGAAAATGACTTTATTTTACCCTCACTTCTGAAAGATAGTTTCAACAGGTATGCAATTTTTATCAACACATTATAAATCATATTCCATTGTGTTTTTTTGGCTTCTGTTTTGTTGCTGTGCTTAAGAAATTAGCTATCAGCATCGTCTTTCTGTAGATGATCTTTTTTTCTGGATGTTTAATGTCTGTCTATGGTGTGTGTGTGTGTGTATATATCTATACACATACACTATATACATATATATGTATAAAATATGCACCATATATACACACCATATACATATATGTACATGTATATATGATGTATATATATACATATATATGTATACATATGTGTATATATATACACACACACACATAGATACACACAGACATACAGTATAGTTTTTATTTTCATTTTTTATCCTCTTAGGGATTCTTTGAGATTCCTGGATCTAAGGACAGGTATCTTTTTTGTTCTGTTATCTCCTTCTGGAACTCCAAACCGTCTCAACTCCATCCTCCACAGTTTTTTTCTTTTCTTTTCTTTTCTTTTCCTTTTTTTAAGAAACCAGGTCTCACTCTGTTGCCCAGGCTAGAGTGCACTGGCACAATCATAGCTCACAGCAGTCTCAAACTCCTGGGTTCAGGCCATCCTGCCCACCTTAACCTCCTGAATAACTGGGAATACAGGCATGCACCACCTTGACCAGCTAATTTTTTTTATGTAGATGGGGTCTGGCTATGTTGCCCAGGCTGGTCTTGAACTCCTGGACTCAACCCATCCTCCCACCTCAGCCTCCCAAGTAGCTGGGATTACAGGTACAAGCCACCACACCGTGTATATGTATGTGTGTGTGTGTGTGTGTGTGTGTGTTTGAGACAGAGTTTCGCTTTTGTTGCCCAAGCTGGAGTGCAATAGCTCAATTTCGGCTCACCACAACCTCCACCTCCCAGGTTCAAGTGATTCTCCTGCTTCAGCCTCCTGAGTAGCTGGGATTACAGGCATGGGCCACCATGCCCAGCTAATTTTGTATTTTTTAGTAGAGACAGGGTTTCTCTGTGTTGGTTAGGCTGGTTTTGAGCTCCCAACTTCAGGTGATACGCCCACCTCGGCCTCCCAGAGTGCTGGGATTATAGGCGTAAGCCACCACGCCCGGCCTGTAAATATATTTTTAAACATTTTTTAATGAAGGAGGGGGCCATGAAATCAAAAGTACCTAGAGCCCTCAAAAACCGTAATGTGACCCTGATTGCATTTCCCAAATAAAGTATTTACACTTTAATCTTTGCCTGAGGCTCTGTTTTCTAGAGGATCACAGCCTTCATTTTCATTCTTATTACCTCATGGTTGTGAGATGAGAGTTCTATCTCCAGATATCACCTCTAGATTTCGGGAAAAAGGGGATAGAATGCATCTGTCTGGTTTTTAAGGAAGCACCAACTTTATCATAAAGCCACTCTAGAAGACTTCTGCCTCCACCTCGTGTCCAGAATGTCACACACGTCAGCTAACTGCAAGGGAGGCTGAGGAATCCAGTAGTTGGCATCCCAGCCTCTGGAGGAGAGGAGGAGTGATGAGCCAGCCACTCAGGGAATAAAGGCCTCTATGGTCTGACCCGATTCCACCCCTTTAGGCCCATCTTTGGTCACCCCATCTCACATGCAGTGCCCCAGCAAACCCACTGCTTGCAGTTCTCGCACTATGCCGTACCCTTTGTCACATCCACCCCTTGGCTCAAGCTCTTACTGCCACCTGCCACCCTGCCCCCATCTCACCTCGCCCCCTGCCCTCCTTTAGGAAGCTTTCTCTGACTTCTCCTCCCACCTCATCCTCAGAGGTGCCTGCCCTAGTCAGTTTCTTTTGGGGACAGAGTCTCCCTCTGTCTCCCAGGCTGGAGTGCAGTGGCACGCTCTCAGCTCACTGCCGTCTCCGCCTCCCAGGTTCAAGCAATTCTCCTGCCTCAGCTTCCTGAGTAGCTGGGATTACAGGTACCTGCCACCACACCCGGCTAATTTTTTTATTTTTAGTAGAGACAGGGTTTCACCATGTTGGATAGGCTGGTCTCGAACTCCCCATCTCAAGTCATCTGCCTGCCTCGGCCCCCTGAAGTGCCAGGATTACAGGCATAAGCCACCACGCCTGGCGCCTAGTCATTTTCATAATGCCCAAACACAGCTATGCCAAGGCTGCCTTTATTCTTTCTGTCCACTCCAATGCCCACTACTGTGCCTGGTTCCTGTTGAATCCTGGTGAAAGTGTGATCTACTCTGATTATTTCCTTTTTCCTCTGTTTGCAGGCTCAGACAAGAGTCAGGGCATGTTGGCCTTGTCCATCAGTCCCAATCGTCGGTATCTCGCTATCTCTGAGACTGTGCAAGAAAAACCTGCCATCACCATTTATGAATTGTCATCCACCCCTTGCCGGAAGCGCAAGGTTCTTAATAATTTTGACTTCCAAGTTCAGAAATTTATTAGCATGGCTTTTTCTCCAGACTCCAAATACCTGTTGGCTCAGACATCACCTCCAGAGTCAAATCTTGTCTATTGGCTGTGGGAAAAACAGAAAGTAATGGCCATTGTTAGAATCGACACTCAGAACAACCCTGTCTACCAGGTACCTAGTAGTGTGACAAGTATCGTGAAAATTATAAAAAATAGAACTACTTTTTATTGAGTGCTGTGTGCCACAGTTCTGATTTCCTCCATGCATTTTTATATTTAGTCTTACAACCACCATATAAGGTATGCACAATCATTATCACCATTTTACAGATGAGAGAGCTGAGGCTCCAAGAGGTTAGGTAACTCACCCAAGATCACAGAGGTAGTGAGTAGCAGAGCTAGGAGTTCCCCAGCTCCAGCTCCTATCTTCTTTACTTTGGCCCAGAACTGCTTTCTGGTCACAGGTTTGGCCCAGAAGTGCATTAATAAAACTTGCTTTCTCTCCCTGGTCCTAGCCTCTTTTTCCAGCAGCATTGCCGGGCAGTAGGAAGATTTCCGAAATGTGATGTAAAGTGGTAGGTCTTTAGGAAGCTGTTGCTGAAGTTGCAGTTATGTAAGGAGCAGAACCTTCTATTGTGTCTTGAGGGCAAAAGGAAGAAGACCCCTCAGGAACCTGATTGATGGCTTAGGCAAGGGGTCCCAAGGAGGTTTGACATTGGTTCACTCACCCTAGTCTGGGATCTAGCACTCAATTCCACAAGTTCCATGACTCAGTTCTGTTCATGTTCAGGGATTCTAGCTAATCAGTGTCTCCCGCATAGACTCACTTATTCAACCCACAAGATGTTGATGTGTAAACCAGCATATTACAACCAGAACGCTCACATTATTTATCCAGTGTATTCCCTTCCTAGTAGTAGAGAAGTTGCGAGGTGAAATTATAATAGTAATCAGAAAGCTGCTGAGTGATTATTCCAGAATCAGACCAAAGGCAGGTAGAACCAGAAGAGGATTTCAACCAGGCCACAGTGAGGCCTGATGAAGCACCTCCTGCTCTGACTAAGTAGATTCAGCAACCATTTATTGGATGCCCATGATGAATTCAGCACTGGGAAAACAGAGATGAAAAAGTCACAGCCCTTCAAGTTGCTCACTGTCTAGCCAGGACAGCAGGTTGACTGCCTATTACTGTACAGGTAGTCCCCAACTTACTATGGTTAAACTTAAAATTTTCATCTTTACAATGGTACAAGAGTGATATGCACTCTGGAGAAAGAGGCCAAGTGATATACTTTCATGATGCTGGGCAGCAGCTGCAGCCACAGCCCCCAGTCAGCCACTCAATCACGAAGGTAACAACCAAGGTACTCTACAGTGTGGTGCTGTGTGGCCACATGGCTTTGCCCATTTTCAGCTTATGATGGGTTTATCAGGACATGATCCCATTGTAACTAGAGGAGCAGGTGTATATTGGGCTAACAGCTGTGGTTGAAGGATGTTCAGTTGGTAGGAGACCACATAGCATCCCCTGACATGTGATTTCTTTCCTCCTGGACAGGGCTATGTAAACCTATCAGACCCTCTTTTTCTGTGTTTCCAGCTGAGCTTTATTCCATTTTGTCGGCACTGGGTGTGGCTCTTGTCAAAAGCTGCTCATTCTGCTCTTTGGCCTTTGTAGATTTCCTAGTTTGACTCCTAGTTTGACTCATATCCCTATAAATATAATGGATAAATATACTGGATTATAGATGTGTCCCCTTATCAAATGCAACATAAAATTACATGATTTTGTGATGTTTAGGAGATATTCTGAGCAGCCTGAAATAAATATTAACTTGTAAAATGGGAAATAATTCCATCAAGATTAGTTTCATAAATTTTTTTCTTCAATTCTCTCACATTTTACAGGTCAGCTTCAGTCCACAGGATAACACTCAGGTGTGTGTCACTGGAAATGGGATGTTTAAGCTTCTCCGTTTCACTGAGGGAACCCTGAAGCAAACCAATTTTCAGAGGGGAGAACCCCAAAACTATCTAGCCCACACCTGGGTGGCTGATGACAAGATTGTTGTTGGCACTGACACAGGCAAACTCTTCCTCTTTGAATCTGGAGATCAGCGTTGGGAGACCAGCATAATGGTCAAAGAACCCACCCATGACTCAAAGAGCCTGGATGTCATCCAGGAATCAGAGAGGTAATGGTGCTTCCTGGGCTGGCACTCCCACATTCACTGTACTAACAGCATTATACAGAAGACAGCACTCTTTAGAAACCACACATAACCCCTCTGCCATAAAAGTCAACTATGCCCATTTTCCCTCTTCCTCTCGAAGAGTTTTCATCTATATTTAAGCACAACTTTAACAGTTATAACCATAGGCTAGCTACAATTCTTTTTATTTTTTATACCTAACCTCATTTTATAAGCATTATAATATGGCTGGTCTTCAAAACTATAGTTTTAGAAACATATTTTACAGTGACTAATTTAATGAGTTGATTCATGTCCACCAAGCCCTTGTAGTATACAAAAGGCATCTCTTGCTAGATGCTGGGGACACAAGTCCTCACGGAACTTGTAATTCAGCAGGAGGCGACAGACCAACAAATGCAAGGAAATGTTTTAGGTAAATCTGACAGAGGATGGGGTAAAGTGCAGTCTCAGGAAGGAGTGGTTATTGACCATGGTAAGAGAGATGCCACATTACCGCTGTGACAACCAGTAAAAATCATATCTCCTGTGGATTGGAATGTACCATTGCATGCACCAGACATTGCTTTAAACACTTCATAAATATTCCCATTTGATTCTTACCCTATATAGTTCATACTATTATCATGCCCATTTTGTAGACAAGGAAACTGAGGATCAAAGAGGTAAGTGGCCTATCCAAGATCATTGCTCTGAGAAGTGGCAGGCTCAGGATTCAAACCCAGATCTCTCGGATGCCAGAACCTGGGCCCTCAACCCCAATGACATCCTGTAGATTCTTCTTCTTCAATAACCTTCAATCCACCCATTTTCACTACCATCCCCCCATGCCAATGGCATATCCTCTTTTTTTTTTTTTTTCTTTTTTTTTTTTGTAATTAGGAGCTTCCTAAAAAGTCCCCATAACCTTCTCCAGGAGCTGCGTTCACAGTCCTTAAGCTCTGGGGTCCAGGCCTCCCAGAAAAAAGCCCAGACTCGTTGGCTTGGCCCAAGCAT
>NW_012107252.1:2518472-2522309 GCF_000951045.1 Mandrillus leucophaeus
GGAGGCTGAGGTGAGAGGATGGTTTGAGCCTGGCAGGTGGAAGTTGCATTGAGCCAAGATCAAGCCACTGTATTCCAGTCTGGGTGACAGAGCCAGACCCTCTCTCAAAAAAAAAAACAAACAAAGAATAGGGGGATCCCAGGAAGCAGCCTAGTCTGGGAGTCTGTAAGCTAAAGTCATCCAAGAAAACTCTGAAAGCCTAAGGCCCACTGACAACCTGGGGACATTACTGATAGCTGTTTTGCATCTTGAGCAGATTCCTGTGGACCCGCAGAGCAATGATCCAAGTCAGTCTGACAAACAGGACGTTCTCTGCCTATGCTTCAGCCCCTCAGAGGAAACTCTGGTTGCCAGCACCAGTAAGAACCAACTCTACAGCATCACCATGTCCCTGACAGAAATCAGCAAGGTGAGTCTTCCCAGCAATGGTCCTTCCAGACCAGGACCCGTGTGCCTGGCTGGGGGACTGGTCACCATGTGGGCAAATTTTAATCCAAATAAGTTAGCATAAACTCATGCATCCCCTTCACACAGAGCAAAACAAAATTCTAATTTTAAGATGTTCACATAGAAGCATGCTGATGGACTCAGTGGGACTGTGATTGCTCCAGTAACTTTGGAGGACACATTGGCATTGTCTCAGATTTAAATCCCACATATCCTTTTACCCAGAAATTGCATTTTAAGGCATTTAATCTATTGCTATATTTGCTCATGTACACAAATGTGTATATATAAAAATGTTTCTTTTTCCTTTTTACTGTTTTGGAATAACAAAGAAAGCTGGTATAAATACACTGCAGACATTACAATAAGAAAAGCACTATTAAAGACAGAGATCATATTGTACTTAAAATGGCTAGGTACCAATAAGATACTACAATTTTAAGTCTGTATGTACCTAATACCATAGATTCAAAATATATAAAGCGAAACTGGACAGAACAACAAGGAAAATAAACCATCTACAATCACAGTAGAAGATTTAACATATCTTTCTCAGTAATGGTGCTTTTTTTTATAACAGCTCAATTGAGTTATGATTCACATACAAATTGCCTATTCAAAGTATACAATTCAGTTGTTTTTAGTATATTCAAAGAGTTATGCAACCATTTATCATAGACAGCCTTCAGACATTTTTATTACCTCAAAAAACTAAAAAGCCATACCCTTTAGCTATTATTATTCCTCCATCCTCCCAATTATCACCCGTCCCACCCCAGCCCTAGGCCACCGCTTACCTACTTTATGTCTCTATATATAGAATTGCCTATTCTGGACATTTCATACAAATGGAATCATAAAACGTGGACTTCTATGACTGGCTTCTGTGACTTAGCATAATGGGTTTTGTTGTTGTTTTGACGCAGGGTCTCGCTCTGTTGCCCAGGTGGGAGTACAGTAGTGCAATCATGGCTCACTGCAGCCTTGACCTCCTGGGCTCAAGCAATCTTCCCACCTCAGCCTCCGAAGTAGTTAGGACTACAGGTACACACCACCACATCCAGCTAGCTTTTGTGTTTTTAGTAGAGACAGGGTTTTGCCACGTTGCCCAGGCTGGTCTTGAGCTCCTGAGCTCAAGCAGTCCACCCACCTTGTCCTCCCAAAGTGTTGGGATTACAGGCATGAGCCTCCACACATGGCCAGTTTTCAGTGTTCATCCACGTTGTAGCATGTATCAGTACTTCACTCCTTTTTTATGGCCAAATAATATTTAATTATGTGGATATACTACATTTTATTCACCAAATTTGTATATTTGGGTTGTTTCTACCTTTTGGCTTTTATGAATAATGCAACTAGTTTTTATATGGATGGGTTTTCATTTCTCTTCCTAGAAGTGGAATTGCTAAGTCATATGGTAACTTCATGTTCAATTATTTGAGGAACTGTCAGACTGTTTTCCAAAGTTACTGGACCATTTTATATTCCCATAAGCAGTATATGAGCATTCTGATTTCTCTATATCCTTGCCAAAACTTGTTATTATCTTTTTTATTATAGCCATCTTAGTGGGTAAGAAGTGGTATCTCATTGTGGTTTTGATTTGCATTTACCTGATGATTAATGATGAACATCTTTTCATGAACATCTTTTCAAAAATTTGTAATTCTTCTTTGAAGAAATATCTATTCAGATTTTTTGCCCATTTAAAAAATTGAGTCATATGTCTTTTTATTATTGAGTTGCAACAGTTATTTATATATTCTAGATATAAGTCCTTTATCAGATATGTGATTTGCAAATACTATGTCCCATTCTGTGGGTTGTCTTTTCACTTTTTTGATGTTGTCCTTTGATGAACAGTTTTCAATTTTGATGAAATCGAAATCGAATTTATTTTTCTTTTGTTGGTTGTGCTTTTCGTGTTATATTTAAGAAGCCAATGCCTGAGGTCATGAAGATTTACCCCTATATTTCTTCTAAGAGTTTCATAGTGCTAGCTCTTGCATCCAGGTCTTTAATCCATTTTGAATTCATTTGTGTATATGGGATGGTATAGGGGTCCAACTTCATTCTTTGGCATGTAGATGTCCAGTTGTCACAGCATCATTTGTTGAAAAGGCTAGTCTTTCTCCATTGAGTAGTCTTGGCATCTTGATGGAAATCAGTTGACACATGGGTTTGTTTCAGGACTCCCAATTCTGTTACGTTGATCTAGCTGTCTGTCTTTATGCCAGTACCACACTGTCTTGATTACTGCTGCTTTGCAGCAAGTTTTAAAATTGAGAATTGTGAATCTTACAACTTTAGTCTTCTTTATCAAGATTGTTTTGGGTAGTCTGTATCCCTTGCAATTCTATATGGATTTTACAGTCAGCTTTTCAATTTCTACAAGAAGCCATCTGGGATCCTCATAGGGACTGCACTGAATTTATAGATCAATGTGAGGACTGTTGCCATCTTAACAGTATTAAGCCTTCCAATTCTTGAGCATGAGATATTTTCCATTTATTTAGGTTGTCTTTAATTTGTTTCAAGAATGTTTTATAGTTTTCAGAATATAACTTCTGCACTTCTTTTGTTAAATATTTCTGAAAAATTTTCTTCTTTTTGATGCTATTGTAAATTGAATTATTTTCCTAACTTCATTTTTGGATTGTTCATTCCAAATGTATAGAAATACAATTAATTTTTGCATACTGATCTTGTCTCCTGCAACCTTGCCAAACTCACTTATTAGTTCCAATAGTTTTTGTATTGGGTTATTCTGGCATTGCTATAAACGAATACCTGAGACTGAGTAATTTATAAAGAAAGAAAGTTTAATTGGCTCATGGTTCTACAGGGTGTACAGGAAGCATGATGCCCGCATCTGCTTCTGGTAAGGGTTCAGGAAGCTTACAATCGTGGTGGAAGATGAAGGGGTAGTAGGCGCATCACATGGTGAGAGCAGGAGCAAGAGAGGGAGGTGAGAGATGCCACACACTGTTAAACAACCAGATCTCTCATGAACTCACTCATCACCAAGGGGATGTCACTAAACCATTCATGAGGGATATGCCCCAATGATCCAAGCACCTCCCACCAGGTCCCACCTTCAACACTGGGGATTACATTTCAACATGAGATTTGGAGGAGACAAATATCCAAATTTTATCAGTGTTTTTAGGGAATTCCTTAGGATTTTCTATATATAAGATCATGACATCTGCAATAGAGGTAGTTTTAGCCTTCCTTTCCAATCTTTGAATGCCTGTAACTTATTTTCCTTGCCTAATTGCCATGGCTAGAACCTCTAGTCTCATGTCAAACATAAGGGATGGGAGCAGATCCTTGTCTTATTCCTAATCTTAGGGAGAAAGCATCCAGTCTTTTTTTTTTTTTTTTTTT
>NW_012107252.1:2523664-2524789 GCF_000951045.1 Mandrillus leucophaeus
TTTTTTTTTTTTGTAATTAGGAGCTTCCTAAAAAGTCCCCATAACCTTCTCCAGGAGCTGCGTTCACAGTCCTTAAGCTCTGGGGTCCAGGCCTCCCAGAAAAAAGCCCAGACTCGTTGGCTTGGCCCAAGCATACCTGCGGCTCTCTTCCTCTACAACCCTTGCCTCTGTCTACTCCACACGCCCCGAGTACTCGCTTGCTTCTGGGCTTGGCCATGTGCAGTTTGTGTACAGTTCCCAAGCCAAAGGGCAGTATTTGGCTATGGAAAAGGGGATCATTGGGTGGTTTCTGTCACACCCAATGACAGCCTTCTTTCTCCTCCCCAGCAGAATTCCATCTCCTCAAGATTGTCTCTGTAAATTGTATATGCTGTTTTTTTGTTTCCAGCCTGATCGAATTTCCACCAATCAGTTCTCCACTCCCTTCCTATGAACAGATGGTGGCGACCAGTAGCCACAGCCAGCTGTCCATGCCCCAGGTGTTTGCCATTGCAGCCTATTCAAAGGGATTTGCCTGTTCTGCTGGGCCAGGGAGAGTTCTGCTGTTTGAGAAGATGGAAGAAAAGGATTTTTACCGTGAGAGCAGAGAAATCAGGGTAAGGAGGGAAGAAGAAAGCAGCAAAACGGGTCCTATTGGCATTTGTTCCCCAGCAGCAGTTTTCTGAGAAGGCATCTGATGGGGAGGGATAGGGCAGGATTGCTGAGCAGAAATGGTGAAATGGTGACTTGAGATATCTGTCCTGAGAGAGGTTTTAGGATGAGGCGAACAGAGTTAGTTTAAAAATAGGAAAATCGACCAGCATATTGGCTTATGCCTATAATCCCAGCACTTTGGGAGGCCAAGGCGGGTGGGTCTCTTGAACTCAGGAGTTCTAGAACAGCCTGGGCAACATGGTGAAACCCCATCTCTACAAAAAAAAAAAAAAAAAAAAAAAATTATGAGGTCGGGAGTTTGAGACCAGCCTGGACGACATGGTGAAACCCTATCTGTGCTAAAAATACAAAAATTAGCCAGGCATGGCAGTGTGTGCCTGTTGTCCCAGCTACTTGGGAGGCTGAGGCAAGAGAATAGCTTGAACCTGGGAGGCAGAGGTTGCAGTGAGCCAGAATCACGCCACTGCACTC
>NW_012107252.1:2525806-2527242 GCF_000951045.1 Mandrillus leucophaeus
GTAATCCACCCACCTCAGCCTCCCAAAGTGCTGGGATTACAGGCGTGAGCCACCATGCCCGGCTGCATCCAGTCTTTAACGATTAAGTTTGATACTGTCTGTAGGTTTTTTTGAAGATACTGTTTATCAGGCTGAAAAAGTTCCCTTCTATTCCTAGTTTGTTGAATGTTTTTATCATGAATGGCTGTTGGATTTTGTCAGATTTTTTTCTCTGTATCTATTGAGATGATTGTGTGAGTTTTTGTTTTTACTCTATTAATATAGTATATTATACTAAGTGATTTTCAGATGTTAAACCGCCCTTGCATTCCTGGGATAAAATCCACTTGGCCATAGTATATAGTCATTTTCATGTTAGAATATTCAATTTACTAGTATTTTGTTGAGGATTTTTGTATCTATAAGAAATAGTGATCTATAGTTTTCTTGTAATGTCTTTGACTGCTATTGCATCAGGGCCTCATAGAATGAGTTGGGAAGCGTTCCAGCCTCTTCTGATTTTTTGAAGTGTTTGTGAAGAATTGGTATTAATTCTTCTTTAAGTGTTTGGTAGAATTCACCAGTGAAGTCATCTGGGCCTGGGCTTTTCTTTGTGGGAAGTTTCTTCTTCTAATGAATCTCATTACCTATTTTCATCTATTTAGATTGTCTATTTCTTCTTGAGCCAGTTTCATTTTTTGTGTCATTCTAGGAATTTGTATATTTAAATTGTCTAATTTAGTCACATATAATTGTTCCTAGTATTCCTTTATGATCCTTTTTATTTCTGTAAGCTTAATAGTAATATTCCCTCTTTCATTTCTGATTACATTAATATGATTTTCCTTCCCTCTGTCCCCTCCCCTCCTTTTTTTTTTTTTTTTTTTTTTGGTCTCTTTAAAGAATCAGCTTTCTGTTTCGTTGATTTTTCTCTATTGCTTTGCTATTCTCTATTTCATTAATGTTCACTCTAATCTTTACTGTTTCCTTCCTTTGGCTTGCTTTAGGTTTAGGTTGCTCTTTTTTTTTTTTTTCCAGTGCCTTAAGGTGGAAGATTAGGTTATTTATTTAAGATCTTTCTTTTTTGAAAGTGTAGGTATTTGCAGCCAGAAAAAATTCCTCTTAATATTGCTTACCATAAATTTTGGTATGTTATGTCTTTATTTTCGTTCATCTCAAATATTTTGGAATTTTGCTTTTGATTTCTTTTTGATCCATTGGTTTTAGGAATGTGTTGTTAAATTTCTGCTTATTTGTGAGTTTCCCGGTTAATTTCTGTTTCTGATATTAATTATTAATTTAATTCCACTATGCTTAGAGAATATATTTTGTATTATTTCTGTTCTTTTACATTTATTGAGGTTTGTTTGGCCGGGCGTGGTGGCTCAAGCCTGTAATCCCAGCACTTTGGGAGGCCGAGACAGGCGGATCACGAGGTCAGGAGATCAAGACCATCC
>NW_012107252.1:2527832-2544383 GCF_000951045.1 Mandrillus leucophaeus
AACCCAGGAGGCGGAGGTTGCAGTGAACCGAGATCATGCCATTGCACTCCATCCTGGGCAATGAGAGTGCAACTCCATCTCAAAAAAAACAAAAACAAACAAACAAAAAAAAAGGCCAGGTGTGGTGGCTCACACCTGTAATCCCAGCACTTTGGGAGGCTGAGACAGGTGGATCATCTAAGGTCGGGAGGTCGAGAACAGCCTGACCAACATGGTGAAACCCTGTCTCTACTAAAAATACAAAAAAATTAGCTGGGAGTGGTGGCACATGCCTGTAATCGCAGCTACTCGGGAGGCTAGGGCAGGAGAATTGCTAGAACACAGGAGGCAGAGGTTGTGGTGAGCCGAGATTGTGCCATTGCACTCCAGCCTGAGCAGCAAGAGCAAAACTCCATCTCAAAAAAAAAAAAAAAAAAAAGTGGTATATTGCAATCTTCAACTCTTATTGTTGAGCTATTTTCCTCTTCATTCTTGACAATTTTTACTTTATGCATTTGGGTGCTCTATTTTTATATACACATATCTTTACAATTAATATATTTTCCTGATGGGTTGACGATTTTTGCATTATAAAATATGTCTCTATTTCTAGTAACATTTTCTATTTTGAAGCCTATTTTGCCTGATCTTACTATAGCCACTCCAGCACTTTTGTTGTTGCTGTTTGTATGGTGTATCTTTTTTCATCCTTTTACTCTCAATATATTTGTATCTTCGATTCCAAACTGTGTCTTATAAACATCATATAATTTAATCTTTTTTTTTATTCAGTCTGACAATCTCTGACTTTTGATTGGATTGTTTAATCAATTCACATTTAATGTTATTACTGGCATAGTTGAATTTATGTCTACCATTTTACCTTTTTTTGTGTGTGTATCATGGGATTTTTGTTCTTCTATTCTTCTCTATGCCTTCTTTCACATTAAGTAAAATTTTAATGTAGTATTTTAGTTCTTTATTTTTCCCTATATACTTTTAATTATTTCTTAGGGCTTACCATACACATTTTAACTCATTATAGTCAAATTCAATTTGATTCAATTTCATACTAACTTAATGCTAGTAACATATAGAAATGTTACTGCCATATAGCTACATTCCCTTTCCCCTTTTTAATAGTATTATTATTATACATATTACATCTATGAGTGTTACAAATCCCAATAATATATTCTTATAATTATTACCTTATATAATTGTATATCTTTTAAAGAAGCTGAGGTCAGAATGGGGAGCAATTATATATTTATAGTCTTTTTATGTTAACCTTTACTATCATTTCTGGTTCTCTTCATTTGTTCCTTGAGCTTGAGTTACCATTGAAGTCATTTCTTTAATCCAATACACATTTGTTCCCACTCATCATTTATGTGCCACTACTGGGAAATATATTACATTTCTATATGTTATAGGCACAACAGTATATTATATGCATATTGTTTCATACAATTGCTTTTTAAATCAGCTAAAAGATGATGAAATATATATTTATATTGTCTTTTATAATTACCTTTACCAGTGCTCTTTGTTTTGTGTGGATTTGAATTACTATCTGGAGTAACTTGCTGTCAACCTGAAGGATTTCCTTTAGTATTTCATGTAAGTCAAATCTGCTAGCAACATATTTTTTCAGTTTTTGTTGGCAATGTTTTTATTTCACCTTCAGTTCTAAAAGATAGCTTTGCTGAGTTTTTGTTTGACAGCTTTTTCTTTAAGCACTTTGAACATGTTATCCCATTCTCTTCTGGCTTCCATTGTCGTTGCTGAGATATCTGCTATTAATCTTATTGGGACCCTTTTGTAAGTGATCAGTCATTTTTCTATCGATGCTTTCAAAATTTTCTTCTCGTCTTCAGCTTTCATTATTTTTACCAAAATGTGTCTGTTTGTGGATCTCTTTGTGTTTTTCCTACTTGGAGTTCATTGAGCTTCCTATATGTGTACATTGATGTTTCCCAATAAATTTGTAATATTTTCAGCAATTATTTATGAAAATGTTTTTTTCTGCTCCTTTCTCTTTCTCCTCTCCTTCTAGCATTCACCTTATGCATTAGTTGGTGTGCTTAATGGTGTCCCACATTTTTCTGAGGCTCTGTAAATTTGTAATTCTTTTTCCTCTCTGTTCTTCAGATTGCTTAATCTTTATTGATTTATAAAGTTCACTGATTCTTCTGCCAGTTCAGATCTATTATTGAGCACCTCTAGTGGATTTTTCACTTCAGTTATTGTACTTTTTAACTCTAGAATTTCTATTTTCTTACAGTCTATCCCTATATTGATGGGATCCTTTTATTCTTCTCTATTTGATGCATATCATTTCTATCTTTACTTCTTTAGTCATGGTTTCCTTTAGTTTTTTGGACACACTTGGAATGGCTAATTTCAAGCCTTTGGGTGCTGCCATAAGGAATTTTGTTGCCTGTGAACAGAAAAATGCAAATTAATACAACTCTGAGATGCTTCTTTATAAGAAGTTTCATTATTATATTGTCAAAAATTAAAAATCCAGTTATTACCAGAGATTTCTGAGGACAGGGGAGAATGATAATCCTAATATGGCGATGATGGGAGTGTAAACTGATACAGCCATTCTAGCAAGGAATCTGATAGTTCTTGGTCAAATAGAGAATGGATGTACCTTGTTATCCAGTAGTCTGCACTGGATACATACCAGGAATTTGATCCTACAGAGCTATTAAAGAACATGCACAGGCCGGGCGTGGTGGCTCATGCCTGCAATCCCAGCACTTTGGGAGTCTGAGGCGGGTGGATCACGAGGTCAAGAGATCGAGACCATTCTGGCCAACATGGTAAAACCCCGTCTCTACTAAAAATACAAAAATTAACTGGGCATGGTGGTGCATGCCTGTAGTCCCAGCTACTCGAGAGGCTGAGACAGGAGAATCACTTGAATCTGACAGGCAGAGGTTACAGTGAGCCGAGATCACGCCACTGCACTCCAGCCTGGCGGTCAGAGCGAGACTCCATCTCAAAAGAAACAAAGGAAAAAAAAAGAACATGGACAAAGATATTCACCATAGTGTTTGTAGCAATGGAGAGTTGAAGACAATCCACCTGTTCATCCTTAGTGGTAATGGAGAAGTAAAGTAGCTAGATGTATATTGTAGAATATCAAACATCAGTTAGAAGCAAATTATACATACTGCAACATAGATGATTCCTCAAAAATATCATGTTGAGAAAAAAGTAAAAGTACAGAGTGAGATCTGAAGCACAATGTCATTTATAGAAATATTAAACACATCTATATATAATCAATGACATACATAAAAACCATTTGTTGGTGCCTACTTATCATAGGGAGGGACAGAAGTAAAAATTGAGGAAGAAAGGAGTGAAATAAAATAAAATTTGTCTTACATGAATTTATGATGAATCTCTGCAAGTCTGCTTCTGAGATGCAAAATGAAAACAAAGATACAGAAATCAAGGAAATACAAGATAATGTCATCAGACGAGATTTAGAATTGGAAGAAAAAGGTTGGAATGTTTGAAAAGAGAGAATAAATAGTATGAAATACTTATCTTGGTTATTTAGAAAGTGAATTTATTGAAAAATATGGTAGAGTTACCAGGCAGGGTTAAATGCCCACTGAAGGTTTGTGATCATGCATTCACAGTGAAACCAGTAAGCCCACTTGTGTGATTCCCCATCATTACATGACTCCTCAGGCAGAAGAGGAAGCAAGAGCATTGCTTTTGTTTTTAAGACAAGAGAGATTTGAGTGTGTAAAAGCTAATAGGAATGTGCTCATAGAGACAGGCAGGTCGAAGATATTGGAGAAAGAAAGGGTAACAGATAGAGAAGAATAACAATAACCTGTGCCTGCCCACCCAGCATAGCATCTCTTTCTCTGAGATAGTAGAGTCTACAGCCATAACACCCTGAAGGTACCTGATCTTGTCTGATCTCAGAAGCTAAGCAGGGTCAGGCCTGGTTAGTACTTGGATGGGACATACTAGGGTAGGATAGAGTGGATGCAGATAAATTTATAAGTGGCAGAGGGGCAGAATTTGCAACAAAAAAAAAATCCATTTCAGCCTTTGTCTTAGCTTGTGAACAGACCTAAATATGTACATCTCATTAAATTTCCCAACGATCACTCCTCATTCAGGTGTTCCAGAAACAATGCCTCTGATGACAGACATCTGTAACCTACATAACCAGTGCAGTAGGATGCATTTCAATTTAAAATCATCCATCCAACTCTCATTTGCTACTGGTGATAATTAGTACAGTCTCTCCAGAGAGAAAATTACTTATCCAGATCCTTAAAAATCATTCATACAATTTTTCCCAGTATTCTACTTCTAGAAATGTATGCTAAGGAAATAATTAGAGAGATACACAAAGACTTGTACAAGGATATTTAGTCTAGTGTTATTCCTATAATAAATAACAAAAATTGGAAGCCACTTAAATGTTCCTACAGCAGAGGAAGGGTTAAATTAAATTCAAAGATATCCATTGAAGAAAATATTTTATTGCCATTAAAATAATGTTTAAAAATAATATTGGCTCGGCCAAGCGTGGTGGCTCATGCCTGTAAACCCAGCACTTTGGGAGGCCAAGGCAGGCGGATCACGAGGTCAGGCAATCGAGACCATCCTGGCTAACACAGTGAAACCCTGTCTCTACTAAAAATACAAGAAATAAAAGTTTGCAGTGAGCTGAGATCGCACCACTGTACTCCAGCCTGGGGGACAGAGCAAGACTCTGTCTCAAAAATAAAATAAAATAATAATATTGGCTCAGGAAAATATGCATAATATTCAAACAGTTTAGCCGCAGCCTAATTTCTGTGCACCCAGGCTAATTAATGTTCTTGGGAACTAATTAGAGCTGACATGTACAGCCAGCCTTTTGCTTACTCTGCGGGATCTTGTTCTGTATGATTTCTCTAGGGGGAGCCTGCTCACTTTGAGTATTTGATGTATCCATTGCACTCAGCACCCATCACCGGTCTAGCTACCTGCATCCGCAAACCCCTCATAGCCACCTGTTCTCTGGATCGATCCATCCGCATTTGGAATTATGAAACAAAGTAAGGAATGAAAGACTTGCCTACTATAATATGCAAGACTCCAGTTGTTAATTTGTTTATGTGTATTATTTTAATTACAGTGTTTCAAACTTTAATTACTTAGAAGCTTTCAGTTGGAAAAGATTTTTTAAAAATCAAGTCAGTCAGCCTACCTGTTTCTCACTCTTGCATGGGCTAGAAAACTACTTTGTGGTTTACTTAATGCTTACCACATGCCAGACACTGGGGACATGAAGATATGAAGATAACACCCCAGTCTCTCACCTTCTTACATAAACTCCTGTGTCCTTCCAGCTCTCCTATCCCCTTGTTTCCCACAGGAACTGCTCTTTGCTTCAGGGAGCTGTCCAGACCCTTTCTTCCTCCTCTTTCTCCCAGGACATCACTGTCCCAACCCAGATTTTACCTTCTGGCACAGCTTCCCTGGGAAGCTCCGACCCTAGTTGGACTCCCACCCCCACTGTTTTCTTTGTTCTTGTGTACAACTTCTGGGGCTTCTAGGGAAAAAATACTTGGACAATACTCATGAATTTTGGAATCTAAACAGCTATGTCTTCAGCATTGCTAGACCACACTTTGACCAATCTCCTTATCTACCATGCTCCATGCTGGACATTATACCCTCATAACCAAAATCTAGAAAAGAGAGGAACCAACAATTGCAAATAGTAGTGTATCTCAAATACTATGATAACAACATATATCAGATACAGTGGATGACTGGAGGGATTTAGTGAGCTAGGCTTACAATTCAGTAATTGATCTTTTTCACAGCACTCTGGAACTATTCAAGGAATACCAAGAAGAGGCATATTCCATCAGCCTTCATCCATCTGGACACTTCATTGTAGTAGGGTTTGCTGACAAACTACGCCTTATGAATCTACTCATTGATGATATACGTTCTTTCAAAGAATACTCTGTTAGAGGATGCAGAGAGGTAAAAAACTGCTGAAGACAAAAGTCCAGTTTCTTAGAAAGCCACGGCTGAAATATCAGGAACTAACATGGTCTGGGGAGGTGGGACCAAAATCTGTCTTGGAGAACTATAGTGGCTTAAAAAAAGTGGGGAGGGGGAAATCCAGTTCTTTTCCCAGCAACCTTATTGAGTATATGCTTCCATCCCCATTTTCTTATGTCCACCAGACTATTTCATTGAACCTAAAACCTTGTGAGATCCCCGCTATGATAAGTCCTGTCTGTAATGGTGGAGTATTAGCAAATATTTTAAAAGAAAAGTAATCTCAGAATCAGAGTCACAGCTAGGAAGGTGAGGTTGGAGACAGGAGCCACGGAAAAATAAGCATCAATGGTGAGAGGCAGGAAAGAGCTCATCAGCTTTCCCCAAGGTGACTTGCACAAACAAGGCAATGACTTCAGGAATTACTTCCCTGGCTCTAAAACGTGCTTCTACAGGCAAAATGACTGCTTGTCGTCCCAACGGCTTCATGATTTGTGGGCCTGGCAGTGTCAGCATCTGGCCACTATGAGTCACAGGAATAGTGAAAGTGTCTGAAAATGTCAGCCACTCCTCAATCTCATTTGCACCTTACCCCCACTCCCACCCTCACATGTAGTTTCAGTCCGAACTCTTGGGAAAATCACCCTTGACTGTAACCTCTAATTAGACTGCTCGCTTCCTGCTTGCTTGCTCTCTTGCTGTCTTTCCCTGTAGTGTTCCTTTAGCAACGGAGGTCACCTGTTTGCTGCAGTCAATGGAAATGTGATTCACGTTTACACCACCACGAACCTAGAGAACATCTCAAGCCTGAAAGGACACACAGGGAAGGTGAGTGAGTGAACGGTCTCCAGGGAAACAAGGGGCCCAGAGCCAAGCATGCCGCCAGCCAGTGGGATGCAGGTGAACAAAAGAGAGGTAGTTCCTTTCCTCATGGGTTCACTGTCTACTTGGGGAAAGACACAATAAAACAAATGCACAGACAAATGTAATTACTAATTGCAGTTCCATTGAAAGAAAAACATGGTGTTGTTATGAGAGAAATAATGAAGGGGGCGGCATAATTTAGGTGGCTGTATTTGCAAAGGCTTGGTCCTATAAGAGTGAGTAGGAGTTAATCAGACAGAACTGGTGGGGATAATCATTGCGGATAGGGATCCAAAGGCCAGAGATGGGAGATTCATGGGGTGTCAGAGGACATGAAAGTCTGTGGACCTGGAATGTGGTGCCAGGATAAACCATGGGGTAAAGAATGGGCTGAGATTGGAGAGGTCACAAGGGCCCAAATGCATGGAAACTTGTAGGCTTTGTAAGGATTTATCCTTCTTATTCCTTGAAATCATTGAAGACTTTCAGGGCAGAGAATGATATGACTAGATTTGCATTTTGAAGGATTACTTTGGCTGCAGAGTGAAGACTATTGCAGGGGGTGAGGGTAGAAATGGAAGGAGGCTATTGTGGATATCTACACCATAGATAATAGTGGTGGTGGTACAGTTAGGGAGAAGGGGATGGATTCAGATGATTTTAGAAAGTAAAGTCATGGGCTCATGCCTATAGTCTAAGCACTTTGGGAAGCTAATGCAGGAAGCTCGCTTGCACTCGGGAGTTCGAGACCAACCTGGGCAGCACAGGGAGACCCTGTCTCTACAAAAAGTAAAAAATATTTGCCAGGTGTGATGGCACACACCTGTGGTCCCAGTTACTTGGGAGGCTGAGGCGGGAGGATCACTTGGGCCCAGGAAGTCAAGGCTGCAGTGAGCCATGATCACACCACTGCACTCCAGCCTGGCTGACAGAGTAAGACCCTGTCTGAAAAAAAAAAAAAGAAAGAAGGAAGGAAGGAAGGAAGGAAGGAGAAAAAGAAAAAAAGAAAGTAAAATCACTAGGTCCTAGAGTAGTGGATTAGATGTGAGACATGATTAAGAGGGAGGGGCATGGAGAGGGTAAGAAGTCAGCAGATGAATCTGGAGAGAAGAGGCCATTGGAAAAGAGAGGCATTCTAGGCAGAAGGACTTATTGGAGATGATGAAATGGAGGTATGAAATGGAGGTGCAGGCCGGGCGCGGTGGCTCAAGCCTGTAATCCCAGCACTTTGGGAGGCCGAGATGGGCGGATCATGAGGTCAGGAGATCGAGACCATCCTGGCTAACACGGTGAAACCCCGTCTCTACTAAAAAAATACAAAAAACTAGCCGGGCGAGGTGGCGGGCGCCTGTAGTCCCAGCTACTTGGGAGGCTGAGGCAGGAGAATGGCGGGAACCCGGGAGGCGGAGCTTGCAGTGAGCTGAGACCCGGCCACAGCACTCCAGCCTGGGCGACAGAGCGAGACTCCGTCTCAAAAAAAAAAAAAAAAAAGAAATGGAGGTGCTCGTTGGTTCATATGGCTGGAACACTGGACACATTTGAGCGATGATAAAGAGGTAGTAGGAAAGGTTGGCTGCGTCATAGAAGGTAGTGTATGCCGTGCCAAGGAATTGGACTTTAGTCTTTCAGTGACAAGAAACAAGGGAAAGGATTTAAGCAAGAAAGTAATGGGATCAGAAAGGTGACTCTCTAAACAGTGTTGAGGAAGGATTAGAGTGGAAGGAAATTGGAGTGATGGAGAGCAGCTAGGATGTGAAGGTGAAAGTTGGGTTAGGAACTAAACCATGACTTTAGTAGCGGAGGCAGAGAGAAGAAAGAGATGAAGTTCCATTTCGGCCATGTTATATTTCATGTGCCCAGAAGTGTGATGTATGTGTGTGGAGGTCAGGAAAGAAGTCAGGGCTGAATATGAAGATTCGGGGAATTAGAAAGTAGAGGAAGTCAGAGGCATAGATTAGATCACCAAGGGCCTATGTGGAATCTGAGAAGGATATTGGACAGGATAGGGGAGACCAACGTTTAAGAGACTGGTGAAAGAAGAGGAGCCAATGAAAGACTGAAAATAAAGATACGAAGAGAACTCGGAATCAATAATTGTCTCAAAGAAGCCAAGGAACCAAACAATTTCTGAAAGGTTGAAGTGGTCAGTGGTACTAGATGTCAGAGGGAGGTCATGTAAAGTCCAAAACTGACTATTGACTTTAGCAAATAACAGGTCATTGGAAGGAAAAGTAAAAATTTGTGGAAAGTGAAAGTGCTATGTAAACACAAGCATTTTTGTTTGTTTTTGAGACAGAGTCTCACTCTGTCACCTAGGCTGGAATGCAGTGGCGCAATCTCGGCTTACTGCAACCTCCACCTCCTGAGTTCAAGCGATTCTCCTGCCTTAGCCTCCTAAGTAACACAAGCTCTTTTTTTGAGACAGAGTTTCACTCTTGTTGCCCAGGCTGGAGTGCAATGGCGCAATCTCAGTTCACCGCAACCTCCGCCTCCCGGGTTCAAGCGATTCTCCTGCCTCAGCCTCCTGAGTAGCTGAGATTACAGGCATGCACCACCACGCCCGGCTAATTTTGTATTTTTAGTAGAGACAGGGTTTCTCCATGTTGAACTACCAACCTCAGGTGGTCTGCCCACCTCGGCATGAAGGACTTTCTTTACTATTTCCTGGAAGGCAGATCTTCTAGTAAAAAAAAAAAAAAAAAAAAAAATATGTTTTTATTTATCTGAGAATATCTTTATGTTCATGTTTATCTTCATGTTTATCTTTATGTTCATGTTTATCTCACTTCCGTGAGTGACACTTGAGGTGTATGTGCGCACGTGCGTACATGTGTGTATGTGCACGTGTATAAGCCCCTGATCTTTTTGGCTTGCCCTTCATGGCTTGGATCTTTCACTCTATGAGCAAACTGGGTCAGGAATCATTGGGGCACAGTTATTCTTAGTATGCTGAGCTTGAAGTGGAGCTTCTTCCAACAAGTGAGAATGGGCTGGGGGGAAGAGAGTCTGAGCCCTCTCGGCCACACCTGCTTGGAATAGAGCTTCTGCAACATGGGGCTGGGGTAAGAATAAGAAATCCCAGCAGTTTCCCTTTCTAGACTGAAACCATAGCCCAAGACCGGGAGCTATGGGGAGAGGAGTCGCTTGTCTTGGCCACACGTGCCCAGTGTGCACAGCAGTGAAGTTTCTGGAGCTGAGGCTGTAACAGAGCGAGTCATGGCTCAAATGCTGCAGACCCTGTTCTTACTGGGATTGAGCAGATGTTCTTGAATAAATGTTTTCCCATTTGCTGTATTCCCTGAGGACAATTTCCAGACACATTTTATTTATTTTATTTTAGACAGGGTCTCACTCTGTCACTGACGCCGGAGTACAGTGGTACACTCATAGCTTTTACTGCAGCCTCAACCTCCCCAGTCCAAGCCATCTTCCTGCCTCAGGCACATGCCACCATGCCCAGCTTACTATTTTTATGAAGACAGGGTTTCACTATGTTACCCAGGCTATTCTCAAACTGCTGGGCTGAAGTGATCCTCCCACCTCAGCCTCCCAAAGAGTTGGGCCTACAGATGTGATCCACTGCACCCAGCCTTCTAGAGACTTTAAATGATTATTTTTATCATATTTACCAGTTAACCTACATTGTCAGAGAGAAGGTCAAGTTTAGGTCCTTACCCTGCCATTCCAGAAGTCCACTCTCTCTGTCCTATTTTTGCAAGTTTCTGTGAATATATAATTATGTCAAAAATGTTTTGAAAAAACAGCAATAATTGGTTGGTTCTAGCCTTAAGAAACCTGTATGATTCAGTCTTTACATTCATAATGTGAAAAAGAAATGGGAGTGTCTTTTTTTGCAAGTGTCATAGAAAACAGAATGTGTACGTTCACAAGAAGCTACGTTTTGTGCTGACAGAAGGGCCTACAGCAGGAAAGGATGTTCTGCTCAGTCTAGTGGAGCACCTGAGGAGTTTGCACCCTTTTCTGTGTTAGGATGTATGTGTGTATATGCTCTTCACTGGATATGTCTTCCTCTCCTGCAGATTCGCTCAATTGTGTGGAATGCAGATGATAGCAAACTGATTTCTGGTGGCACAGATGGTGCTGTGTATGAGTGGAATCTGTCCACAGGAAAGAGAGAGACAGAATGCGTGCTCAAGTCTTGCAGCTACAACTGTGTTACTGTCTCCCCCGATGCCAAAATTATCTTTGCTGTTGGATCAGACCACACCCTCAAGGAGATTGCAGATTCCTCGGTGAGTCTGCCCCTGCCCCGCCTCTGGGCTGCTGCACAGATCTGCAGGGACAGCCGCCCATGCTTACAGCAGAAAGTATGCACGGAATGAGGGCCTCTGTGTACAGGCCCCCTTCTTCCCAAGATAACATCAGGCTCCTCATTCCTTTTGGATTAGCTCAGTTACCGTCACTTCCTGAATTTCCTGCTCAGTTTCCTTCCTGACTGGGTGAAATTGTAAATTGCGGCCTCTTTTTCATTTCTGTTTTACTTGCTGTCTGTAACTTCTCTCCCACCTTCCAGGCATGGAGGTCATGTCATCTCTAAACTGCGCTCTTACCCTTGGTCTGCACTTAACTTTCCTGGGGTAAAAACCTAACTACAGTATGCACTGAGTAACACCAATGATGCACCACACAGACTATAAGATTGTAATGCCATAAGATTATAACGCCAAATTTTCACTGTACTTTTTCTGTTTAGATATACAGATATTTTCCATTGTGTCACAGTTGCCTACAGTATTCAGCATAGTCACGTGCTGTTCAGGTTTGTAACCTAGGAGCAGTAGGCTGTACCACGTAGCCTAGGTGTATAGTAGGCTGTCACAGCTAAGTTTGGGTAAATACACTCCATGATGTGACAAAATAGCCTAACCATGTATCCCATATCAAGCAATGCATGACTGTGCAGTTAGCTGCTATCACCTAGGCTTGCCACTGTATTCTTTTGAAATCCCCAAACTCTGAAACTGTACAGTTACACTAGGCTCCAAATAGTGAAGGGAAAAGAGAGGAGCTCAGCAAGGATGTGTCCTACAAACAAGGCCTGTGCGCTCCTCCAGCTGGCTCCTCCCACTTTTCCTGTGACTGGTGCCTGGGAAAGTGTGTAGATACCACGGCAGCAAGCTAGCCCAAGGCAGGTCTCCCTGGGGCTGGAACACAGTTGACAGTATGGTGACTCTCCTGTGTACTCCCGAGTAGCCCGGTCCTAATTCAATGGCAGCTATCAGTGCTGTGCCAGAATAAAGCCCCTTTAGGGCAAGGCCATGTTTTGCTCCTCTTGGTAGCCCTGCTAGCTGGCACACTGTGTGGTGCACAGTGTTCAATAAATGTATATATAGGTGGGTCGGTAGATGAGTGCGTGAATGAGTGAGGGAATGGAGGGGCGCTCTGATAGTATGGTAGTCCCGCCTTATCCACAGTTTCAGTTACCTGTGGTCAACCAAAGTCCAAAAACAGGTGAGTACCATACTGTGAGTAAGATATTTTGAGAGAGAGAAACCACATTCACACAGCTTTTATACGGTATTCATATAACTGTTCTATTCTATTATTAGGTATTATTTATCTCTTACTGGGCCTAATTTATAAATTAAACCATATCATAGTTATGTATGTATAGGAAAAAAACATAGTATATATAGGGTTCAGTACTATCTGTGGTTTCAGGCATCCACTGGGGATCTTGGAACATATCCCTCGAGGATAAGGGGAGACTAATGTATAGTTTTGTTTATGTAATGAGCATTAATAAATGTTGCTGAATACATTTATGACCAATAGCCCATTCTCATTTTGAAATGCACCCAAGCATAGCAGTCAAAGCAGACTGGAGCCCACCTAGGTACATGAGTAGAAGCAAGTCCCTTGTCACACAGATGGTCCATCATCTGTAGACTAGGGATAACAGTAACTGCCTCAGAGGGTTTCGTGAGGGTTGAATGAGTTGCAACATGGAGAAGGCATAGAACAGTGCTTGGCACATAGTAGGTGCTATGTGAATATCTCTCTTTACTGGTATTATTCCTAACTCATGAAACTGGTTATTTACCAGCAACACAACAAGGAATATCCAGTCTGCACCTTTTTTTTTTTTTTTTTGTGCTAGGCACTATTCTGGATGCCAAAAGGGATAGAAAAAGCATTTTTTAAAGACAGGCCCCTAGGGATCTGTTAGAGGAGAGGGCGAGAGACAATGGCACCAGGACATGGAGGCCACAGCTCAACCCCTCACATTGAGCAGAGCTGCCTGTGTCCCAGATCCTTCGAGAGATATCGGCGTTTGACCTCACCTACACCACCATTGTCATCTCGCATTCCGGACGCATGATGTTTGTGGGCACCTCAGTGGGAACCATTCGTGCCATGAAGTACCCTCTGCCTCTGCAGAAGGAATTCAATGAGTACCAGGCCCATGCCGGTCCTATCACCAAGGTGAGTAGGGCCCTCTCCCCAGGAACCCAGTCCCACACCTGCCTGCCACATGCCTTGTTCGTCCCTTCAACCTCCCAATGTCTTTTCTCTCTCCTTAGTCTCTCTTATTTATTCATCCATCATTCATTGAATCACTGTCTATTGACTATGAATATACTCTTTGTTTAAAACTACTTCCACGAATTGAGCCTAGGAAATCATCAAAGATACACCTAAAAATGTATGTATGACGTTTTCACCATAATATTATGCATAATAAGGGGCCATTTGGTGGATGCTGTAGCTACTGTGAGTGTGGACTGCGCTTGACCACAGCTGCCTCCTTCTCCAGAGAATGGCCCGGACTGAAAGGAGCCATAGCCCTGAAGATTAGCCCCTAAGGGTACAAAAGGCCACCCCAGGGGCAATACCATGAGTACACATTTGTAAATTGTCCTTCCATTCACCCTTCTCATAAAGTAGTGTCTGTGTTCAACAGTCAAAACATGGAAGCAGCCAAGTGTCCACCGACAGACGAATGCATAAGCAAAAGATGGTATATCTGCACAATGGAACAGTATCCTGCCTAAAAAGGAAGGGAATTCTGCAAAGTGCCACCACATGGATGAACCTTGAGGATGTTATGCTAAATTAAATAAGGCCAGCCACAAAAAGATAAATACAGTGTGATTCCACTTTTAGGAGATACTTAGAGCAGTCAGAATCACAAAGACAGAGTGGTGGTTGGCAGGGGCTGCGGGACGGGGAATGGGGAGTGATTGTTTCATAGGTATAGAGTTTTGGTTTTACAAGACAAAAGGGTTATGGGGGTGGTTGGTGGCGATGGTTGCACAACATTACAAATGTATTTAATAACATGAACTGTACACTTGAAAATGGTTAAGATAGCAAATTTTACAGAATATGTATTTTACCACAATTTTAAAAATGAAATTAAAAAGAATTATCTTGCATGCGAAATGGTTGCCAAGAAATCATAGTCAATAGTAAATTCAAGGTTATTCATAGTGCAAAAAAAAAAAGCAATGTCTGTACCTACACTGACCCCCTGAAAAACAGGCACTGGGAAGGTGTGCGTCTCCTCTTCCTTACTCTCGCTTTCTGCAGATTGAATGACATAGACCTGAGGTTTTGAATTATGTCTCAAACTCCATAGTGGCTTACCTGCAACACTAGCTGTATTAAGAAAAGGTTTCTCATTATAAAACAGAACATTCTGTACCAAGCCTGGGCCTTGGGTCTAAAGTAAATTACTACAGCATATTCCCCATCTTCCCTTCAGATCTGCTAAGTTTTGTGGATAAGTAATTTATTTTTCTGATTACAGAAGCAATGCCTGTTTATTTTTAAAATAAAAATCCTTGCCAGGCGCAGTGGCTCACGCCTGTAATCCTAGCACTTTGGAAGCCCAAGGTGGGCAGATGATGAGGTCAGGAGATCAAGACCATCCTGGCTGACACGGTGAAACCCCATCTCTACTAAAAATACAAAAAATTAGCCGGGCGTGGTGGCGGGCGCCTGTAGTCCCAGCTACTCAGGAGGCTGAGGCAGGATAATCACTTGAACCCAGGAGGCGGAGGTTGCAGTGAACTGAGATGGCGCCACTGCACTCCAGCCTGGGCGACAGAGCGAGACTCTGTCTCAAAAAAACAAACAAACAAAAAAATCCTTATAATAGCATCATCATTTCTTTCATGCATTTACTTCTACATTTCCATGTGTGTGTGTTTTAAATAAAATTAAGATCATACTGTGAGGCCACTCTCATGACCCGCTTGTTTTTAACTTCACACTACTATAAGTGTTTGTCCATACAATTAAATATTTCTCAGAAGCATGACTTTAGTAGCTACACAAATATCCTATCCTATGATGGACTGTAACTTACTAACTCTTCTCTTGCAATTAGGCATTTAAATTATCTTATGATCTATAGTGAATAGCGCAGTTTACAAATTTATATTTGCATCTCTGATTCTCTCCTAAGACTAAATTCCTGGAGAGAGAATTCCTGAATTCAAGAGTATTGCCATTCTCAAGATTCTTGACATACTTCTGATTGTGAGAAGACATTTTTCATAGTTAACTCTTTTGTTTTAACTGTTTATATTGAAATACTTATAGGTTTAGAGGAAATTTTAAAGATGGCACAGAGTTCCCATGTACCCCTCACTCAGTTTCCCCCAGTCATTACATCTCCTAGAACGGTAGCAAAATATCAAACCAGAAAATTGACACTGGTCCACACTGTATATGTATTTCTGAATTATTTCTCACATGCAGTTTGTGTAACCACCACTACAATCACAATATAGAACCGTTCCATCCCCACAGAGATCTCCATCTACCCTTTAGAGTCATACCACTCCTCTCAACTATCATCCCTAATCCCTGGCAACCACTAATTTGTTCTTATTTCCATAACTTTTGTCATTTTGAGAATTGCATATGCTATTATACTGTATGTGGCCTTCTCAAAATGGCTTTTTTATTGATACATAATATCTGTACATATTTATGAAGTACATGTGATATTTTGTTACAGGCATAGAGCGTGTAATGATCAGGTCAGGATATTTAGGGTTTCCATCCACCTCACGTATTTATGATTTCTGTGTGTTGAGGGCATTTCAAGTCCTCTCTTCTAGCAATTTAAAAACATACAATACATTGTTGTTAACTATAGTCACCTTACTCTGCTATCAAACATTAGAACTTATTTCTTCTTCAACCTGGCATGTGCGTCATGCCTGTAATCCCAACACTTTGGAAAGCCAAGGCAGCCAGATCACTTGAAGTCAGGAATTTGAGACCAGTCTGGCCAACATGGTGAAACCCCCATCTCTACTAAAAATACAAAAAATTAGCCAGGCATGGTGGTGCATGCCTGTAATCCCAGCTACACAAGAGGCTGAGGCAGGAGAATTGCTTGAACCTGAGAAGCAGAGGTTGCAGTGATCCGGGAGATCGTGCCACTGCACTCTTAGCCTGGGCAACACAGCAAGACTCTGTCTCAAAAAAAGAAAGAAAGAAAAGAAAACTGATTTCTTCTATCTAATGTTTGTATCTGTTAACCAATCTTTATCACCCCACCCACCCATACACTTTTCCCTAGTATCCATCATGCCACTCTCTACCTCCATGAGGTCAACTTTTTTTTTTTTTTTTTTTTTTTTAAGACAGAGAAGGAAGCCCAAATTCAGGCCTACC
>NW_012107252.1:2544999-2545554 GCF_000951045.1 Mandrillus leucophaeus
TCTCAGCTCACTGCAACCTCCCACTCCTAGGTTCAAGAGATTCTCCTGCCTCAGCCTCCCAAGTAGCTGGGATTACAGGTGCCTGTCACCACGCCCAACTAATTTTTATATTTTTAGTAGGGATGAGGTTGCACCATGTTGGCCAGGCTGGTCTCAAACTCCTGACCTCAGGTGATCCACCCACCTAGGCCTCCCACCGTGCCGCGATAACAGGTGTGAACCACCGCGCCTGCCCCTTAGCTGACTTTTTAATGAGATTTTTAGATTTTTTTGTTTGTTTAACGTTGAGTTTTTTGAGTTCTTTGTGTATTCTGGATATTGGTCTTTTGTCAGAGTAATAGTTTGCAAATATTTTCTCCCATTTGACAGGTTGTCTCTTCACTCTGTTGATTATTTCCTTTGCTGTGCAGAAGCTTTCTAGCTTAATGTCCTGATTATGGCTTTTTCCACTCAGCTTAATCCCCTTCAAATCCATCCAAGTTGTGTTGTGTATCAGGCATAGTTTATTCCTTTTATTGCTGAGTAGTGTTCCACGAAAAGCAAATCATAGTTTGT
>NW_012107252.1:2551034-2551541 GCF_000951045.1 Mandrillus leucophaeus
ACTCTGTCACCGAGGCTGGAGTGCGATGGCACGATCTCAGCTCACTGCAACCACTGCCTCCTGGGTTCAAGCGATTTTTCCACCTCAGCCTCCCAAGTAGCTGGGATTACAGGCACATGCCATCACGCCCAGCTAGGGTCAACATTTTTTAGCTCTCACATATGAATAAGAACATACAATATTTGTTTTTCTGTACCTGACATATTTCACTTAACTTCACGACCTCCAGTTCCATCCATGTTGCTGCAAAAACATGATTTCATTCATTTTTATGGCCAAATAGTATTTCAGTGGGTATATATACCACATTTTCTTTATTCATTTATCCACTGATGGACACTTAGGTTGATTCCATATCTTTACTATTGTAAATAGTGGTACAATAAATATTGGGGGTGGGGTGCAGGTATGCTTTCAATATACTGATTTCCTTTCCTTTAGGTAAATACCCAGTAATGAGATTGCAGGATTGTATGGTAGTTCTGTTTTTGGTTTTTTTGAGAAGTC
>NW_012107252.1:2555986-2563983 GCF_000951045.1 Mandrillus leucophaeus
TTTTTTTTTTTTTTTTTAAACTGCCAAGCTATTTTCCAGATTGGCTGTACCATTTTCCATTTCCACCAAGAATGTATGAGACCCAGTTTCTCTGCATCATTGCCAGCACTTGGTGTTGTGACTGTTTTTTTATTTTAGCTGTTCTAATGGGTGTGTAGTGATATCTCATCATGGTCCTAATTTTGCATTTTCCTAAATGGCTAATAATGTGGAACATCTCTTCATGTGCTTACTTGCCATCTGTATATTTTCCCTGGTGAAATGTCTCCATATCTTTTGTCTGCTTTCTGATTGAATTGTTTGGCTTTTTTACTGTTGAGTTTTTGAGAGTTCCTTATCTATTCTAGATAATAGCTGATTCTTCAGATTCCAAATCCACAGGGAATGTAGACATAACCTTGCTTCTTCTATTCATTAACAGATGCCTGTGAGGGCTCCTGTCTCATTCTTACCTGGGATCTAGTTTACCCCACTGTGAAGCTGTGCCCAGGATTGCATGGGGGGAAGCCTTGCACAACAGCTGGCGCAGCCCTGGTCATCTGTGGCCTTGAAAGCTTCCTGGGCATGACCTTTTTCTCTTCAGATGTTGCTTACCTTTGATGATCAATTCCTGCTGACTGCTGCTGAGGATGGCTGCCTGTTCACCTGGAAGGTCTTTGATAAGGATGGCCGGGGAATCAAGCGAGAGAGGGAGGTGGGCTTTGCCGAAGAGGTGCTTGTGACTAAAACAGACATGGAAGAAAAGGTAAGAACTGGATCTAATGAAGAGGGACATGGAATTCCTTACCAGACTGCATTCAAATGCGGGTCCAGGACCAAGGCCCTCTACAGCCTGGCTACACCCTGTGTCCAGTGCAGGCCCCCACGGCTCCCTGCACATGCGCTGTCCACACAACCAAGCTCTCCTCCTCACTGCCACTGTCCACCCTACTCTGCCTGTCTTTCTGCCATGTGATCATCTTGACTTACACTGTGCTTTGCTTTTATTCTGTGATCTGGTTTTCCTCTTCCTACTCTTTGTAACCAAGAACAATGAAACATACAGTTCTCTTATGACCAACAGTTTCTAGCACATGCTGGGCACATGGAAGACAATCAATAAATATTTACAAAAGTAAAGTATATTCTCATTTAAATCTCACAACATCTCTCTGAAGAAGATACTGTCATTCTCCCCATGTTTCAAAAAACAAATTAGGAGAGCTTGAGGGACGTGTCCAAAGTCAGTGTGCTAATAATTAATAGGACCAGAGTTCTAATCCAGATTTAATCTAGAGCCCCCTCCTTTAATCACCATACCAAAGGAACATCCCTTCCTTCCTGTTGATGCAGTAAACATTTCATAAAGGTGCGTTTTGCGGAGATGTGAGTGCATAGCTCTGTGCTATGCTCCCTAAGGGAGAAGCTGAATGGATGATAAACACACAAGGCTCATGGAGGATCACAGAGCTACACAGTCATTGCTGTTTGTCCAGAATCTTAACTGTGTTTATTGAATACCTACCACTTGCTAGGCACTGGGGATGCATGTGTGAAAAGACAGGTATGGGCCCTGTGACATGACCAGGAAGTTCAGTCAGGTGAGGGATAGAAACAAGTAAAGCCATCAGAGCAGCAATGCAACACTGCCACAAAGCAGAGTGACAAGCCTCTGGCATGTGCTGGAGATCCCTTCTAGAGCTCCCTAGAATTTTCTGCAGTTAAAGCAAAGAGGGAGAAGAGGATGAGGGAGGGCCCCGTGAGAGTGGAGGCCTGACCTGCTGCAGAAGGAACCTCTCCTTTTCTCTGTTATCTTTTCTGTTCTTCCCAGAGGGTAGGGGAAGAGGCCAAATAGGAGACAGCAGGCTAAACCAAAGGCCTGAAGGTGCCCAAGCTGACTTCTGACCACAGTCCCCAGATGGACCTGACAGTACCACTGCCAGGCTGGAAATGACTCGCGCATGTACCGCTCCTTCTTGAAACTCCCTTCTGTCTTACCATCCGTGTGACCACACTCTGTTCCCTGTAAACCTTTCTGACTCCTCCTCCCCACTCCTGTCGTGGCTCTTCCTCCACCTGTCCCTTTAAAAGCATGTTCCCAGAATTCCCAGCTCTCTTTATATTCTATTATAGTCTATGTAACTCTCAGACCATGATTTACCTTCTCTGCCTAGGATTTACAGAGGGGTCTGCTGTGTACCTGACACTATACTAAGGTCTGGGATTATAGAGATAAAAGACACAGAGCATCCTTTAGCTGATAGCCTGGGAAGAGGGCAGAGTATCATAAAGAAGGGAATGAAACGTGCAGCAGAATGAAGTGTCATGAAAGAACGACGCTGTGGGATCACAGGGGAAGGAACTTGGCTCAGGCCAGGTGGTGCCAGAGGACATGAGCCTTGCTCAGAGCCTTCCAGAACAAATAGACAAGGGCCACTGAGCAATAAGCAGTGAGTGTGTGCAGAGGGATGAGGGAGCGGTGATCTGCAAAGCTGCTCCTAGTTAGGGTGTGCCAGAGAGAAGGGCTGAAGATGAAGCTGGAGAGAAACAGGTCAGGGGGGCCTTTTACACCATGCATTAGGCTTCACATTGTTCATAAGGACCGTTCATAAATTTAAGCTAGGGAATGACTTAATATGATTCGCATCTCGGAGAGATTACTCTGCAGCAACGTGGAGAACAGATGAAGGAAGGACACTGAACAAGGACCTCAAACACAACATGTCAAAGGCCGGGTCATTCCCATGGATAAATATATCCCACTAGCCAGGGCAGACCCCTGGGGTCATTGATAAGTATTCATTCAGTGCTGACCGTGTTGCTAGTTTTATGCTAGGTTGTGGGGATAAAGCGGTGAAGCAAGACAGGCCAAGCCCCACCCTCAGGTACCGGCCCTTCTACCTAGGAGACAGCCTTCATCCATGATCCTTACCTCTCCACCCCACACCCAATCAGGCACTACCCTCTCTAAACTCACTGTCTCCAACCTCTCCATTCCTCTCCAGTCCCCTCCCCTACCTCAGTCCAAACCCTGTCCGTCTCTCACCTAGTCTATGCAGTTGCGCCCCACCCACCCCAGCAACTCATCATCCTGCTTTTGGTCCTTCCTTAATCTAGTCCATGCTGCATACCGCCATGGGAGAGATCTTTATAACACCAAAGTCAGACTGATCAGCTTTGATGAGGACCTTTGGAAGCCCTCTAGGATAAAATCCAAACTTCCTAGCATGGCCTACCAGACCCCTGATGGTCTGACGCAGTCTTGGCTGCTCTTTCCTGTGCATCCCACCTGTGCCATGTCACATGCAGTGAGTGCCCTGGCCAGGCATTCCTGCTCCCTCTTCTCTGACTTTGCACGTGCAATTTGTGCTTATCCTTCATCTCAGTACTTCCTGTGCACCAGATCCTCACTAGTCTGCTGGGCAGAAATGCAGAAATGTGTGTAATTCAGTTCCTTGATATCAAGTCTTTCACAGGTGGTAGAGGAGACAGACCAGAAATGGTGAGATAGGGATGCACGGGGTTTCCCCGTAGGTAAGCAAGAAGAAAACACTGCATTCTGACCCACTCTTGTCATCAACATTAACTTTTTAAGGAAATGAAGGGTGTGTGTATTATAGTATTTTTAGAAAACTTTGGCATCAGTGAGTATGATGGGAGAAGACACTAGGCCGGGTGCAGTGGCTCAGGCCTGTAATCCCAGCACTTTGGGAGGCTGAGGCAGAAGGATTGCTTGAGCCCAGGAGTTTGAGACCAGCTCGGGCAACATAGTGAGACCCCCATCTCTACGCAAAATATAAAAATTAACCAGGTGTGGTGGGGCATCCTGCTACTTGGCAGGCTGAGGTGGGAGGATCACTTGAGCCCAGGAGGTCAAGGCTACAGTGAGCCGTAATCACACCACTGCACTCCAGCCTGGGTGACAGAGTGAAACCAAGTCTTAAAAAAAATAGAAAGAAAAAAGGAAGTATAAGAAGATACTTACTAGGCATAAAAACCAGTAAGACAGAAGAGTTAGGATTTAAAGTAATAAAAGTGAGTCTAAGAAGACATCAAGAGGGACCCAGCTTTGGGCACTTACCACGATTTGTAATAATGTGTTTATCTGGCTGCCTCAGTAGACTCTAAGTTCTATGGGGACAGGAGTCATGCTTTAGTAAATATCTTCTGAGATCCTACTCTGTGTTAGACACTGTTCTAGTACTTGGGATATATCAGCAAACAAACCCTACAAAGATTCTGGTCTACGTGGAGCAAGTTCTAATGGGGAAAGAAGAATAAAAATAATAAAATAATAAGTAAATTATAGAAAGTGCAAGATCTAAGGAAATAAGAAGAAGTAGAGCAGAGTAAGAAAGGTGATGGGTCCTGGGAATGGGAAGGGGTTGCAGAATTAAACAATGTGGTCCAAGTCAGCCTCATCAAGCAGGAGACGTTTAGGCCAACTTGAAAGAGATGAGAGCATTACTAGCACAATGTAGTAAGGACTTTTTGAGGATAGAGGAGGAAGCTCATATGTCTCCTCGTTTTTAGCCGGTGTGTCTTCTGGGGAAAAGATGACAGGTTCCAGTTGAGACACATTGAGTTTGAAGCTAGGCAGAGCTGCAGGTCTCAGGTCAAGGCCGCAGGTTTAAATATTCTGATTCACCCTCACTGTCAGTGTTCTTGATTCTCTGTCCTTCTCCCAAAGGCTCAGGTTATGTTGGAGCTAAAGACTCGTGTGGAGGAATTAAAAATGGAGAATGAGTATCAACTCCGACTAAAGGACATGAACTATTCTGAGAAGATTAAGGAGCTAACAGACAAGTTCATCCAGGAAATGGAGTCCTTGAAAACAAAAAACCAGGTCTGTTTAAGAGACTGACCAACAAGCGCAAATAACAAGAAATTTCCACTTTCAAGACAGGACTGTCATATACTGCCCAAGCTATGCTCAAACAGTAAGATATGTGAAAATGTCCAATTTTATTTTATTTTTTTTATTTTTTATTTTTTTTGAGACGGAGTCTCGCTCTGTCGCCCAGGCTGGAGTGCAGTGGCCGGATCTCGGCTCACTGCAAGCTCCGCCTCCCGGGTTCACGCCATTCTCCTGCCTCAGCCTCCCGAGTAGCTGGGACTACAGGCGCCCGCCACCTCGCCCGGCTAGTTTTTTGTATTTTTTAGTAGAGATGGGGTTTCACCGTGTTAGCCAGGATGGTCTCGATCTCCTGACCTCGTGATCCACCCGTCTCGGCCTCCCAAAGTGCTGGGATTACAGGCTTGAGCCACCACGCCCGGCGAAAATGTCCAATTTTAAAGCATAGTTGTTGATATCAGAAATGCCGGGCACAGTGGCTGACGCCTACAATCCCAGCACTTTGGGAGGCCAAGGCGGGCGGATCACTTGAGGTCGGGAGTTCGAGACCAGCCTGGCCAACGTGGTCCAGCCTGGGCAACAGAGACTCTATCTAAAAACATAAATAAATAAATATGCTTACAATCAATTGCCAAGTGAAAAAAAAAGCAGAATATAAACCACTTTATGGTGAATGGTATTAATCAGTATTAGTGGTATTAATAGATTAATCTATAGTAGTAAAATACATACAGAAAATAGATAACAGTACAATTATCTCTGGAAGTTGAGATTACAGACAATTTAAATTTTGTTTTTTATCCTTTATGTAATTTCTAAATTCTCTACAATGAGAATTATGATTAGGAGAAACTTATTTAAAAACAAAATGAAAAGAAAAGAAAAAGCAAGAAGATAAGAAAATCAAAGCATAGATGGAGAATAACTAGCAGAATTCCTGGGTTGTCAGGAAGTTAAATAAAATTAGTCTACATGGCCTTTACATAGTTAGATTTGGTCCGGGACTCTCCCAGATTCTTTTCTTTGTTCTACACAAATCTGGACTCCTATCTAAAATCCCCGCTGGGCAAGGTGGCTCACCCCTATAATCCTGACACTTTGGAAGGCCTAGGCAGGAGGATTGCTTGCATCTGAGAGCTTGAGACCAGCATGGTTAACATAGTGAGACCCTGTCTCCAACATAAAATTAAAAATGAGTCTGCCATGCTGGCATGTGCCCATAGTTCTAGCTACTTGGGAGGCTGGGATGGGAAGATTGCTTGAGCCTGAGAGGTGGAGGCTGCAGTGAGTCATGATCTCACCACTGCACTCCAGCCTGGATGACAGAGTGAGGCCCTGTCCCTCACCCCCTAAAAAAATTCCCAATTATGTGCTTGAGGGATATTTGTTTCTTTAATGTCTATGGGTCATAAAGTTTTGCTAAAAAAAAGAAAGAAAAACCTTGGCTATTAATTGTATTAATTAATTCATTTTATAATTTTACTCTTTTAGCCAACAGTTATTTGGTGCTGTATATAAGCCAGGCGCAAAGTTAGGTCCTGAAGATGGCACACCACCCCCAACTCGCCCCCCAAGCCTGAAAGCTTTCCTGCTCAGTTAAAGAAAACACTTGCTCAGAAGCTTTACCCATGAACACACCCAAGGATTTCATTGACAGCAATGTGCCGGCAACAGGATTCAAATGAATCCCTACTTTTTCATCCAGAAGTCCTTTTGACACGTGTCCAAAACTGAACTCATCATTGACAAACCCATTTAGTAGCAAGAATAGAAATAGGAACAGTATAGAGCTTTTCCAGCAGAATATAACATAAATAAAAGGTGACAATGTGGTTGTTGCTTCATAGAACAGTGCTTGGTGCAAAATAAGGGCTTGAGAAATGTTTGTGAGTGAAGAAGGGTGTAACTTGTAAAGTCAGTTCTTGCCCTCATAGTGCTTTCAGCAGATGTGTGTAAATGAGGAAATGTGACTCTGTTTTAGGTCTTAAGAACAGAAAAAGAAAAACAGGATGTTTATCACCGTGAGCACATAGAAGACCTCCTAGACAAGCAAAGCCGGGAACTGCAAGACCTGGGTGAGCCCACAAGTAGAGGCCTCGCTGGTTAGGGTTGGAAGAGCTAGGTCATGGGGAAACACTTGAGAGTCCCCCAGACACGGCAGAAGTCTCAGGGAATACAGCTCTGTCTAAAAACAGGCTACGTGTATCCCCTGGAACTCACGGTGGTTTTTACTCATTCACTCAGCACATTAAACACCTATTGCATGAAAGTAGGAGACATGGGAAAGTTCAAGTTTGGAACCTGACAGTCTTGCCTTGGGTCCCAGGCTCACCACGTACTTGCCAGGTGCTCTAGGGAGTCACCTCACCTTACCGAGCCTCACTTTACTCTTCTATAAAGTGGGGGTCCTAACACCTAGTTTTCACACTCAGGATATTCTTCTTGGCCCTGAGTCCCCAGATACCACTCTGTGCTTTCCTGGAAACTTTTCTTCCCAGAGCAGGCAGGCAGGGAGTTTGGCTACTGGATGAGATGACGGGATGAGGGGGTGGCGGTGAGGAAGCCAGGCAGGCATTTGAATCTTGGCTCTGGAGGCAGCTGCTCCAGCTGGTGCTGGAAGGAATGGGAAAGTGCCCAAGGCTCCTGGGTGTCCCTGAGGCGGGTGCTGCTCTGCCATCTTAAATACCTTCCTTGCTTCTCTCCAGAATGTTGCAACAACCAAAAGTTGCTTCTAGAATATGAGAAGTACCAGGAGCTGCAGCTCAAGTCCCAGAGGATGCAGGAAGAGTATGAAAAACAGCTCCGGGATAATGATGAGACCAAGAGCCAGGCCCTGGAGGAGCTGACTGAGTTTTACGAGGCCAAACTGCAGGAGAAAACCACCCTTCTGGAAGAGGTACTCACAGGAAGCCATGCTGTGCCTCCCTTTCCCAGAGAAAAGCCACCATTCACTCAGATCTCCATGGCATAGCCACTGTATGCCAGGATGTGTTGTACACGGGGACAGACATGGTTTCTACCGCCAAGGAACTTGTATCTAATGGGAGAGAGAGCCAAATAACATCGCAAATAAATATAACATTACGATTGTCACAAGTTCTGTGAGAGAAAAATATGGGAAGCCTGGGTTTCCAGTGAACAAGACCAAAGGAGAACAGGGATG
>NW_012107252.1:2564033-2579123 GCF_000951045.1 Mandrillus leucophaeus
GATTGCTTGAGCCTGAGAGGTGGAGGCTGCAGTGAGTCATGATCTCACCACTGCACTCCAGCCTGGATGACAGAGTGAGGCCCTGTCCCTCACCCCCTAAAAAAATTCCCAATTATGTGCTTGAGGGATATTTGTTTCTTTAATGTCTATGGGTCATAAAGTTTTGCTAAAAAAAAGAAAGAAAAACCTTGGCTATTAATTGTATTAATTAATTCATTTTATAATTTTACTCTTTTAGCCAACAGTTATTTGGTGCTGTATATAAGCCAGGCGCAAAGTTAGGTCCTGAAGATGGCACACCACCCCCAACTCGCCCCCCAAGCCTGAAAGCTTTCCTGCTCAGTTAAAGAAAACACTTGCTCAGAAGCTTTACCCATGAACACACCCAAGGATTTCATTGACAGCAATGTGCCGGCAACAGGATTCAAATGAATCCCTACTTTTTCATCCAGAAGTCCTTTTGACACGTGTCCAAAACTGAACTCATCATTGACAAACCCATTTAGTAGCAAGAATAGAAATAGGAACAGTATAGAGCTTTTCCAGCAGAATATAACATAAATAAAAGGTGACAATGTGGTTGTTGCTTCATAGAACAGTGCTTGGTGCAAAATAAGGGCTTGAGAAATGTTTGTGAGTGAAGAAGGGTGTAACTTGTAAAGTCAGTTCTTGCCCTCATAGTGCTTTCAGCAGATGTGTGTAAATGAGGAAATGTGACTCTGTTTTAGGTCTTAAGAACAGAAAAAGAAAAGCAGGATGTTTATCACCGTGAGCACATAGAAGACCTCCTAGACAAGCAAAGCCGGGAACTGCAAGACCTGGGTGAGCCCACAAGTAGAGGCCTCGCTGGTTAGGGTTGGAAGAGCTAGGTCATGGGGAAACACTTGAGAGTCCCCCAGACACGGCAGAAGTCTCAGGGAATACAGTTCTGTCTAAAAACAGGCTACGTGTATCCCCTGGAACTCACGGTGGTTTTTACTCATTCACTCAGCACATTAAACACCTATTGCATGAAAGTAGGAGACATGGGAAAGTTCAAGTTTGGAACCTGACAGTCTTGCCTTGGGTCCCAGGCTCACCACGTACTTGCCAGGTGCTCTAGGGAGTCACCTCACCTTACCGAGCCTCACTTTACTCTTCTATAAAGTGGGGGTCCTAACACCTAGTTTTCACACTCAGGATATTCTTCTTGGCCCTGAGTCCCCAGATACCACTCTGTGCTTTCCTGGAAACTTTTCTTCCCAGAGCAGGCAGGCAGGGAGTTTGGCTACTGGATGAGATGACGGGATGAGGGGGTGGCGGTGAGGAAGCCAGGCAGGCATTTGAATCTTGGCTCTGGAGGCAGCTGCTCCAGCTGGTGCTGGAAGGAATGGGAAAGTGCCCAAGGCTCCTGGGTGTCCCTGAGGCGGGTGCTGCTCTGCCATCTTAAATACCTTCCTTGCTTCTCTCCAGAATGTTGCAACAACCAAAAGTTGCTTCTAGAATATGAGAAGTACCAGGAGCTGCAGCTCAAGTCCCAGAGGATGCAGGAAGAGTATGAAAAACAGCTCCGGGATAATGATGAGACCAAGAGCCAGGCCCTGGAGGAGCTGACTGAGTTTTACGAGGCCAAACTGCAGGAGAAAACCACCCTTCTGGAAGAGGTACTCACAGGAAGCCATGCTGTGCCTCCCTTTCCCAGAGAAAAGCCACCATTCACTCAGATCTCCATGGCATAGCCACTGTATGCCAGGATGTGTTGTACACGGGGACAGACATGGTTTCTACCTCCAAGGAACTTGTATCTAATGGGAGAGAGAGCCAAATAACATCGCAAATAAATATAACATTACGATTGTCACAAGTTCTGTGAGAGAAAAATATGGGAAGCCTGGGTTTCCAGTGAACAAGACCAAAGGAGAACAGGGATGCGGTGTTGGAAAGGTTGGGGTTGAAGTGGTGGAGCATGAGGCCTGATTTGGTAGGAAAAGAGGGGAGGCAGGAAGAGAGGACAGACGGGAAGAAGGTGGACAGGTCAAGGGCCCTGTGGCCGTGGTCTCCGTTTCTGGAATGGCACTCACCTCCCACTCCTTGGGACAGGTCCCCATGCTCATCTCACCTCAAGCCCTGTGGGCACAAAGGTGCGGGAGTCCCTTCTCCCCTGACCACACGCCCACTCTCTCCGAGCCAGGCACAGGAAGATGTCAGGCAGCAGCTGCGGGAATTTGAAGAGACCAAGAAGCAGATTGAAGAAGATGAAGACCGAGAAATCCAAGATATCAAAACCAAGTATGAGAAAAAGCTTCGGGATGAAAAGGAATCAAACTTGCGGCTCAAGGGAGAAACAGGCATCATGAGGAAGAAGGTAGCAGGCTGTTCTCCCAGAGACCTGGGGTGGGCGAGGGTGTTGCAGAGAAAGCTGGGGTGGGTGGACTGACCAGCCTGGGGGGCCTGGCCAGGGTCCTGCCTGTCCCCATCTTCAGCAAGCAGGCCGGGAGAAGAGCACGAGCCAGTGCACACTCACGCAGACGGACCCTCCCCACCACGCCCTCAGAAAGGCAGCCACACGGGCTTCCCTGCTCTCCTTTTCACAGGATATTGGGGTTCCCTGTGTGCAGATAGAGGCTTTCTAGTTTTCACTTATTGGCAAGTAGGATTCAGTCAGTGTTTTCCAAGCTAGCCCTCCGATGGAAATGGAAATGGAAATAAGGTCTTCTGGGGATGAGGTAGGTGAAGTCTTGGCCTGGGGGCATCCTCAGGCTCTTGGTCCAGGGAGTCGTGGGCGGCTCCCGTTCAGCACTATGGGTGGAAGAGGGAACGGGGGTGTAGGATGCTTAGTTTATGAAGTGAGGAAGATGTTTTTAGTTCACTCACCATCGAGGGTGAGGGAGGATTCAACTCAGTTTCCCCAAAACATTTAGCCCTGGAGAAGCTAAGTTCAAAGCAAGCTCGAGTTTCTTCCTATTAGAAAGCACACTAGTAAATCCAGGGGACAATCAGTCTTCCCTTCTTGGTCATGGCTAAGATGGCTCATCAGTTAGAGCCCACTTTCTGTGACCTTGATGCAGGGTGGATCCCAGCCTTTCAAGATGAGTGTGGTCACAGAAGTCTCTGGTCCACTTGGCGCACCGGTCTCCGGAACCTCTTGTGAAGACAGTCAGTCCTCTCACAGGGGAATGGGCCTGGATGTTATGGGACAAATACTACATCATCCATTTGGCCTGGGAAATTCCTGAACTGTCCCAAATTCTCCAAATATTCATTCCTAAAATCCCAGAAATGTTGAGTGCTAAGTGTTTTCAGGCCACAGAAGGTGGGGTGATTCAGATCACAGTTGGCCGGTGGTAGGGAACCCCTTACATTGAGGCAGTGGGAGGAATGGAGATGAGTTCTGACTTTAGTGGTCTTTGTTGTTGCCGTTCGCTTTTCTAGTTCAGCAGCCTGCAGAAGGAGATTGAAGAACGAACCAATGACATCGAGACCCTAAAAGGAGAGCAGGTGAAGCTGCAAGGAGTTATTAAGTCTCTGGAGAAGGACATCCAAGGCCTCAAGCGAGAGATCCAGGAAAGAGACGAGACTATTCAGGACAAGGTGACAGCTCTCCTTCTGTCCTCCCTCAGCTATGGCCAGATGGGCCAAGGCAAGGAAGGCAAAGCTCAGGGGAGAGAGGGTCTCTAGCTTCTCAGGACGCATTTCTTTAACTCGATGGGGGAACCAGCGGTCAATGAAGCGCCTCTTGTGTGTTTGGCGCTGGGCTAATCGCTATCAACACATCGCATTCAGTTCTGCCAACAACCCAGGGGGCCTGAGAACCCAGTGTTATGGTTCGGGAAGCTGAACTCCAAGAGGCTGGGTATCTCGCCCAGGGGTCACACACTTCAACAGGTGACGGGCTGCGAGAAGAACCTGAGTCAGCTAACTCCACTGCTCCAGGCATCCTCGGAGGCGCTCCCCCATGGACTGGGGGCAGCTCACTTGCCACACTGCCCACGTGGTCTCTGTGTCGCAGTGGGACTCTCCTGGGGTTGACCCTGTCCAGGAGGCTGCTTCTACTTTGGGGATGCCTTTCTTCCAAAACACTCAGATGACAGAGACATCACATTCTGTGGGGCAGACCATGTAGTATCATCCTCCTGAGCACATCCAGATTCCGTGCCCTCCTTTCCATCGCCTCTGCCACTATGGCCCAAGGCAGGAGGAATTCTCCAAGGGCTGAGAACATGGGCTTCAGTGTTAGGGAACTAGGTCTGGCACAGGTTCCATTTACTGGCCATTGCACCTCGAGCAACTTCTCTCAGCCTTCATTTTCTCACCTATAAAATGGGGATGATCACCACCTCAAGGGGTCTTGTAAGGATGACATGGGATCATGCCTAGATGTCATTTCTGCATGTGAGTGTCAGTGTATGAATCTGGGCTTTTTATTTTTATTTTATTTTATTTTTTAGGGAGGATCCAAAGTTCTGTTCAGATTCTCAAAGGGGGCTTTGACAAGAAAGAGATGAAGGCCTCCTCACCTAGAAAATGGCAACAGCCTCCTAAGCAGTCTAATGGCCTCATTTCCCACCTTCCATCACCATGGACTGGCAGGGTGCAGGTGCAATGCCGCCACTCTCCTGCTCAAAGCCCTTACAGCTCCCCATTGCTACAGCAGGGGTCAGCACGCTCTTTCTGTAAAGGTCTAGGTAGTAAATATTTTTGGCTTTGGAGGCAATGTGGTCTGTCTCAACGAATCAACATGAATCAACACCGCTGCTGTAGAGTGAAACCACCCATAAACAAAACATTAATGAATGAACTTGGCTGTGTTCCAATAAAGCTTTACAGAAATAGACGGCAGGCCAAATGTGGCCCATAGGCTGTAGTTTGCCAGCCCATTGCCTAGGAGATAAATTCTGAATTCTTTCCCCCAACACGAAGACCCTCACCTCCCTCCTCTATTTCCCCAGCCTCACCTCTCACTTCCCCCATGAACCACCACTTGGCTCTCAAGCCAGTCATTCTCAGCACCCTCAATATATACTTTGCCTTCTGTGCTTTCCTCTTTTACAACATTTGTCACGTTTTAGGCTTAGATTTGCTTCTGTATCTTCTTTCCCAGCTAGTGTTTTCTTTTAAGGGCAAGGGACTGTGCTGTATTTATATTTGGAAACCCAATACTTGGCAAAAGATCTTCATTCAGTAAATGTTTGAGAGATGGATATATTTATGTTCTGATTACTATCACCATGCAACGAATTAACCTTAAAACTTAGTGATTGAGGCCAGGCGTGGTGGCTCACGCCTGTAATCCCAACACTTTGGGAGGCAGAGGCAGGTGGATCATTGAGGTCAGGAGTTCAAGATCAGCCTGGCCAACATGGTGAAACGCTGTCTCTACTAAAAATACAAAAATTAGCCGGGAGTGGTGGCACATGCCTGTAATCCCAGCTACTCAGGAGGCTGAGGCAAGAGAATCGCATGAACTTGGAAGACAGAGTTTGCAGTGAGCCGAGATCTTGCCACTGCACTCCAGCCTGGGTGACAGAGTCAGACCCTGTCTCAAAAGGAAAAACTTAGTGATTGAAAGCAACTATTTTATTCTGCTCACAGGTTCCACAGGTCTGGAATCTGGACAGGGTACCACAGAGTGGCTTATCTCTGTCCCCGATGTCTGGGGCCTCAGCTGGGACTACTGGGGGTGACTCAAAACAGCTGGAGGCTGGAAGATCAACATCCAATGTGGCTTCTTCAGTCACATGTCTGGCACCTTGGCAGGGATGTCTGGGAGGCTAGGCTCAGCTGGGTCTTTTGACCAGAGTCCCTAATGTGCCCACCAGCCTGGATGTCTCAGTGTAGTTGGACTTCTTACATAGCAGATGGCCTCCCCCAGAGCAGGTGTCCCAAGAGAGCCAGGTAAAAACTGCTTGGCCTTTTTCGGCCTAGCCTTGGAAGCCACACAGTCTCCCTTCTGTTGCATTATTTGGGTTATGAACAAGTCACTAGTCCAGGCAAATGCAAGGGAAGGGGATTTACTTCCACCTCCTGATGGAGAAGCAGCAAGGTCACGCTGGAGAACAGCTGGAGTGTGGGGTGGGAGACGCTGTGGGGGCCATCGTTGGAAAATACCATTGTTCACAACCTAATATGAATGAGTGAGTGAATGCATGAGAGTCCTGGTACAGAAGCTGAGGGGTCTGTGCTGTAGCCCCGTGGGGAGAGTGCCAGCCTCTGTACTGACGAAGAGAGGAGAGGAGTCTCCTGGTTGACCTCTTCAACCGGGAGAGTCACAGGCTTCGTGCTCTTTGCCCTAAAGGGCTGCAGTATACCAAAGCCTTACGGTATCTCTCACTTCTGTCTCTTCTCACCCCCAGGAGAAGCGAATTTATGATCTGAAAAAGAAAAATCAAGAACTGGGGAAATTCAAGTTTGTGCTTGACTACAAAATAAAGGAGCTGAAGAAGCAAATAGAACCTCGAGAAAATGAGATCAGGGTGATGAAGGAACAGATTCAGGAGGTGAGAAGCCATTTGCAACACTCTGGCCTCTCAGACCCTCTGTCTCTTCTTCCACGATTGGCTAGCTGGCCTCAGGGACTGAGAGGAAGCTCTCCTCACAGTCCTCTCTGCTCCCAAGGTGTATGCAGCCTCCAGTCCACAGAGGTGCAACTGGGAAGGCCGTGGCCCTACTGCAGGCTCAACTGTCCAAAAGCAAATCGCTTGGGAGTTAACTTGCTGCAGGACCTGGAGATGGGCTTTGGCCCTACCCGTGCCTCGGTGTGCAGTGTTCTGTGCCCTCCTAAGGGAGACGCAGCTATTGGGCATTTGGCCACCAGAGGGCAGTGTGTACTCAGCCAACAGGCTATCCTTCTGGTTCAACGTTTGTTCTCAAACTGGAAATGTTGGTTGAGACCCTAGGCGAGGCCATGGTGTTTGGACTTCATCTGATAAGAAATGAGAAGTCATCAGAGGCTCTTGAGCAGAAGAGTGACATAATTAAGAATGTGTTCTGGGAAGCAAACAGGATGGAGGTAGAGAGGCGAGATTAGAAGCAAGATCAACTGGACAAGGGTTTCTGAGAATCCTGTAAGGTCTCCCGTCCCCCCGCACATACCACCTTTCCCTGCAACATATGTTTCCCCATCAGCCTCCCCTGCTGGGCTGACAGTGGAGTCCATGTTGATCTAAAACTGAATTCTTGATTTTTCTCTCCCGCTTCCTCCAGTTTTCCCTTTCTCAGTTAGTGGTCCATGATCCACCCAGTTACTTAATGCAGAAATGCAGAAGGTCTTCCTTGATTCTTCACTTCTCGTAACTCCTGTATCCAAATCATCAGCAACATCTATCTGATCCATTTCCAAAACACATCTCACATCAAACCCTCCTTTCCCGCTGCTGCTATCACCCCGGCCCAAGCAGCCACCATCTCTTATATGGACTGGACTTCAGCCTCCAGTCTGGTCTCCACATAGAGGCCTGAGTGAACTCCCCAATGGGGTCCCATCTCACCTACAGTAAAATCCAGAGTCCCAGTCAGGCCCATAAGGTCCTATGTGATCCAGCCTCTCCCTGCCTCTCCAGCCTCCTCTCGAAGCTCCCTTTCCCTGCTCCAGCCCACTGGCTTTCTAAAGTCACGCTTTTCCATCTCAGAACCTCTGCTGCGCTGCTGCCTCTGCCTGGAAGGCTCTTCCCCCAGATCGCCACATGGCTGGTTTCTTTGCATCTTTCCGGTCTCAGTCTATATGCCTTCCCTGACCACCCTAGACAAAATAGGCTTCTGTTCCCCCTCCATCTCCTCTAATTGTTTATGCTGAGCCAGGATAACAGATACAAGGGTATCAGAGAGCACTGATGACCCAACTAGAAGTGCAAGAGCCATGGTGGTGCCGGTTCTGCCCCATGGCGCCTTTGCTCTGGTAGGCCCAGTAAAGAAGCCCAGTGGAGATCAGTCCAGGGTCAGGGCGCCCAGAGAGGGTAAGTCCTTGTGACAATGACTTTTTCCCTGGCTGCTGGGATGAGAAAGGATGTCCCCAGCTGACCACAGACCTGCCTCCACGGGGCCTCCTGCCATTCCTGAGTAATTTCCAGGCCCCAAAATGGCAGCTGTCAGTCCATTCGGGGTGCTATAACAAAATACCTTAGAAGGGGTAATTTATAGCCAACAGAATGTATTGCTGAAAGTACTGGAGGCTGGGAAGTCTAAGACCAAGACTCCCGCAGATCTGGTGTCCAGGCCTGTTCCTCACAGATGACACCTGCTATGTGTCCTCATGTGATGGAAGGGTAAAAGGGGGCAGATAAGCTCCCTCCAGCCTCATAAAAGGGCACAAATCCCATTTGTGAGGGCTCTGCCCTTGTGACCCGATCACCTCCCAAAGAGCTGACCTCACTTTGGGGGTCAGGTTCCACCACAGGAATTTGGGGTGGACGGCACCGAGGTTCAGACCATAGCAGCCTGAGAAGATGAGAGGAAGAACAGAGGCCCCACCCACCTGGAGGGCCAGCACAGCACTGCCCCCTTTCTCCCTCCTCATTTGACACATTTGTCAGCTGTATTTCAGGTCAGGTCCATTGTTTGCTAATGGTTAGCTTACTTCCCCCACCAACACACCTGGGGGGACCATTCACCTTCTCTGGCAGTTACAGGGGCCAACCATGGCCTTAATGCTCAGCAGGGAATACACTCGCACCTTGGGAGTGATTCCAGCAGGATGCCTTCTACCTCCTTTCGCCAGTTGCTATCAGGGCTGATATCTGGACCTGGGTGCTTCCAGGAGCCTCTGACCTTGGGGCTTCCCTCTGGGGGTCATAGACGTCTTTGGTTCATGCACTGTGGATCTCCTGTAAAGGTCCTTTTCTCCCAGGAAGGAAGCCTCAAGCCCTCGGCTCATTTGTAGAGCTGCAACCTCTTATAACACTTCCTGATTCAGGTACCTCCCCTCACATACTCTTTTTCCAACTTGGCTCTGATGATTCAAGGGTCCCTTTGCCCTGCCTAGGGGAGAGGTTTCCTGAGGCTTGTTGTTTTAGTGTACACTCATTTATTTACTTATCTAGGGCAGGGTTTTTCAAGCTCAGCACTATTACTATTTTGAGGTAGGTAATTCTCTGTCGTGGAGGGTCTGTCCTGTATATTGTAGAATGTTTAGCAGCATCCCTGGTCTCTACTTGCTAGAACCCAAAAGCACCCCCTATCCAGGGTGTTAAAACTAAAAAATGCCTTCCGACCTTGCCAGAGGTCCCCTGGGGGGCAAAATGCTTTCTATCTCCTGCCTGAGCCCCATTGAGAATCTCTGAGTGTGATGAAAAATACATGGAAAAGTAGATGGAATTTCCACACTGGGAAAAGATGCTTGTTTCCACATAATGGGCTAGGCTTCTGGCTGTCCAGCCAGCTACTCAAATTTGACATATTTCCCAATTTTTCTATAAACAGATTATTTTTATTCTCAGAGTAGTATGAGTCTTTGCCTGGGGGGAAAAATGAACAGAAGTAAATAATATACTCCTGTACACCCTCCATGCTAACCTCATCTGTCACTGTTGGCCTGAGATTTAGAGAATGAGGCACTCAGACATGATCTTCGGGAGCCCCTCAGATAGAAGCCCCCTTTCTCTCTTCCAGCTGCCATTGCCTTGGCCTAGGATGCTATCATCTGTCTCCTCAGCCACACTGGCAGCTCCCGACTGGTCTGGCTGGCCCCCATTTTGCTCTATTCAGTAGAACCTCTGCATCAGGCCCTCCAAGATGCAAATTACATCATTCCATCCTGGTCTAAGCCTTCAGCGGCTCTCTGAGCTTTCAGGGTAAAGGCAAACTTCTCACCATTTGAGCCTCTGCCCTTGGGTCCTGCATGACCTAGTTCAGCCAGCCTCTCCTGTCCCTCCCCTCTCCCCCTTCTTCAAATCCTCCCTCCTGCAGCCACCCTGAGCCACTTGTAGCCTGCAGAGATGCGCCAGGCCGCCCATGTCTCTGGTCCTCTCTGTGCAGGCTGTTCTCTCTGCCTAGAATTCTTTCCCCCTTTGTCCTCTAATACTTTTTCTTCCTCCCAAATCCAGGAGACACATCCCATCTTTTTGGGCGCTGCCTGCTCACCTCCTCTGTGTATACACAGTGCTTTCTGCCTTGACTGCAGTGTTTATCCTACTCCACCTGAATTTCTGACTTACTACTTATCCCTGCAGACCTGAGGCCTCTTGAAGGCAGAAACTACCTCTTAATCAGCTTTAGATCCCTAAGTCTACAACAAGCTGGGCGGCCCTTTCTAATGGGCACATTCTTTAGCTGTGCAAATACCCACACTCAATGTGTGTCCCCTACAAGGTGGTTCTACATAACTCTGCCAATTCTGCCTTCTTATCTTATCATTCCTCTTCCAGAAGCAGGTTGTTTCAGGCTCTTCTCGTGTCCCTCACTATTGCTCTCCTTTGCCCACTACACTTGCCATTATTCGTTCATTCGTCAAATATCTGCATGCCACCTTTATGCCAGGCTTTGGGTCACAGGGCTATTCTGTCTATACAAAATGCTTCTAATAATGAGGAAAACGTTCTTCTAAAAGCTGCCCCTTTGTGTCTAGAACATGGATGTGGTTCATTAGGGCCTCCTGGTACCCCCCAGAAGGTTGCCAAGAGCCTTGAAATTTGATCAAAGGCCGGGGATAGACTAGAGGGGGAGGGACTACTCTACCCAGCTGTGAAAAAACCCAGTGAACTATCCCATTCTCCCAAAACAGTCAGCAAACCTCTCTTTTAACAGAAATACTAGTGTCCACCAGATTTAGTCCATAAGTCATTAGGAATTAGGTCAATGAAAGCTCACGCACGGCTAGTCTCATTCTAATTGGACACTCCAGTTGTCATTCCCATGACTTTTGTTAATATAAATGCAACAGTGAATTTTTAAAAAATCTTTCAGCCCAGGCACAGTGGCTCATGCCTGTAATCCCAGCACTTTGAGAAGCCGAGGTGGGCAGATCACTTGAGGTCAGGAGTTCAAGACCAGCCTGGGCAACATAGTAAAACCCTGTCTCTCCTAAAAATACAAAAAAAAAAAAAAAAGCTGGTCATGGTGGCAGTTACCTGTAATCCCAGCTACTTGGGAGGCTGAGGCTAGAGAATTGCTTGAACCCGGAAGCGGAGGTTGCAGTGAGCCAAGATAGAGATCACACGACTGCACTCCAGCCTGGGCAACAGAGCAAGACTCCATCTAAAAAATATGTATTTCAGAAGCTCACTGGTGGTTTATTATTTTTCCTGTGAAGACAGGACACTTCTCAGTTGTACTTTTTAAGACCTTTCAACAGAATGATGAGGCTGAGGCTCCTTCTCAGCTTCCCCTTTCCTGTTTTATGCCTTAGATGGGTGGTGCCCACGTGTTGGTCCCTGCAAACTTTCTGCTTTAAATGACCCGTGGCCCCAGAGGGTCGAGATTCGCTCATACAACTTCACAAAGCAGGCGAGGAAGGCGCCTCTCTGGGGTGCCCTGCCTCAGGTTAGAGTTGAGGTTCTAGTATTTGGGTGGCACCACTTTATAAAGAGTTCAAGAAAATAAAACAATCAGCATGGTTGAAGGAAAGGGAAAGTGACTCAGAGGGAAAACGTCCCAGCCTGGCCGTGGAAACACGTGATGCTGGTTTAGCATATCAGTCCAGGGGTAGGGAGCTGTTAGGAAAGCAAGTAGAGAAAGGTTTTGATCCAGAGGACACAAAAGGAGATGAGAAAAGAAATGCCCGGGTATCAGGGGCGGCGTCCCCACTGAAAGACTACGGTTCTCAAATACAGTTTTCATTATCTCACTTTCTTCTTCTTGACTCGTTTCCCTTGTCCTCTACAGATGGAAGCCGAACTGGAGAATTTCCATAAGCAGAACACTCAACTGGAGCTGAACATCACAGAATTGTGGCAGAAACTGAGAGCCACCGATCAGGAGATGCGCAGAGAGAGACAGAAGGTGTGAGGGTTTCAGAGTCTGGCAGTTCTTGGATTCGGGATCTGGCACCTATCTGCAATGGGCAGCTGGCTTCCAAGAGACAGAGCCAGCCCACTGCGAGGACATGTTTCCCATTTTAACTCACATTCTTTACTTGCTCCCAGCCCTGCCTGCTTTCAGGCCCATGTAGATTTACATCACTGAACTCATCTGAGACTATAAAATCACTTTGGGTAAGTGATCAAGGAGGTGGCAAGTCAGCGTGGCAGGAATATTTGTAGCATTTGGCTTCTTTGGCGGAGGAAAGTACATGCTCAGAGAGGCAATTTTGTTGCCACTGGTTTAAGGCTTTGACAACCAAAAAATTGCAGAGGCCAGGGGAACTTCAAAGATCATCGATTCCCATTTCTCTGTGTTACAAATAAGAAAAATTAGGCCCCCAAAATTGGGAGATTAAGAAACTTCACCCAGCACCCACAGCTAGGTAGTACACACAGAGCTAGTAATGGAATCTAGGTTTTCTGGACATGGGCCTGGACACGGTTGTGCCCTCTTCCCTAGCACAGGCCACTCCTTAACATTTGTTGAATAAGATTGGAACTTTCCGTCCGGGCACAGTGGTTCATGCCTATAATCCTAGCACTTTGGGAGGCCGAGGTAGGCGGATCACGAGATCAAGAGTTCAAGACCAGCCTGGCCAACATAGTGAAACCCCGTCTCTACTAAAAATACAAAAATTAGCCAGGCATGGTGGCACGTGCCTGTAGTCCTAGCTAACTGGGAGACTGAGGCGGGAGAATTGCTTGAACCTGGGAGGCAGAGCTTGCAGTGAGCCAAGATTGCACTACTACACTCCAGCCTGGGTAACAGAGCGAGACTCCATCTAAAAAAAAAAAAAAAAAAGATTGGAACTTTCCATTCTCTGCAGTAAGCATTAATTAACTCTGCACTAGGTAACACTAGCAGCTGCAGAGCCATAAATGTGAACTGATACAGATCCTGCTCTTTCCAAGCTGAAGATGATGATCAGGAATTTGTGGCATGTGCATAATAGTTACATTGAGAGGTGGAAAACGGTGGAACATGTAGAAAGGGCCATGGATGGCAGCAAGAGAAAGGAGAGACTTTCTCCAGGTCAGGGCTGGGGAAGACAGGGAAAAGCACGATGAAGAGGGGACGCTAGCCCAAGTGTGTAGATAAACCAACCTGACCCCTTACATCGGCGCTCCTGACTATCGGGAAGGGTAAGCACTGGATGAGCTAATACGGGGGACGTGGAAGCCCCGGCCAGGAATCTGCAAGAGAGAAATGATGCCATCTGTGTTGGCTCTAAAGGGATATGGGTAACCACATGAGCTTCCTTTCATCTTTTAAGGCCTGTGGTCCTGAAGGAAATCAGAGCCAATAAAGAAGCCCATCTGTGTGGCCTCTTAAGGATGAAGCCCCATATAGGCTGTTCAGGCCAGGTGCCCAGCCGAGGGCAGGTGCACAAGACTTTTTGTGCCTCCACCTGTTGGCTCTGTGCCCATGTAAGTCTGTGTGCCCAGTGTGGCCCCTGGTGGTCAGCTGTGAGTCCCAGATGAGGCGTCTCTTTTCCCTTGCTGTGCCATGAACCTCTGCCTGCAGCCCCCGCCCCTCCACCTGCAGAGCACCCTACAGTGCCAGAAGGAAATGTCTCTGATTGCAGGAGCGAGACTTGGAAGCGCTCGTCAAAAGGTTCAAAACAGACCTCCACAACTGCGTGGCCTACATTCAGGAGCCGCGGCTGCTGAAGGAGAAGATTCGAGGTCTCTTTGAGAAGTACGTGCAGCGAGCAGACATGGTAAGTTCAGCCTCCCCTCCTGCCAGCCCTGCCCTCCGGGGTCTCGTCTCCCTCACTGAGAACCTCCTGGGCCCCGTCAGGTGGAGATCGCAGGGCTGAACACAGACCTGCAGCAGGAGTACGCCCGGCAGCGGGAGCATCTGGAGAGGAACCTGGCCACTCTCAAGAAGAAGGTGGTCAAGGAGGGCGAGCTGCACCGCACAGACTACGTCCGCATCATGCAGGTACCTGCACACTCCCCTCGGCCCCTGGGGAGGCCAAGCCATCCAAGACGAGAGATCCCATCAAGGGTCCCTCTGAGACCACCTGTCTTCAGAGCTACCCAGGTGTCTGGGGGCCCAGTAGCTCCCCCTAAAGTCTTATTTTGGCTCCTCTCCTCTGAGCTCATCTTGGCTGTGACAGTGGCTGAGAGCTCACCTAGGAGGTTTTCTAGGCACTTCCCTGCTGCACCCTGCCCCCTACCCCACCAATGCCCACCTCCCTTCCCCAGGCACCCTGTTCTTCTTTTCTACCCCATCTTTATCCAGAGCACACCTATGTCCTGCCCCACTCCTCTCATCAGCCCCTGGGCCCTCTAGACCTTCATCCACATCATCTTAGCTCTCCTGAGCCTCTCCCTTCTCTCTTCTGTTCCCAACTGCCATTTCACCTGACTTTGTCTTGCTCCTTTTTATTCTGCTACCCATATCTCGTGGCCACGCCTCATCTGATTTTTCTGGTGCCTCAGGTCCCTACCCTTATCTCTTGTGTCCTGAGTTATCCACACCCTCCCAGAGCTGGCCTCACTCTGGTTTAAGAAGCGCCTCACACCCACCTCCCCGGATCCTTCATAGGCTGTTCAGAGAACCTGACCCCATTACTGCCGCCTCCACACAGGCACGTTATCAGGAATGCCAGTCGGGATTCTTCTGCCAGATTTCTGTTTGGGTATCAGTATCGTCTGAGGCAATTAATGTGAATTAGTATCAAAAGGGAACATCAGAATCACATTTATAAAGCACGTACCTTTTTATGTTCACATTTCTTTAATGCCATAATTAAAATACTGGAATGAGAACAGGTTGCAATTAGACTGAAACAAACCAGTTCCCAGCTTGGCCAGTTCATACACAGCTGGGCAGAGCACACTGTGATTCAGGCCAGATCCAGGCATGGCTGGTCTCATGCCATCTTACGACCAGTCCCCACTGAAAAGCAGCCCAGTCCATCTACCCATTGCCCTACTCCGTGGCCATGAAAGCTGTCAGAGGCCCAGAGATAGAAGTGCCTCCTCCAGCTGGTGGAGCCCTGAGACGCCAGCAGCCGCACACTGACCCACTACCTGGGGCTCTGGAGACGCCAGCAGCCGCACACTGACCCACTACCTGGGGCTCTGGAGA
>NW_012107252.1:2579303-2591067 GCF_000951045.1 Mandrillus leucophaeus
GCCAGCAGCCGCACACTGACCCACTACCTGGGGCTCTGGAGACGCCAGCAGCCGCACACTGACCCACTACCTGGGGCTCTGGAGTGCAGCAAGCAGGGAAGGGGAACCAGGGTGACAGCAGGAGGCATTGTCAGCTGCTGACATCACCCAGCACCCTCTGTGCCCTATCACCAGAGCACAGGCCTGAGGAACTGGGTCCCTCTCTCCATGCCAAGCAGCCAAAGCAAACATCGGTGTAGGAGAAGGAAGACCACAGGCTAGCCAGAGGGTGTGAGCATCAGCATGAGGCTGCTGGGGCCGGCATCCATTCCTCTTCTGCTTCCCCATGCCCTGGAGGGTGCTGGGCCAGGGTGGGGTGGAAAGCAGAGGAGACCCAGGCGGGGCCTCCCTGATGGCTAGCAGAGTGAAGTCCCTGGAAGAACATTTTCTCCAGGAGCATTGTAACCTGCATGCTGGGGAGTCCCATGGATCCAAATAAGTAACTCCAGCAACTGCAGGAAGTAAGAAGGGGCCCGGGGCGGGGGTGCGTGGCAGGGGGTGCAGGTCTCCGGGTCCGCACCCCTTCAACCAGAAAGAGACTGCTTGTTGATAACAGTGGGGCTCTTTTTGTTGGCAAAAAGCTTGGAAGATTAAAAAAAAAAAAAGTTTTCAAAACCACTGTGCCGACCCTGGTTTACCGTGCTCCGCCACTCTTCTGCCAGGAGACCTTGGGTAAATTCCTTAACTCAAGGAGCCACCCTCCCTATCTGTAAAACAAGGAAGAAAACAGCAACCTGAGGGCTGGGGGAGTTCCTGCAAGATCGAATGGGATAACCATATGAGGCACCAGGCACTGGCCTGGTACAGAATAAGTGCTCAAAAAAAAGCAATTTCCAGCTGGGTACAGTGGCTCACACCTGTAATCCCAGCACTCTGGGAGGCCAAGGCAGGCGGATCACGAAGTCAGAAGATCGAGACCATCCTGGCTAACACGGTGAAACCCTGTCTCTACTAAAAATACAAAAAATTAGCCGGGTGTGGTGGCGGCCATCTGTAGTCCCAGCTACTCGGGAGGCTGAGGCAGGAGAATGGCGTGAACCCGGGAGGCGGAGCTTGCAGTGAGCCAAGATCACGCCACTGTGCTCCAGCCTGGGTAACAGAGCAAGACTCCGTCTCAAAAAAAAAAAAAAAGAAAGAAAGAAAAAAACGGCAGTTTCCATCCTCGTCATCCAAGCAGAGGACCTATCCAAGAACCAAGGTAGAAATCCAGTGGGAAAGCCTAGAAGTCCATCACAGGATGGGCCACTGGTGCCTGTGGACTGCAGGTGGCAGGGGATGGAGGGTGGATGGCACAACTGATTCCAGACCCTCAGTTGGTGGACTTGGTGTATGCTGGTCAGGAGCTAGCTGAACCTCATCTTCAGGTTGCCATGGCCCTGGCACTTCAATCCAAAAAGGCTGAGGAAGGCCGCGGCAAACATGGCATCTAAGAGTAACTCATTAGAAAATAACAGAAAATGAGGTCACTGTCTCATTTGCATATTCAGACAGGAGCTCAGCCTCCCCACTCCATTCCTTAGCACACTGGCAGATATGAAAATAAGAGTTGCTATGAGATACAAACATCTAGGACACGCATTTTATTCATTCAGTACACATTTTTTGAGGGCTTCCTGTACAGCAAGCTCTGTGTCAGTCACAGAGGATTCCAAGATGAATGTGATAGTGTTCCTACTCTCAAGGAGTTCATCACTGGGAACCTGGACCAGATAAAAATAATTACTGCTCAACTCATTGTATGCAGTGCTGTGGGCTCATCCTGGAAAAGGGGTTCAGTGATGCCTTCAGGACTTGTGGAAGGTTTCTGGGGCAAGGGGCATTTGAGCTGGGCCTTGAAGGGTGAGTAGAGGTTGATCATGGAACAAGTCAGGGAAGAGCCTTCCAGGCTGTGGGAACAACCTGAGAAAAAGCAGAGAAGAATGAGGCCTGTGAGGTGCTTGGAGACCCAGGAGTCCAAAAGAAGAGCGTCCAGGTGGAGAAGAACCCACTGAAATGGTTGGTGGCTGAGGGTCATGTTGAAAAGGGCCTCCATGCCATGCCAAAAAGTACAGTTTGTCCTGTAAACAGGCTCCACCCAAAGTTTCTTAGGTAGGGGTGTCTTTGTTTTGAAAAGACAAAACACTCCATTGGCAAGGTGGGAAGACTGGTGGGGAAAGAGACAGGTGGCAGAAAAACCCGTTAGGAAGTGACTGTCATGTTAAGGGTAGATGAGAAGGACTTGGAAAGGGGAAAGTTGTGGTGTCAAAAGGCATTTCGGAGTAGAAATGACAAATAGAAATGTCAGGTTAGACATGGGAGGAAGGCTGAAAGAACGGAGGATTCCAGGATGGCTCATTTGTGCAGTTAGGCAGATGGTGAGCCCACTAACTGTGGGTTCCAGAAAGATGTCACTGATGCAAGGATTCCAAGTCCATGGAATAAATCTGTTGCCTGCTTTTTCCGGGCTGTGAGGTATTGCCATATTCTACAGGCATCGACTAAGGCCATGCCATTAGGGGGCGCTGTAGGCATTCCCTTCTCTTCTCTGCTCAATACGGAGGTCTGGAAAGACCTGCCGGGGTCATCAGTCAGTTCCAAAGGCCAAAGGCAGTCCTGGACAGCTTGGCAGAGCCCCTTTGCTTAGAAAGCTTTTTACATAAACAGTTTCACATCCCCCAAGACTTGGCACCTTGGTGGACCCAGGTCAGGTTTCCTCTGCAGCTATGTAGACCTGGGTGGGGGTCTGGAGGATTGGAGGGGCTTTTGGAGGTCAAACTGACCAGGGAGCGATCAGGAAGAGAAGGCTCAGCAAACCCATTGCATTCACATTTTTAATTCACAAAGCCATCCAAAGCATAAACAGTTGACCTCAATGTGACCTCAGGACCCCTCAGAACACAGGCCATCCCAGAAAACATTTTGCGGGTAGCCCAACTTATATATATTGGGAGTGTCCTTGGCCATGATACTATGTGAGGTATTGGAATGGAGGTGACAGAAATGTGAGGGGGGACAGCAGAGCCTGGAAAGCAGTAGTCATAGAGGAACAGGGCACTCTGGATGGAGGCATGACAGGGTTCAGACCCCAGCTCTACCACTGAGGTACGGCCTCAGTTTCCTCACAAGGTTGGTGTAAGGAGGAACTGAGGGACTGTATGTACGCTGTTTGATACATTGCAGTGATCCAATCAACCCTTGCAATTGTGGTTACTCTTATTATTGTTATCATCAAGCTCTTCCTGCCTTAGGTTCTCCTTTCCAACCTCCTGGCTCTGGGCCTGGAACACTCTTCTCCTCTGTCTCCCCTGGGAGCCCTCCTCACACTGGGTTGGGCCCCTGCTTCAGCCTCTCATGGCAGCTCTGCACTGGAGCCAAGCGGGACCTCCCACGTCTGGCACAGTGACCAGTGTAAGCTTTCAGGAACTGGTTCTTACTTATTTAAATGAATAAGTGAATGAATGAATGAATGAATGAATGAATGAATGAACAGAACAAGAGAGTCAGGCTGCACTGAGTGGTGGGCCTCAATCATACTCCAACAAGGATCAAGCCCTGGAGACCCATTTAGGTGAGGGAGCATCATGAAGATGTCAGAGGTTGGCAGGGGGGTCAGAAACTGGCATTCACACCAACAGGTACCAGGAGCCAGAAATCCCAATCACAGTGACAGGGCTGTAGAGGGTGGAGGGGGTGGGGAGAAACCAGGACAGGGCTCCACTTGCGGGGCGGGGCGCTTTACAGCAGAACAGGGGAGAGCGCTAAGAGCTGGTGACAAACCAGCAGGAAGGGTGAACATCAGAATCAGATCAGACACAAAAGCAATAGGACTCAGTGACAGAATGGAAGGAGATGACCAAAAAGAGGAAGCAACTAAAGATGCAAACTGTGAGAGAACTCGAATGGCGCTTTCAGTTTCTAGTGCTTATTCTGATGATTATTAATGAGTTATTTAATGAGGATCAGGAGAAGTGAAGCTTAGCAAAGCCTACTGAAAGGAGAAATGGAGAGAGACCTGGAGCGAGCAAGCTTGCCCCTGTGGCTCTAAGACCCTCCCTTCTGTTCTGATCTCTCACCTCTCCCTTATCCCTTGGTTTGTAACTTCCTTATTAGTAAGAATCTCATCTTATTCGGTTTGGTATCCACTGCATTAGTTATTCATTTTCTCATCCATTTCACACATATTTATTGAGCACCTCTAACATGCAAGGCAGGGTCCAAGGTCCATAACCCAATAAATATGTATTGAATTGATCATGTCATGATAGCAAGTCTATCAAGGAGAAAGTCCATGGGAGGATCTAGCAGAGTTTTACCAGCAGCATCTGGAAAGGAAATGTGGGAAACCTATCACTGTTATGAGAAAATCTGGAACTGTAATGTTCCCCACCCTCCCTCCCAAACTGGGAGACCAAAGGATGACAAGTGCAGCTTGGCGAGTGGATGAGTTTATTTAGGTCTTCCATGCGGGGCACTCCTGGGCAGCCGCAGGACCGCTCTAGAGACCTGCATTGCCTCCCATCTCGAAGCTGCTTTTAAGCTAATTTTCTGGCTCTTCACCTCAGTGTATGTGCCATGGGACTGTTTCCCTTGCTAGGTTTTCAGGTGTCTTCTAGGATGTTTGGATTCTCAGGGACACCTGCACCTCAGCTGGACACCATGGCCTTGACTAACTGCCTGGCCTTGAGGGTTCAGACAGTGAGCATACACCCTTAAGTAACCTGGTGGGGGGCCCATCACACCACAGTCACCAAGGCCTGGGTTGGTTAAAAGGGTAAAGCATTCAATGGAGAAAACATCTGACTCAGAAACACAAGTACAGATCCTAGCGTGAAGAATGAGGGGTTGACAATGAGGACTAGGCATTTCATCTGAGAGAGAGAATTTCATGACTATAAAGGAATACCTGAGGCTGGGTAATTTATAAAGAAAAGAGATTTATTTGGCTCACAGTTCTGAGGGCTGTACAGGAAGCATGGCGCCAGCATTGCCTCTGGTCAAGACCTCAGGAAGCTTTTACTCATGATGGAAGGCAGAGGAGGAGCAGGCATGTCACATGGCAAAAGAGGGAGCAGGAGAGGAGAAGGGGCCAGGTTTTTTTTTTTGTTTTTTTTTTTTTTCGTGATGGAGTCTCACTCTGTCACTCAGGCTGGAGCACAGTGGCACCATCTTGGCTCACTGCAAGCTCCGCCTCCTGGGTTCACGCCATTCTCCTGCCTCAGCCTCCCGAGTAGCTGGGACTACAGGCACCCGCCACCACGCCCAGCTAATTGTTTGTATTTTTAGCAGAGACGGGATTTCACTGTGTTAGCCAAGATGGTCTCGATCTCCTGACCTCGTGATCTGCCTGTCTGAGCCTCCCAAAGTGCTGGGATTACAGGTGTAAGCCACCGCACCCAGCCGGGACCAGGTTCTTTTAAAACAACTAGTTCTTGCAGGAACGAATAGAACAAGCACTCACTCATTACCACGAGGATGGCACCAAGCCCTTCATGAGGAATCTGCTCCCATGACCCAAAGACCTCCCTCTAGGCCCCACCTCCAACACTGGAGATCAATTTTCAACAGGAGATTTCGAGGAGACAAACATCCAAACTATATTGTAAGGAATACTGAAATTAAGTAATATACTGGAAGTCTAAAGGTGTAGGTCTGTGCTTTAGATGAAGCATTTCTGGAGGAAAAGAATCTGTTGCGGTGTCTCTAGCCCGACCCCCGCTCCCTCCTGGGCTCCACAGGTACCTCCCCACAGCAGAGGACTGTTTGTCACAGCTCAGGGAGAACAGTGCTTAAGACCGTCCTGTTCACTGGGCTCTGACTCCGTAGCCCCCACTCGTGAGATAATGTCCCAAGTAGAAGCACAGTTTGTTCCTGGCACAGGTCCATTTTACGTAGATTTGGCCTGCAACTGCCTTTTCTGGTGTGCGGACCCTCGGGTGCTTTGCAACTGAAAGTGTGGTCTGGCCTGCAGACCAGCAGCAGCATCTCTTGGAAGTCCAATGCAGGATTTCAGGGCCCATCCCAGACCTATGAGTCAGAGTGGCAGCTAACAAGGTGGTCAGGTGATGTATTTGTATAGTCATACATGAGGCACTGCTGTAGACAAGCCACTGTGGCTGTGGGATCTAAGAGCAAAGTGGCCAGTCTCTTTGGGCCCTTGGGGATGGGGCTCCTCCTTGGGGTACTTGTGCTGGGTGTGAAATGGAAGGCAGAGATTTGAGGTGTGGGAAAAGAGGAGAGAAGAGACTGTTTGGTCCCAGGGTGCAGAGGCTGCACCACCTTGCCCCCAGCAAGCTTCGTTCTCACTCCTGTCGACTCCCCTCCTTTCACTCTGCATTCCAGTGATGCAGGACTGCTGCAGGTCTCCCCCACCCCCATCAGCTGTGTCATATTCTGTGCCTTTGCTCCTGCTGTTCTAGTTGTCTGGGACACCTTTACCATCTCCTTGGTGACTCCTTCAAGCCTCAGCCCGGGAGTCAATTCCTAGGAATCCACCCTAGTCATTCAGGCAGAAGTAAGCATCTTTCCTCTAGGCCCACTCCTCCATCACAGCAAGGTGGCCACCATGCTAAACTGTACCCACGCCCCCCACTAAACTGTAAACTCCTCAAGAGCAGAAGCTAAGATTTACTCTCTATACTCTAGGATTAACATAGTATCTCTATAATATTGCATGATTACATTATGGATACTCTATAAACATTTATTAGGTAGATAGTTGCATGGATGAATGGATGGATGGATATTTGTCAAACACAAATCAGAGAAGTGAGCTTCCAATGGATGCAGCAAACGTTAATTATCCATGTACTTTTCTGTTTTAGTCACTAAATAGCATGCTGCTGAGGGCAGACCATGTCCTATTTCTGTTTGCATTTTATGCACTTCCCAGATAGCCTATAAATGTGGGTTCAGCAAATGAATGAAAAATGAATGAAGTACAGCACAGTGCTTACGAACTCTGGAGCCAGACTGTTGGGGTTGGAATCCTGACTCTACCGATTGCTAGCTGTGTAATTGAGCAAGTCATACCTCTCTGTGCCTCAGTTTTCTCTTCTGTAAAATTGTGATTGTAATAACAACCCAGCCATAGGGTTGTTATGATGCATTTAAACTCCTATAAAAAGTGCGTGGAAAAGCGTTGTTGTTGCTGTTGACGTTGCAACAACAAGTGGATGGGGGAATGGTGCTGAGTCCACCTGAAGGTAAGTTAGCTGGTTCCTTAAGAGGCTGAGCAATAGGCTGGAATAAAGCCTCGGGCCCCAGTAGAGGATCCAGAGTTCTGGATCCAGGCCTAACCCTGCCCATTCCCCATACACTCAGCCCAGGAGGGCGTGCCATGTGCCCACTGACCACGCACCTGTCCACACTCCCTCAATCTTCCCCCTTTTTCTGCAGGAAAATGTCTCTCTGATCAAGGAAATTAATGAGCTCCGCAGGGAGCTGAAGTTCACTCGGTCCCAAGTTTATGACCTCGAAGCAGCTCTGAAACTGACCAAGAAAGTCCGACCACAAGAAGTTTCAGAGACAGGTAATGTCACCAGTGGCCAGGGGAGATGGGCATTGGGACGAAGGGTTTCATGCAGCCGCAGGCAGGTCTCCCTTTGGCTTCCTTCTGTATCAGGTCACATCTCCACATAGCCGTCTGGGATCCTGTCCGGGGCACATGCCTGCTCTCCGAGGAATCCGTGAGGGCCTTCCCACACTCAGACACACACAGGTCCACAGTCCCCTGGCTGACATCCGTGAGGTTAGCTACAGTTCAGAATACCGACTCTTTCAGATTTTGGAAAGTGAATACTTTATGTAACATTCCCAGAGGGGTCTGGGGCAATGCCCTGAAATCAAACACTTTAGTATTTCTGTAGTGACATATGAATATTCACACTAAGCTTCCTGAATTTAAAAAGGCACTCCGTTTTTAGATCTTCTTGCATTTTAGAATAGTGAATAAGGGATTGTGAACCTGTACAATTAAAATGAAGACAAAAAGCAAGATGAGAAGCTATTTAAAGGAAGAGGGGAAATAATTACATAAATATTAAATGAGTCAGTTACTGCAATTATATCCTAAAGTTCCTCTGAATTTCTGACGGCCAAGGCAAAAAGAGAAACAAAGAAATATGATCGTTTATATTATTCTTATTGTATGGCAAAAGGGAGCTTTTTTCTGGAGAAACAAACGTTTCCCTGGCAATAAATTCTCTGAGAAACTTAGCACATGGATCCTTAGGAAAGGAATGAGTAACAATGAACAGCCTTTAATTACACATGCCGCTTTCAGGCCCCAAAGAAGCATTTTTTAAGTATCCATTCCTTATCTGGACAATCAATAAAACCAAGAGATTAAGGCATCTCTATGGCAAACTAAGCCAACATGGTTCAAGTTTTTGTTTTCTGGTGGTTTGCATTCAGGAATAAAGATTAGAGGCTTGAACTGAAACATCCCATAGCTATGGATTGGGTCTCTGAAGTGTCAGTTGTTTCTTGTACCATGATCACATAGGATTATGATGTGGAAAGGTGGCTGAAAGGTACACAGGAACCTTGTACTACTTTTGCAACTTCTTTTTGGTCTTCAACTATATAACTATATATATTTAATAACAAAATTAAATACATATATGTAAAATCTTATATATGTATTTAATTTTGTCGTTTTGTGCACTTTTGGCTAGGGTTGAAGTTGAGACAAGTGTAAACCCTGAGTAGTACCTGAAGTGGCAATACCAGGCCTACGGAGTTGATGTGAGAGCACAGCATGTGTCATAAAGACTGAAATACTTGCGGCCGGGTGCGGTGGCTCACATCTGTAATCCCAGCACTTTGGGAGGCTGAGGCAGGCGGATCACAAGGTCAAGAGATCGAGACCATCCTGGCCAGCATGGTGAAACCCCGTCTCTACTAAAAATACAAAAATTAGCTGGGCGTGGTGGCGCAGGCCTGTAGTCCCAGCTACTCGGGAGGCTGAGGCAGGAGAATTGCTTGAACCTGGGAAGCGGAGGTTGCAGCGAGCTGAGATTGTGCCATTGCACTCCAGCCTGGGCAACAGAGTGAGACTCCATCTCAAAATAAAAAACAAGAAACAAAAAAACAAAAGAAAACTGACATACTTGACTTCTCAGAGGTGAAACCATCTTCTCTTCTCTTGAAAATAAAGCACAGATGTGAACAATTGCAAAACTTCTCTTAAAAAATGTTTCAGGCCAGGTGCCGTGGCTCACACCTGTAATCCCAGCACTTTGGGAGGCCAAGGCGAGCAGAACGCTTGTGCCCAGAAGTTCAAGACTAGCCTGGGCAACATGGTGAAACTACATCTCTACAAAAAATACAAAAATTAGCCAGGCATGATGGCACATGCCTGCAGTCCCAGCTACTTAGGAGGCTGAGGTGTGAGGATTTTAGAGTAAAATTGATCACCTGAGCCTCAGAGGTTCAAGGCTGCTGTGAGCCATGATCACACCACTGCATTCCAGTCCCGGTGACAGAGCAAGACCCTGTCTCAAAAAAAAAAAAAAAAAAGTTTTAAATATGTCCAAGTATCCTAACAAAATATTCCGTTGAGACATCCTCGGGATGCCATGTGATATAGCCAGATTCTTCATATTACTATCATGGAGATTTCCAGACATATACAAAAATTGAGAGAGAAGTCTAATGAATTCCTGTGACCCCAGTCCCCAACTTCAACAAATATCAACTCCTGTCACTTGTGTTTCATCAATATACCCCCACCCAGAAGCCAGAGTGGTGAACCTAGAAGAAATCTAATGTATGCCACAAAACCCTCAAAAGGCTCAGCAATGATCAGGAGCAGATATCTCTGGAGGTGGAAGTGAAGGTAGGGCTGAAAACAGAAAAAAATCTGTTTAAGAAGCTGTTAGATCCACCTACTATCCGACACAGTGGCTAAAAACAGACCCACATCAAGTCCATCATCTTGAAATTTCAGAACACCAGAGTATAAGGGAAAAAATCCTCCAGACTTCCAAAGGAGTTAAGGAAAATTTTTATACAAAGGATCAAAAATCACAATTATAGGATACAAAATCAAGGCACACAAAAAAGTTGCAATTTTTATATACTAACAGTGTACTATCCAAAAAGGAAATTAAGAAAACAATTGCATTACAATTGCATCAAAAAGAATAAAATACTTGGGAATCAATTTAACTGAAGAGGCAAAAGACTGAAAACTACAAAACATTGCTGAAAGAAATTAAATACCAGTAAGTGGTGGATTGGAAGACTTGTTGTTAAGATGTCAGTACTACCCAAAGTGATCTGAAGATTCATTGCAGTCCCCATAAAAACCTCAATGACATTTTTGCAGAAACAGAAAAATCCATTCTAAAATTCATATGGAATCTCAACGTACCCTGAATAGCCAAAACAATCTTGAAAAAGAAGAACAAGGTTGGAGGTCTCATACTTTCTGATTTCACAACCTACAACAAAGCTATAGCAATCAAAACAGTGTGATACTGGCATAAAAACAGACATACAGACCAATGGAATAGAATGTAGAGGCCAGATATAAACCCTCAAATATATGGTCAAGTGATTGTCAACAAGGGTACCAAGATCATTTAGTGGGGAAAGGACAGTCTTCTCAAGAAGTAGTGTTGGAAAAACTGGATATACACATACAAAAGAATTAAGGTAGATCCTTACCTTACACCATATACAACAGTTAAGTCAAAATGAATCAAAGATCTAAACAGAAGAGCTAAAACTATAAAACTCTTAGAAGAAAGCATAGAGGAAAAGCTTTGTAACATTGGATTTGGCAATATTTATTTGGTGAATGACACAAAAAGCACGGGCAACAAAATAAAAAATAGATAAGTTGTTTGTGAGATTTGCAGCAATGTAAGCAATGCAGGCATGTGTGTGAGATTTGACTCCATACTAAGTCTGGCATCATGCTTAATTGTATTAAAAACCTGAACATGTTTTGTTTTTGAGTACACACATGAAGGCCCATCAGTGATAAACAGCTTGAGATTAAAAATTACTAGAAAGTCTCACCTTTTTTTTATTACTACTTAATCCAAGTGAATGTCACTTTAAATTAGTTTGAGATAAATTCTAATCAATATAATTTCCTTAAGGACAAGGCCAATATTTCCTGAACATTAAAACTTTGTACCCATATCACAGTTCTTCTTCATTAAAGGAAAAGATCTAAAACCAACACAAACTATTGATTCAAGTGACTCACACTAGAAACAAACACCACTCAAAAACAGTTCCACTTTCATCCACCTCTCCAAACAACAATATATAATGTACTATTTCTGTTCAGAACGTATAAAAGCCTTCCACTAGAAACTAAAGAACATGGATGATTTTATACATATGCATACACAAGCAAAACACAAAGGAGAACAAACAGCAAACAAATAAAAATTAGAAGCAAAACAAACAGGAAACCAATGCCACCATTTTCCCCACTCAGTCTACCCTGGAGACTACCATTTACCCAGAGCCCAAAAAACCACATGATGAATATTTTATTCCTCATACACAATTCAATATCCTTAAGTCCACCAATATCACCATACATCCTGTGCAATCAAGAAATTCACTCTAGGCACATGACCTACTAGTAAGTACTCCAGTGCCAGCATTTTTCATGCAAAACAGCAAACACAGTGTGAAGCGATACAAGCATGTATGTGAGATTTGGCTTCACACTAAAGCTGGCTTCATGCTTCACTGTATTAAAAAAGAATTGCCAGCCAGG
>NW_012107252.1:2593422-2604825 GCF_000951045.1 Mandrillus leucophaeus
ATTCACGTAACAACATTAAATTAGTCTTATCTGTCAAAGAAGGCATATAAACCAAGATCATTTTGTTTTGGTGAGATTAATAGCTTTATAACCTTCTATGCCGAACACTGAAACCTCAGAATATCTAGCAGAGACGTATAAAAAACCCAAACAAAAATGTATGCTGACAATTCTGAAGACATTTCTATTTTCATTTTACAAATAATTTTAAAGCCAGTTTGTTTAGTAAAGATTAACGTTAAGTCATGTGAACTTGAAAATTGCTTGGACATTTTTACTTAATGTACGAGTGCTCTTTTACCTATAAGCCAACTTGGTAGACACAACATGTAACAATAAGTATACATACAAATAAACACATACAAATGGACATGTAGACACACACACAAACGAAAATCCAGTAACTTTTACCTTGGAACTCTAGCCATGAAATGCCAATACAAGCTCACTGGTTTTACATAGTTATACGTTGTTTGCCCCAATAGTTAATCCAATGAAGAATGTGAACTGAAATTTTGGGTAAAGCAGTTTCCATGGCAGTTTGATTTTTAAAGGTCAAACTTCCCTAGACTCCAGAGAACACTGGGGCTAACTAAACAGCACCAAAGGAAAACATTACACATTAACCAGGCCCAACTCTGCTTACAACAGCAGCACAAAAGCCTGGATACATGCAACTCCATCCCACTTTTCCATTCAACAGCAAACTCCAGATTCCAAACAAGACTGGGGCCAAACAGTATTGCAAAAGAATATCAAGTTGGCTACATTCTGATTTCCCATGACTATATCAAACACACACAATCACCAAAACATTATCCAACTGCTGCAGCAACAAACAAGCCCCTAGTGTCCAAACTGAAACAGTCAGGGTGCTTCCTTTCTCTACTGGTTGGGCTTGATCGACCTGCAAATGGAAATTCCATAAGGAATTTCCCAAATTGAGAGGAGTTGATCCCACTGTCTGGTACCCAAGAGAGACACTCACTTGCTGGGACGCAACACACAATTACAAACAAGTCCCCAAGAGTGTCCGTATTGAAACAGTCAGGGTGCTTCCCTCTCAGTCCGTTGGGCTTGTTCCACCTACAAATGGAAATTCCTTTAAAAATTTCCCAAATTGACAGAAGCAGATCCTGCTGTTTGGACCCACAAAGGACACTCACCTGTCTGGGTACAGATGTCAAATTTCAAAGGCAGTTCTTCCAAGGCAATCAGGAACAAAGTTGGGGCTGGCTATGGCAGGGCCAGAGAGAGATGGAAACTCACCTCCAGCCAAAATTAGATGGGCAGCTGCTTAGGAGGGCTTCTGAGACTCCCAGCCCACAGCAGCCAAGCTGCCACAAGCAAGACGTTCCTGATCAAGGAAACAAAATATATTACTGAAACACCAGGGGTTTGGTCAAGGTCCTGCTGCTCACAGCATAGAAAGCCAATCACTGGGAGGACAAGTATTGCCAAGGAAGAAGGCTTTAATCAGGTGCTGTAGCCAAGGAGATGGGAGCTGAGTCTCAGATCCATATCTCTTACTGACTAAAACTGGGGGTTTATATAGCAGGGAAGAAATGTAACATGGGTAAGAAAACAAGAACTAGGGAGGAGCCAAGGGCCACCCAGTGCAGCGATCTGGTGAGTTTCAGTTCTTTGACATTCCCTTTTTAAGGAGCCTGAAGGTCCTTTCCTGAAGAGGGAACTCAGATAAAACAAATACAGGTTTCAGGTTTTAATAGCAGAAGGGTCAATTTCTATGTTTATTCAAAAACAACTGTCTATGGGACTATTGAGACAGTTTCATTAGCAATATGGACATATAAAATTTTGCAAATGAGGCCGGCTGTAATCCCAGCACTTTGGGAGGCCGAAGTGGGTGGATCACAAGGTCAGGAGATCGAGACTATCCTGGCTAACATGATGAAACCCTGTCTCTACCAAAAATACAAAAAGTTAGCCAGGCATTGTGGCAAGCGCCTGTAGTCCCAGCTACTCGGAACGCTGAGGCAGGAGAATGGTGTGAACCTGGGAGGTGGAGGTTGCAGTGAGCCGAGATGGTGCCACTGCACTCCAGCCTGGGCAACAGAGCAAGACTCCATCTCAAAAATAAATAAAAAATAAATAAATAAATAAATAAAATTTTAAAAAATAAAAATAAAATTTTGCAAATGAAAACACAAAGCAATTATTAACTTCAGGGAACAGAAATTATTGTATGGAAAAGAGAAATGAATCATTGTATACTACATGGCTCAACTGTGACCAGCAGTTATATTAATCATAATTAAATTCTAACTATTGATCTACTCAAAATTGGGAGGATGAAAGGATGGGAAGTATGCAGGGGCAGGGGAGGGTGCTGAAGGAAAGCTAAATCCTCGTCTTTCAAGAGAGAAGTCAATAGATAATGCCTAAAAATGATAAATCAAAGAAGCAATGTAAGCACATTAATCAAAGCAGAGTGTGGAAGTAGATATCAAAAGAATTAGCTAAAATAATTGAAATTGTTGCCTCTGAGGATTGAGAAATTGAGTGGAATGTAGAACAAGAGATACTGTTATTTGTAATAAGCCTTATAGGGTTATTTGACTACAAGCATATATAACTTTCATAAATAAATTAATAAAATATTAGGAAAACCATGCTTTCCTTCCAGTTTACTGTTGCAGGCACGTTTTTATTTTTCTTCCCTTATGCATATGGGAAAACTGACAAGGATCTCTGTTTTAAAAAGAAAGAAAAAAAAAAGAAAGAGTCAAAGCAAAATAGAATGAATTAGGAAACTAAAGATTGACTAGAGGAGAAAACTTACCTTGCATAAGAAGATGGGTGAGAAAGTGTTTGTGTCAATCTTGGCTCTGGATGAAGGAAAGAAAAAACTTGAGACAAGGTCTCTGCATGACAACTTCTAACCAAAAGTCCCTACTCAGACAAGTTTTAGTCTAGAATTTGCATTCAATTTGTGTCTCAAGGCCATCTTAGCTGAAAATTTACCTTAAAAGGACCCCACAGTAGTAGTGTCCTTAGGCCCCAAGCAGAAGCAAATGCAAATTTTCTCTGGAGGAGTACATTTTAAATACGGGCTTCAAAGAATTCCCATAAATAATATTCTGAGGAACATGAGCTCACAATCAAAAGTCACTAAATACTTGAAAAAATAAACCGCCAGGAGTGAAAATCAACAAAAAAATCAAACTACAGAATAAAACCAACAAAGACCCACAGCTCGTATGATTATTAAAATAAGAAAATTTCATGTCTGAAAAAATAAAAAAGGAATTTGAAAATAAGACAAAAAAGCAAAAGTCTTCCAAAATTGCATAGGCAGATTTGAAAAGGAACCAAATAATACTTCTAGAAATGAAAACTATTATAATTAGAAGCTCAATGGACAGATTGAACAGTAGATTAGACACATCTGAAGGGGGAATTTGTGAGCTAAAAGAATAAATTGCCCAGATTGCAGCTCAGAGAGATAAAGATATAGTAAAAGACAAAGAGGAGAGAGTGGGATAAAGCAATGTATGTCTAATTGAAGTTTGAGAAAGAAAGAATGAGGAGAGGCAACATTACAATAAGGCACAGCCGACAGTTTTTCCAGAATTGATGAAAGATGCCTATCATCAAATCCAGGAAGCCCAGTGGATCCCAAGCAGGGCGCATAGGACAGGAGGACAAGGCAACTAGAACACTGAGGGCGCTGTTGGGAAGATGGAGGAAGAAACTCACTGGGGTCTAGCTGGCCAGAAAAGGGAGTAAATCTAAAAAGAGCCCATTTGGTAGGCAAGAAATTGAGTTGTCCAGGAAGAGGGGGGTCTCAGTTTAGTCCAGGATCATGTGTGACATGCATAGAGTAGTTACAGCAGTTGTGGTCAGAAAACAGAGAACAGTGCTAGAGTGAAAGACCTAAAGCATGGCATCCAGGTGACAAGGGAGGGGAAGCCACAGGAGTGGGTGCTGGCATGGCGTGGAGGCCAAGGTCACTAACGCTGCAAGTTCAGCCTTGTGGGGCAGCGGTGAGCCGTGGACCCTGGTGGACACTGCCATTGCCCAGGATGATGCCAGCACCTCAGACAGGGAGGATGACTCGGGAAGAAAGTCTTCAAGGAACAGGATACGAGTGGACACACCTGGAGAGGCAGGAAGCGGTCTGTCTCCAGGAGCAGGGGTTTTGCACAAGGAGAAAGACTGGCAGTTCAGAAGCCAACATAGGTCAGCAGAAGAGTGCCATCTTGCCTAGGATGTGGAGAATGGGAGAAGGGGTGGCCTCCGTGGGTGGGGGCCTCTGTGCAGGCGGATCTGGGGGCTTAGGAGAGGGGTTGGGCTGGGGTGGTTCTCAGTATTCACCTCATCACTCTAAAGTATGCTGCTTCACTTCTCCATCTCTCTGCGAGACGGCAAAATGGCTTGTCTCTGTACCTCTGGCATCTGGGATTGAGTGTGGGCTCCACAGTAGGTGCCCAATAAATGTTTGAGGAAGCAGGGAGGGAGGAGGGGAGGATCGGCTCTGCAGCAGTGCAATGGACAGGTCCACATGAGTCCTGCTGTCCCTCACAGAACCCAGCAGGGACATGCTCAGCACGGCTCCCACCGCAAGGTTGAACGAGCAAGAAGAAACTGGGAGGATCATCGAAATGCAGCGCCTAGAAATCCAGCGCCTCAGAGACCAGATCCAAGAGCAAGAGCAGATCACAGGGTTCCACACCCTTGCTGGAGTTCGGCTTCCTTCCCTCTCCAACTCTGAGGTAGACTTAGAGGTGAAGACCAACTGACCCCCTCTGGTGAGCCATCTCCAGCCACAACCGGAACAAACACAGCGTGTCTGTCCCCAGGCCAGATTTGCGGTTGGACTCTGTATGGTCCCTGCAGCACTGACCCCAGCAACCTCTTTCTCCTGCCCTGGGGAATCTGGGACACAGAATAAAGATGTTTGCCTACACCTTGTCTAACTTCTGCTTAGCTGGAAGGCCAAGGCCAGGAGAGGGAAAGAAGGGAGGCTGAGGACTGGGCGCTCCAGCTCATCTGAAGCCACCTATGCTTGTCCCTGTCTGGGCACAGGACTGCCTGGCACTGAGAGATCACACTGGACTTGGGGCTGGCTTTCCTGCCACCCTTTCTTTCGGGCCTTGCGGATGGGGCTGCCTGCTGCTCCTCGCCTGGCCTCTCCTCTGCCAGCTCAGTAAGGACCAAAGCCTGCTCATTCCTGTCTCCTTCATGAAATGCAGCGAGGCTTTCTAAGGACTGTTTTTTTTGAGACACAGTCTCACTCTGTCGCCCAGGCTGGAGTGCGGTGGCGCGATCTCGGCTCACTGCAAGCTCCGCCTTCCAGGTTCATGCCATTCTCCTGCCTTAGCCTCCTGAGTAGCTGGGACTACAGTTGCCCACCACCACACTCGGCTAATTTTTTGTATTTTTATTGGAGACAGTGTTTCACCGTGTTAGCCAGGATGATCTCCATCTCTTGACCTCGTGATCCACTGGGGATTACAGGTGTGAGCCACCGTGCCTGGCCGGATTTTTTTTTTTTTTTTTTTTTTTTTTGAGATGGAATCTCGCTGTGTCGCCCAGGCTGGAGTGCAGTGGCACGATCTTGGCTCACTGCAACCTCTGCCTCCCGAATTCAAGTGATTCCCCTGCCTCAGCCTCCTGAGTAGCTGGGACTACAGGCGTGTGCCACCACACTCAGCTAATTTTTGTATTTTTAGTAGAGACAGGGTTTCACCATGTTGGTTAGATTAGTCTCGAACCTGACCTCAAGTGATCCACCTGCCTTGGCCTCCCAAAGTGCTGGCATTACAGGCGTAAGCCACTGTGCCTGGCCTCTGAGGGTTTTTTTTTTTTTTTAATCTGTGTAAAGAAGAAGGAAAAGATGACGGTAAAATAGCAGACATGGAAGTGTTGCAAGAATTCCCCAAAGTCTTACATTATCTGCTGACCCTGTTCTTGGAACTCTTAAGTAGAGCCCTGCCCTCATTTCCTGTGCCTCCATGTCATTCTAGACTTGCCGTCTTTGTTCTGCAGGGTCCTGCGCTGCTCCTCCATTTCTGGGGTGGGAGGGATGCACTTCCCCTTTGGTTATTCCTCTCAGGCCCCATCCTGGGAGACCCAGCCACACACAGGTACCAAGAGAGATAGTTCTTTATGCATTAAAGAGCAAAAGAATATAATCCAATGTCCCTCTCTTCTCCCACCTGCAGAGACCAGACGCCCCTCTAATACCCAAATAAGAAATGTTTAAGCCCACAGTCCCTGCTAGTCCCTGCTGGTCACCTCTGGCTGTCTTAAACCTGGCATTGTCCCATCTTTCCGTAATCACTTTACTGAAACTCTCAGCACTGCTCATGGATTGACTTTCACAGAGAGCTGAGGCTTGGCAGTCACATTTGGCAAGGTCTCCCAAAGGCTGGGGTAGCAGAAGGAGCATGCAGGCAAAGGCCATGAGCAAAGGGTTCCCCAGGGTCCACAGGAGACTCTCTCTGCTGAGGAACAACCCCCACCCAGCCTGCACCCTGTCACAGCAGCCAGCTCATTCCCCCATGCTGTCATGTTCTTCACATGTCCTCGCCCTACTGGGAAGCCAGATCCAGAGAGCAGGGAAGGATCCAGGCACCCCCAGAGAAGTTCAGCTGCAAAGATGACAGCCCATTGCATTATTATGATGGATAGGTGGGATCTTCCAGGACCCAAACTCCTCCACTTCAAACTGGCATGTTGGCTTCACCTTGGCAGAAGAAATGGACTTGAAATGAGACTGGGGATGAGGGGCCGGCAGGGGCAGATTGTGCAGGACCTTAAAGGCACACAGAAGCTATGGGCCACCCAGAAGCCAATGCTAAGCCGCTGGGAGTCAGTGCCGCTGCTCACCAAGCTCTTGCCACATTGGCGTCCTTTCAGTTCCTACAAGAGGCCAAGGTTTTTCCTGCCTTCAGCTCTTTCCACACAGTTTCTTCTGCCTGAAACGCTCTTGCCCCACACCTCACTTTGTGAACTTCTATTTATCCTTTAGATCTCAGCTTAAATGTCACTTCCTCAGAAAGGCAGTCCTTGACTCTCTCCCACCTAAACTGCACGCACCGCATCGTTTTTCTTCATAATCCTCACTGTAACGTGTGTTTAGTTGCTTAATATCTGTCTGTCCCGCTAGGAGAGTTCTACAGGGTAAGGGATGCAGTAGTGGATGCAGGGGATGTCGTGGTTGCCCAGGTGAAACAGGACAGTAGCTTGGACCAGGATGATGGCAGTGGGGAGGAAGAGATGTGAACTCTTTGGACTTAAGGACTGGTGAGAGTTAGCCAAACCAAGGGGCAAGGAGCAGGGGCCTGGGAAAAAGAAAAATGCACTAGAAACTGGAGCTTTTCTGAAGACCAGAAGGAAATTCTTAATGGCTGACATATCAATATTCAAGTGATAGATTTTTCAGCTGCAAAATGTCTTCAAATCGAGATGTCACATTTCAAGTACAAGATGGACCTCGGTCCGCAGACAAGGAAATCAAAACCAAAGAGGAGTAAAGTGATTGGCACATAGTCACACAGGCAGGGGTGGGGTTGCATCCCAGTCAGCCCAGTGACTCCAGGGGTACTCTTCTTATGCACTGCACTGGAGAGATGCCCAAACAAAACACTGTAGACCAAGTGAAGGTTATAGGAACTTGAAACCCTGAGAGTCTAAATCAGAAGTTAAAGGAGTGGAAACTCCCAGGCTAAGCTAATCTAAGCCTAACCTAAACCTGGATGCTGTCCAGCTGGTGAGGAGGAAGTATGGGCCGAGGGAGGGCCCCACCCTAGCAGAACCTGGCACCTTGGCCAGCAGGTCAACAAGGTGTTTTCTTGGCTGCATAGAGGTGCACACAGCTTCTTGCTAGTAAATGTAGGGCCAGAGGTTCCATCTTGCTTATGTCTCCATGTTCTGTCTTCAGTGCTTGCTCCTAATCCACCCATCTGGAGGCATTGGTTCTCTAGCATCCAAGACCTCCCTCTACTTTGTCTATCCAGACTCCATGGAGAAACTGAAGGCACTCACCCCATTGGTGCCCCTTTTCCTTCACGAGTTTCTTCATCCAGTTGACTGCTTCAGCCCCCTCAGGGCTGGAGCAGACCTAGCAGTCACCTCCTCCTGTAAGCAGCCTTAGGGCCCCTGCTGGTCACTCAAGTGACTAGGCCTTGGCACACAGACTCCACTCTTCCTCTCCCAGTTGCAGTCCATCATTGAGCTCTAGATATTCACTCAATTCTGGTGTGATGGCTGGTGCCTTTGGGGAGTGCTGTGCCACTTTTGTATAGTAACCTCCAGAATTCCTCACTGGGCCCCTCACCTTCTTCTAGAGTTTTGGCATCAGCTGTGGCCAGGCAGTGTGAGCTACCTAGCTGAGACTCCCCCGGTATCCTGTTATCTCAACACTGAAAAGCCTGACCTACAGAAGATTCTAGCATCACTGTCCTGCTTCTTATACAAAATATGGCCAGCCATTGCTGTTCCCAGGAAGTACCTGAAGGCCTGGGAACATCTGTGTGCCCAGGTAGGATCCCCTTATAATCACTCCTCTGGATTCGGAGTGAGAAGTGAAAGGGAAGGCATCTTAGGGCCAGGAATGGGAGTTCACTCTTTCTGAACTCCACTGGGGTGAGCTCTCCTAGACCACTGGAGGTTCAAGGGCCTACTTAGGCTTCAAGCATGTCTAAGATGTGCCCAGACTGCCCTACGCTGAGGTAGGCTGGGGAGCAGATTTCCAAAGAAATAAGCCTGCTCTGTGCACCTGGAAGCAGGAGGGACTAGCATTACTAATCACCTACTATGACCAGTAGCATACAAGAATTTATATATATTGCTCATCTACTATGTAGATTTATATTTATTGCTCATCTATGGGATTTGGCAGGGGCTACAAATAGGAATTAGTGCCAAACACCTACTGCATGTATTAACATATTAAGTGTATTATAAGTGGAACTATGAGAATGTTAGGGAAACACCCGAGGTTTGGTCCAGGTCCTGCTGCTCACCACACAGAAAGCCAATCACTGAGAGGACAAGTATTGCCAAGGAAGAAGGCTTTAATCAGGTGCTGCAGCCAAGGAGATGAGAGCTCAGCCTCAAATCCATCTCCCTGACTAAAACTAGGGGTTTATATACCAGGGAAGAAATGTAACAATGTGTAAGAAAACAAGGACTATGGAGGGGCAAGGAGGCATCTGGTGCAGTGATCTGGTGAGTTTCAGTTCTCTGATACTTTTTTTGAAGGTCCTTTCCTGAGGAAGGAACTCAGATAAAACTAATACAAGTTTCAAGCTTTAACAGCAGAAGGATCAAATTTCTATGTTCCTCCAAAAGAACAGTCTTTGGGAGTCTTGGGCCAGTTTCAGTGCTCCCTTTCTATTTATCAGTTACTCAATCATAAGGAATCTGGCTGGCAATGTTTCTGGCTGCTTCATGCTGAGGAGGGGTGTCGTAGGCAGCTCCATACCATGAGTGACCATGTGGCCGCTGAGGAATCAAAGGTTAATCTAATACAGAGTTTTCTTCTGAAACAGTCTTTCTTTCTCCAGTCTGCCACTTCCACCAAAGATGAATCACAGCAGGACCAATCTACCTGCAAAATAGGCTTCAGTCCCATATACTTGACCTGATTGCCTACACAAAGTGCAGCAAGAATCATTGACAACATAAGCTCTCCTAAATTGGCTTTGCTGGAACCTATCACAAGGCCATTTCAAAGCACTGGGAAAGTAACCAGTTCCTCCAAGTGTGTCCCATTACAAAAGAAAACAGGTTCTTATTTAATGTATGAAAGCAAACACATTGCCATGAATTAAGAATATTCAGCCAGGCATGGTGGCTCATGCCTGTAATCCCAGCACTTTGGGAGGCTGAGGCAGGCGGATCACAAGGTCAGGAGATCGAGACCATCCTGGCTAACATGGTGAAACCCCGTCTCTACTAAAAATACACAAAATTAGCTGGGCATGGTGGCAGGTAGTCCACCTGTAGTCCCAGCTACTCAGGAGGCTGAGGCAGGAGAATGGCAGGAACTCGGGAGGCAGAGCTTGCAGTGAGCAGAGATCGCGCCACTGCAGTCCAGCCTGGGTGACAGAGCGAGACTCTATCTCAGGGGGAAAAGAAAAGAAAAAAAGAATATTCACAAATAGTTTCCAAATTCTGGAGAAATTAGGCAGAGAGAGAAACATGTTTCAAATTGTGTTTATAGGAGTATACTCTACTCAATACACTTAAAGTATATTTCAAGGATATAAATAGCTCAAAAGAAAAAAATTCTCCAGACTCTGAAAAACAAAAAGAATCAGCAATATTTCAAACAACAAAAGCCATTAAAAAATTCAGTCCCTTATTAGTTCAGTCCGTGCAATCAACTCCTGCTCTGCTTTGTATTGGGATATGAGCACATCAGCCTTTCAATAAGTGCCCTGAAAGTTTTCTCTCTAATCCAATGGCACAATCTCCAAAGTTATCAGAAACCTGCATTCAAGAGTGCAGTGGGGTACCATCTTGGCTCACTGTAACCTCCACCTCCTGGGTTCAAGAGATTCGCGTGTCTCAGCCTCCCAAGTAGCTGGGAGGCATATGACACCACGCCCAGCTAATTTTTGTATTTTTAGTAGAGACAGGGTTTCGCCATGTTGGCCAGTGTGGTCCTGAACTCCTAGCCTCAAGTGATCCTCCACTTCGGTCTCCCAAAGTGCTGAGAATATAGGCATGAGCCACCATGCCTGGTCCCAATTTTCTATTAAAGAGCAGATCAATACTCCAAGAAAACCCTGTTATTCCAACACATGGGTCCAGACACTGGCCTTGCATCACTGTCCTGAGGATTTGACTGATATCAATGCTCAAAATTTATTAGGTTGGTGCCTTCTTGAGGCTCAAGAATCAAAGCCCTGTAACTTAACAACACAAGCATTAGTTACTAGGATATTTATACTAAAGAAAGTCCTATAGTTTTCTCTAACATGTTACAAATAAAAACACTGTGATTTAGTGTTTAGGAATAACTGCCTGCAGTATTTCAAACCAGTGTATTAAAATAGGTTACTCATTGCATATGTCTAATTGCTAATATTCTAGTGACAGAACTGTGACCCAAAGCATCAAAAATGTGATAAGCCCTATGCCAAACTTACCAAACTAAGACAACTTTTTCCTCCATCATCGAAATATGGTAAATGCAAGTATCAGTTTTGTAAATTCAATATGAGAAATAATCTTTCACTTAAATACTGAGAGGTGAAGCTGGCTGGGCTTCTGGATCGGGTGGGGATTTGGAGAACCTTTCTGTCTAGCTAAAGGATTGTAAACACACCAGTGAGTGCTCTGTGTCTAGCTAAAGGTTTGTAAACGCACCAACCAGCCCTCTGTAAAAACACACCAATGAGTGCTCTGTGTCTAGCTAAAGGTTTG
>NW_012107252.1:2604875-2606754 GCF_000951045.1 Mandrillus leucophaeus
TGAGTGCTCTGTGTCTAGCTAAAGGTTTGTAAACGCACCAACCAGCCCTCTGTAAAAACACACCAATGAGTGCTCTGTGTCTAGCTAAAGGTTTGTAAACGCACCAATCAGCACTCTGTAAAAATGGCCCAATCAGTGCTCTGTAAAATGGACCAATCATCAGGACATGGGTGGGGCCAAATAAGGGAATAAACGCTGGCCATCCGCGCAGCCAGTGGCAACCTGCTTGGGTCCCCTTCCAGGCTGTGGGAGCTTTGTTCTTTCACTCTTCGCAGTAAATCTTGCTGCTGCTCACTCTTTGGGTCCGCACTACCTTTAAGAGCTGTAGCACTCACTGCGAAGGTCTGTGGCTTCACTCCTGAAGTCAGCGAGACCATGAACTCACGGGGAGGAACAAACAACTCCATACACGCCACCTTTAAGAGCTGTAACATTCACTGCAAAGGTCTGCAGCTTCACTCCTGAAGTCAGGCGAGAACACGAACCCACCAGAAGGAAGAAACTCTGGACACATCTGAACATCTGAAGGAACAAACTCTGGACACACCATCTTTAAGAACTGTAACACTCACTGCGAGGGTCTGCGGCTTCATTGTTGAAGTCAGCGAGACCAAGAACCCACCAGAAGGAACCAATTCCGGACACAATACTATACAACAAAACAAGGACAAAGTAAGAACAAGTACAAAACAATTTCTTTTCAGCTATTTTAAAAGCACATCATCACACTTCCAAGACTGGTTTCTAGACACAGTACTGACAACTGATTAGGTAACTTTTACTGCCAAAATCTTCAAACCAGTGCAACACTTGCACATATTTTGTTTTCAAGTTATACACATGAAGGTCAATCAGTGATAAACTACTTCAGATTTTTAAAAATCACTAGAAAATATCACCTTTTTTATTACTACTTAATCCAAGTGAATGTCACTTTAAATTCATTTGAGAGAAATTCTAATCAATATAATTTCCTTAAGGACAAGGCTAATCTTTCCTGAACATTAAAACTTTGTATCCATATCACAGTTTTTCTTCATTAAAGGAACCGATCTGAAACCAACCCAAACTATTGATTCAGTTGACTCACCCTGGAAACAAACAGCACTTAAAACAGTTCCACTCTCATCCACTTCTCCAAACAACAAAATATATAATGTACTATTTCTGTTCAGAACTTAAAAAAATAAGTCTGTTTACAACATGACTGGGTTTTCCATCCAGTCCCAGATTTTTTTCTTCTTGTTTTTTCTTTAAATAACCAGACATTTTACTCCAGGACAAAAAATTCACCACACAAGATCCTTTCTCGTACAAAATTATTATCTTTTCTTTACAATCTTCTTTGCCAAAATTACATCTTCACATCCATGACTTTCTTCACACCTCTCTCCCTTACTTACTGGTTCCTTACTACTTTGTTTCATAATCATTTTCAAGTCCATAATTTGAATTAATTTTACTTTTAAATAACTTCTGAATTAGATATAATTATTCTTTTTCTCACTAATAGCACATTTTATAGGCATAAGTATATACTAACTCTAATTCTTATCCTTGGTAACCTTAAGTTTTAGTGAAACCCTAGGAAGCAATAAATCCTGAACTATCAGATGTGAGCATTTTATAGCTGAGAACAGTTTCACAGTTTCTAGAAACATATTTCCCCGTATCATAACCCTTTCTTAACTGGAAATGACGCAGATGTTAATGAGCATCAAAATAATTTTAAGATTTAAAATTACACAAAAAGTTTACCTAAGGCCGGGCACGGTGGCTCAAGCCTGTAATCCCAGCACTCTGGGAGGCCGAGACGGGCGGATCACGAGGTCAGGAGATCGAGACCATCCTGGCTAACACAGTGAAACCCCGTCTCTAC
>NW_012107252.1:2607664-2614766 GCF_000951045.1 Mandrillus leucophaeus
ATCCAGACCATCCTGGCTAACACAGTGAAACCCCGTCTGTACTAAAAATACAAAAAATTAGCCAGGCGTGGTGGCAGGCGCCTGTAGTCCCAGCTACTCAGGAGGCTGAGGCAGGAGAATGGCGTGAACCCGGGAGGCGGAGCTTGCAGTGAGCCGAGATCGCGTCACTGCACTCCAGCCTGGGCAACACAGCGAGACTCCATCTCAAAAAAAAAAGAAAAGAAAAGAAAATTGCTTAGACTTATTTACTTAATTTATGAGCGCTGTTATATGCCAACACAACATACAACAGCAAGTGTACATACAAATAAACACATCTAGGTATGTAGACACATATACAAGTGAAAATCCAATAGCTTTTACCTTGAAACTTCACCCATGCCATAGCAATACAAACTCACCAGCTTTACATGGTTACACTTTGTTTGCCCTGACAGGTAATCCAACAAAGGCTATGAGCCAAAATTTTGGGTAAAGCAGTTTTCATGGCAGTTTGATTTTTAAGGGCCAAACCTCCCCAGACTCCAAAGAACACTGGGGCTAAACAGCACCAAAGGGAAACATCGCATATTAACCAGGCCCAACTGTGCTTACAACAGCACCGCAAAAGCCTGGATACATTCAACTCCATCCCACTTTCCCATTCAACAGCCAACTCCAGATTCCAAACAAGATTGGGGCCAAACAGTATTGCAAAAGATTATCAAATTGAATTCTAATTCCTCATGACTGTATCAAACACACACAGTCACCAGAACACTATCCAACTACTGCAGCACACACAAGCCCCTAGAGTGTCCAAACTGAAACAGTCAGGGTGCTTCCTCTCTCTTCTGTGTTTGGGCTTGATCAACCAGCAAATGGGAATTCCTTAAGGAATTTCCCAAATTGAGAGGAGCTGACCCCACCATCTGGTACCCAAAAAAGATGCTCACTTGCTGGGACATAACACACAAGTACAAACAAGTCCCCAAGAGTGTCCGTACTGAAACAGTTGCAGCGCTTCCCTCTCAGTCAGTTGGGCTTGTTCCACCTACAAATGGAAATTCCTTTTAAAATTTCCCAAATTGGGAGGAGCAGATCCTGCTGTCTGGACCCACAAAGGACACTCACCTATCTGGGTGCCTAGCTAGAGTCTGAGGCTCTATCTAACCAACTGTAGCTGCAGTTGTGGGTCACAAAACATAATCTGGTCGTTGGGATTCTTCCTTGCAGTGAGGATGGTCACGGTGAATGGGACCAATACTCCAAAAGATGTCTATCTCGGGGAACTATCACTCACTAAGAAGGGAGTGGGTGCCTGGAGACACTGGAAGCCTGTAGGTGCTATGCCTTACACCCATTGTCCCCTGAGACGGCCCTCAGGATGGCAAGAACAGTGCCTCTCCACTCACCACAGTATCTCCAGCACCTGCACAACACCTGGGCCACAGGAAGGATATGATCAGTGGATGCTGAATGGATTCATTCTTCTTTTTCTTTTTTTGAGACGGAGTCTTGCTCTGTTGCCCAGGCTGGAGTACAGTGGTGCAATCTCGGCTCACTGCAACCTCCATCTCCTGGGTTCAAGCAATTACCTGCCTCCGCCTCCCAAGTAGCTGGGACTACAGGCGCCCGCCACCACACCTAGCAAATTTTTTGCGTTTTTAGTAGAGACGGGGTTTCACCATGTTGCCCAGGCTGGTCTTGAACTCCTGACCTCAAGTTATCTGCCCACCTCAGCCTCCCAAAGTGCTGGGTTATAGGTGCCAGCCACCGTGCCCAGACGAATTATATTATTTAATCCCCCTACAACTATATAAAGTAAGTTATGTCATCTCCGTCTTACAAATGAATGAGACACATGGAGATTAAGCAGTTTTTCTCCGGTTACACAGCTAGAGCTGGGGCTTGAACCTTCAAGATCAATCTAGCTCCAAACCCAGTGTTCTTTCCACTATTCATTCATTCATTCAACAAATGTTTATTGAGCACCTACTCTATGCCAGTCCTGTTCCAGGAGGTAGGGATAGGACAGTAAACAGACACAAATCCTTTCCTTCAGGAAGCTTACTATCTAGGAGACAAAACTCCCATTTAATAAGAAAGATATATAGCATGTCAGAGTGATCATGCTAAGGAGAAACATAAGGAAATAAAAGACATAAGGACAGGGGATAGGAAGTACTGGGGAGGTTGCAATTTGAGACAAGGTGACCAAGAGGTCTCCCTGAGAAGATGCCATTTGAGAACATTCCTGAAGGAGGGAGGGAGGGAGTCACGTGGATCGGAAGCATTCCAGGCAGATGGAGCTGCTGGTGCAGAGGCTCTGAGGCAATAGGAATGAAGCCAGAGAGGGCCTTAAGGCGGCGGGAGGACTCTGCTCCTCTGAGGGAGGCGGGCTGCTGGAGGGACTCTGCACCTTCTAACTGGATCACTGGGGCCACTGGGTTAAGAACAGCCTGTGGTGGGAACATGGCAGAAGCTGGAAGATAGCCCCGCAGCCTCTGCGTTCTCCCCCAAGTACTCCCATTCGCCACCTTCTTGTGAATCTGCGGGTGGTTCGTCCGCACCTTCCGCTCTGTGCCCACGGCTGCCTCCTCCTGCTGACCTTCACCGTCACCAGTCTGAATTACCCCAACAACCTCTGTTTTGGGGACAGAGTTCAACAGCCCTGTGAGAAGCCTGCCTTTCCACTTGACTCCAAGTTACTTGATAAGACCCAGAACTAGAATAGAGCCTTGCCCAATCAATGTTTAAACCAACGAAGCTTTTAGGCTTTGTTTCTCCCATCCAAAAAGTTCCCTTCAAACCCCCAAGGGAAAGGGAAAAAGAAGGAAAATTTCTTGGGTCCCCTGCTGCAGCTCTGCCTGGAACAGCTGGCCCATGGGTCTGGCTGGGACTGGACCCTCCTGGGGACCAGGGTGGGTAAATAAATGTTAGATGTGTACAAGAGGAATCTGAGCCAGCAAGCCCTGTTGGGCCTCTGGCTCCCCTGCTCCTCTGAGTCAAGCCCCTTTATTATAAAGGGGATACCTTTATAATGCTTTGCAAAGTGACAGGATGAACACCTGCAATGCCACACCACTGTTTCCCCACCCATTCTGCCCAACCATCCTCCTGATCCAGCCTGCCCTGACCTTTCTCTGAGGGGAAGGACATCTAGAGCCATGCCATCCAGTAAGGACACAGCCACATGACAGATGTGGTGCCTGGGCATTTGCAATGTGGCTGGGATAAATGAGATGCACTGTAAGTGTAAAATAATACCCACCAGATTTTCAAGACTTTTTTCACGCCTGTAATCTCAGCACTTTGGGAAGCCGAGGCAGGAGGATCGCTTGAACCCAGGAGTTTGAGAACAGCCTGGACAACACAGCGAGACCCCCATCTCTGTTTTTAAAAATAAAAATAAAATACCTTGTACAAAATAAAACTGTAAAATAGCTCATCAATAACATATATTAAAATGTGTTTTGCAATTAAAATATATTAATTTCAATGTATTAATCGTATGGGTTTCTTTTTCATTTTTGAATGCAGCTATCAGAAATGTTTAAATTGTATCTGTGGCTCACACTATATTTCTTTTTTCTCCGCCCACCCCACCGAGATGGAGTCTTGCTCTGTCACCTAGGTTGGAGTGCAGTGTCGCAATCTCACCCCACTGCAACCTCTGCCTCCTGGGTTCAAGCGATTCTCCTGCCTCAGCCTCCTGAGTAGCTGGGACTACAGGCACCCACCACCATGCCTGGCTAATTTTTGTGTTTTTAGCGACGGGTTTCACCATGTTGGCCAGGCTGGTCTTGAACTCCTGACCTCGTGATCCACCCACCTCAGCCTACCAAAGTGCTGGGATTACAGGAATGAGCCACCGTGCCCGGCAGCTCAGGCTATATTTCTAGTGGACAGGGCTGTTCTAGAATTATGACTGGCCTCCAGTCACCTCCACGGAACAAAGCAAAGAGATGGCAAAAGCGGGCTAAGTACAATTATTTTGTGAACTGATAATGACAAGACAAATGTGATCTTGTTTTTCTTTTCTAGTTCACATACATGAGGAGGAGACAGCAAGAGACACCACAGGGGCTGGTCCAGGAGTTGAAGGACAGCCTATACCAGCTCCAGCCAGCCTGCCTTTCACCAGTCCGGAGGGTGGTGTGTGTGTGTGTGGTGCCAGATTTGCCTATTAGAAGCTCCGACCGTGTCCCTGTTAAACTTCAGAACCCTTCATGGGCCCCTTACACGGTCCAAGTGCCTCACTATGGGCCTTCAAGACCCTGAACAACCTGAGCCAAACATGTCTTTCCAGCTTCATCTCACATGCTTCCTTTTCAAAACCCCCACAGCTGTCAGTTCACGCTATCGTTTAGTCTGCTAATCAATTATTCAACAAATATGTGTTGATTACTTCCTACATACTAGCTACTGAGGTCATGATGATTAGTAAAAGACACACTGTCCCTGTACTTGCTGGGGACCACACATCTAGCAGAGGATGACAGGTAAATGCATAATAGGCAGTTAAGCACATTGCAGTAAGAGTAGTAGTTGGGGAAGCACAGGGACCATGGGTGCATGCAAGAGGCACCTAAACCAGTCTGCAAATCAGGGAGGGCTTCCTGGAGGAGGTGGCATCTCAGTTGAAGAATGCAAGTCGCTCAGACTGAGGCTGGGGAGTGGCGAATATCCCAGGCAAGAGAGAACTCTTGAGTTCAAAAACTGGAAGGGCAGAGAGGAGGGCAGGGTGCCAGTGGCAAATGACTGACCTGGTGCATGTGGCAGAGGCTTTATGAGCCTTGTGAAGGAGTGTGGCGTTTATTCTGAAGTGTTTATTCTGGGAGCTCCTGTCTCCCGCCTGAAAGGCCTTCACCCCTCCTCCCTGTTCACTCAAATCCTGCTTCCCTAGTAGGATCCAGTCTGTGGGGCAAGCCAGGCGTTGGAGGGAGAATGAGCGAAGGACTTTTGGAGGCTCCAGCCTAGGGCCAAGGAATGGAGGTACTGGGGCTGTGTTTGCGGTCTGCTGGTGTTGGAATTTGGGGCTAAAGCTGGGTTTGAGGTTGGCATTGGGTTTGGGGGCTGGATTCAGGAACAGGAGTCGAGGTTCGGGCTGAGCATGAGGTTGGGATCTAGGACCTTAGTCTAGAATCTGAGTTGGAGTTAGGAGTTGGGAGCTGAGATTTCTAGCCAGACTTGCAGTTGGATTTGGAGTTGGAACTGGAATTGAATTTGGAAATGGGGCTGGGAGTTGGGGCTGAGATGTGCGGCAGGAGCTGGGGCAGGGGTGGAAGCTGGGGGTTCTAGCTAGGGTTTGCAGCTGCAGCTGGAGTTAGGGGGTGGTTTTGAAGCTGGAGCTAAAGTTAAATCAGGTCGGAGCTGGGGAATGGGTTGGCGCCCAGACTCTGGGGCCGATAGACAACATTCCTCCTGCTGCCCAGGTCGGCGAATTGTGTTCCCAGCCCTAACAGCAGCAGACAGAAGCCCCTCCCTTCCCAGGAATGCCTCTGCCCAGCAGAAGGAGCAGTGCCACGTCAGCCAATCGGCTCAGGCCCTGCCCTGGAAACGACACCTGTTCATCCTCCTCCCCACAGGCTCACCTGAGTGCAGGTTAGGCAGGTGAAGTGTCTCCCCGGAAACCGAGCTAGAGTGCCCCACCTGCTCAGCCCTGCCTTCTCGGATGGGATCCAGCACGTCCAGGCTTCTCGTGAGTTACCCATTGTCCCCCCACACCCCACCACCCCTACGTTCTCCCACTCGCTTTTCCCCTGAGAACCTCCACCCTGCCCCCAGCCTGGCCCCCGCTGTCTCAGCACACCTCTGCAAGCACTTTCAGACCAGTGAAGTCACAGCCCAGGGGAATGCTGGGACAGACTCCATGGCCACGCCCACCTCCCCCACTTCCTTGGAGGCATTGGCACCAGCCCCTGCCCACCTGGGGGGTAGGGGTCAGCCTCTGCAGAGGAGTCTGCGGGAGGACAGATACCTTGTCAGGATGTAACCTGTGTACAGCCACATAGTAATATTCCCAGAATGACCCAGGACCTACATCTTCTGCCCTGTCCTGCTTTGGAGGGGTAACATCATTTTCATGTATTCAAAAAGCACGCTTTGAGCATCTATGCAGGCTCCAGGCCCCGTTGGAATTCCGAAACGAAGATGTCAGGTGGCTCATCCCCACCCCTCAAGATAAATGTTATTGTCCTCACTTTTCAGATAAGGAGACTGAGGCTGTAAGAGATGAACCACTCAGGCTTCCTGGCGCCTCCCCTAGACCCCTCTCCTGGGCTCTGCAGGGCTCTGGACTGACGAACCCCCACCCACACGTAGCACAGGCATCAGCCTGCTTGCTTCTGTCTCTGTCTCCTGCTGCAGACTGGGGCTCCACGAGGGCAGGGACCTCATGTGCTTTATTTGTGCCCAGTGTGAGACATGCCGTCCTCTGGAAGACACGTTAAATCAGCAACCACTGTTAGGTGCCTGGCCATGCTCCTACCGGTGGGAAGGACTGGAGCTGGGGTTCAAATCCAGAGCCCTCTTTTTTCCTTTGCTCCACTTTAGAGAAATCGTGGAGGAGGATGGCATGAGGGAATGGCGAGTGTGGAGAAGAGCAAGGGGAGCAGAAAGACCAGTGAGGAGGTGGAGGCGGGAGCTGTGAATACAAGAGCAGGGAACTGGCTAAAGAAGTGTTTAGAGGTGGAGCCCTGGGGACAGGATGTGGATTAGATACTGCAGAGGGAGGAGGAGCTGGCCGAGAGGGCGGTGATGGCATGCCTGAAGTGAGGAACGCAGGAGGAGCAGGTTTGAGTAAGGTAACGAGCTTAGGTTGGGACCTGTTGCATCACAGGGACATCAAAGTGACAAGTGACTCAGGAGGGAGATGTAGGTTGGAGAGAGGAATTTGGGAACCGGCAGCTTATAACACCAAACTCATGGCTGTGGGATTGGATGGGATGTTCGGGGAGGGAGGGTGTTAGGGGTCTGGTCCTAACCCACAGAGGAGGAGGAGACACAGCCCTAAAAGAGAAGTATCAGGCCGGGCGCGGTGGCTCAAGCCTGTAATCCCAGCACTTTGGGAGGCCGAGACGGGCGGATCACGAGGTCAGGAGATCGAGACCATCCTGGC
>NW_012107252.1:2621271-2622597 GCF_000951045.1 Mandrillus leucophaeus
CTGTAAATCCCAGCACTTTGGGAGGCAGAGGCAGGAGGATTACTAAAGTCTAGGAGTTCAAAACAAGCCTGGGTGATACAGTGAGACGCCATCTCCTCCTTCTCCCTGCTTCTGCTCTTTTCTCCTCTTCATTCCCCTTCCCCCGGCCACGCACACGCACATCCCTTGAGCCAGAGTGATCATCCTAAAGCTAAAACGAAAATGTGCCTCAGAGCCTGTCTGTGGCTGCCCACCCCTTCCAGGCTCCCTAACCTGGTTGGTCCCACTCAGAAAACCCCATGAGCAGCCCCGCTGAGCTATTTCCACCAACTCCCCAGGCCCTCTCATTTGTGCCAGCCTTTACATGTTCTGTGCTCTTTGCCTTCTCGTCCTTCAAGATCCAGTTCTCCAGGGATCTTCCTTGGCCCTTAGACCAGTGAGTTTCCCTCTTTCTATGCCCACAGCACCCTCCATTGTAGACCCATCTGCAATTATTTCTTTTTGTGCCTGTCTCCTTGATCAGGTGAGCTCGTCCTAACCAGACTGGCATTGTGCTCATCTGCTCATATGCTCATCCCTTGCTCCCAGCATAGGCCTGACACAGAGTAGGTCCTTTTTTTTTTTTTTTTTTTTTTTTGGAGACAGAGTCTCCCTCTGTTGCCCAGGCTGGAGTGCAGCAGCAAGATCTTGGCTCACTGCAACCTCTGCCTCCCGGGTTCAAGTGATTCTCCTGCCTCAGCCTCCTGAATAGCTGAGATTACAGGCGTATGCCAGCACACCTGGCTAATTATTGTATTTTTAGTAGAGACGAGGTTTCACCATGTTGGTCAGGCTGGTCTTGAACTTCTGACCTCATGATCCGCCCACCTCGGCCTCCCCAAATGCTGGGATTATAGGCGTGAGTCACCGTGCCCAGCTGACACAGAGTAGGTTCTTTATTGGGTGGATGAAGGACTCCGGCATGGCCAGATGGCAATGTGTGTGCAAGGAGCAAGGAGAGACCCACCTATAACTGGGAGGGGATAGGGAAAGTAGACCACTGCCCCTGTTGGCCCTGAATCTGTCCCTCCCAAAGCCCCATGCTCTCTACCACAGTTCTCACTCTTCCTGAGTGCCCAAGAGCAATCGATCGCTATGACCCACTCCTGGCCTGATATGGGACTACAAAATGTCCTGCTTTCCTGTAATATGGGGAGAAATACCCTTTCCTTTCATCTGAGACAGAGTTAGACTCTTGCAGTTCTCACATTCTTTTTTTTTTTTTCTTTGAGATCGAGTCTCCATGAGTCACCCAGGCTGGACTGCAGTGACGTGATCTCTGCTCACTGCAACCTCTGCCTTGCAGGT
>NW_012107252.1:2625162-2627347 GCF_000951045.1 Mandrillus leucophaeus
GCCGCCCCTGCCCCTGCTAGGCCGCTGGCCGCCATGCTGTCTGTGGGCATTGCTCTGGCTGCCTTGGGCTCACTTTTGCTGCTGGGCCTGCTGCTGTATCAAGTGGGCGTGAGCGGACACTGCCCCTCCATCTGTATGCCCACCTCCTCCACCCACAGTGGCCATGGCGGCCATGGCAGCATCTTCAGCATCTCAGGACAGTTGTCTGCTGGCCGGCGTCATGAGACCACATCCAGCATCGCCAGCCTCATCTGATGGAGCCAGAGCCCTTCTTCCCACACCGGCCTCAGTGTCCCCAGAGCTGAGCCAGGGTGTGAGTGCATGTGGACGCTGAGTATACGTGAGTGCGTGTATGCCCCAGGCTGGGTCAGCTCTTCTGTGGATTGCAGAAGAGTGGTGCAATGTGATGAACAGCCCATGTGTTCCCACACATCCACACCATGGGAAGGTTAATGCGTGCCTCCTTGGAACTGGGTGTTTGTGTCCATGGAACTTCCTGTCTGTATCTCAGGTCAGTAGACGCAGAAACACCTCATGATGAAGACTCTTGAGCCCCATTTCCAAAACCCCTCAAATCCAATCCTGTCCTGTAACATCCATCAAAGATTTCCATAGGGGTGACTGGTGTCCACCCAAGACTGCACCAGTGCCTGCTCATTGAGGAGAGTAACTGCTGCCAGGCAGAAAGAATATGGGCTCTGCAATGAGACAGACCTGGCAGGGATTTCCCCGTTGAGCACTAGCAGCTGGAGGAGTTGGGAGTTCGTGGCTATCATGGTTGTGTTCATCGATTGTGGGGATGAAATGTCATTGTGCATGGAAGGCGCGGCTCATGGCTGATGTGCAATAAAATGGCGGCTGCCGTTGTCATTGTCTCCATCTCAGGATCTCACCTCAGAGACCCTTCCTCCCCTACCCCAAGCCCCGCCCCATCCAAAACGAACTCCTCACTCCTATCTCAGCCTCATAAACGGTGCCTTGAGGGTCTCCTCAGTCAGGCCTGTGGTTTCTCCTGTTAGGTAGGGAGAGGACGGACTGGATGCCAGCCTTGGGAAGGTGGTTGGTTTCCAGTCCCAGGGAGAGGTGAGGGACCTGAGTCTTTCGCATTTGCTCACATGCTGGGTCAGGATGAGGCCTTACGTGTTTGGTGTTATTAGCTGGTTTCTCTGGCAACTGCACCTGCCATCGGCTGTGCCTCAGCAGATTCCCTGAGGGCGACTGGGAGGCTACAGCTCCCTACCCCACCTCTGAAACCAGAACATCCCGCGTCTGGGCAGTGGCTGCGCCAGCTGGCCTGCTCTAGGTTCCTGGGCATGGGAGAGGTGTTTCAAACCCCCTAGGGTGGTGAGAGTCACTTCCTGCTTGGAGTCAGCCCTGGGAGGATCCCCCCTCTGTAGCATGCAGTGCCATTTCCTGGGTGATGGAGATCCACGGGAAGCAGCACTCAGGTGTTTCATCACTTCCTGCTTCTCGAGGTGCAGACTGCATGAAGCCCATGGAAGGTGCCCAGAGAGGCAGGGAAATGAGACCTGTCTTCAAAGAGATGTTACAGTACAGAGGCTCTGACAACAAAAAGTTGACTTTCAGCAGGCAACGTCAAGGATGTCTCCTGGAGAAAACACCGGGCTGACAGATGAGGGGAAGAGTGTTGCCAATGGAAGGAGGGAACAGCGTGAACAGACCCGGGAGAGAAAGACAAGGCGTGTCCCAGAACGCCAAGGACAACAGAAACGGCTCCCCTAGGTGCTCCAGGGGTGCCTCATATCCACCATATTCCAAACTGACCCTGCTCCTCTCATCTTGAATGAGCTCCTCTCTCTCACCCAGAAGTGCCATGCTCAGGGGGCATCTAGGTTAGAGACTCAGTGCAGTGCTAGATGGCACCGTCACTGTCTCCTCACCCAAGTCCAGTGACAAATCACCAACTCCTCTGCTTCCCCTCACACAGATTTGTCTGGCAAGCCATGTATTCATGCTCACTGACCAGAAGGGACCCTCTTCATCCCTGCCTGAGTGGCACATCAGCCTCCTTCTCCCTGCTTCTGCTCTTTTCTCCTCTTCATTCCCCTTCCCCCGGCCACGCACACGCACATCCCTTGAGCCAGAGTGATCATCCTAAAGCTAAAACGAAAATGTGCCTCAGAGCCTGTCTGTGGCTGCCCACCCCTTCCAGGCTCCCTAACCT
>NW_012107252.1:2628247-2649251 GCF_000951045.1 Mandrillus leucophaeus
TTTTTTTTTTTTCTTTGAGATCGAGTCTCCATGAGTCACCCAGGCTGGACTGCAGTGACGTGATCTCTGCTCACTGCAACCTCTGCCTTGCAGGTTCTTGTGCCTCACCCTCCCGGGTAGCTGGGATTACAGGCGCATGCCACCTTGCCCGGTTATTTACAATATTTCTTTTAAGAAACTAAAGAAAAAGCAGAAGCATAGAGGCTCAGAAAATGGGGAAAGAGGGGGTTACCTGGCATAAGCATCTGACTGAGCAGCTGCCATGGGCGAGTCCAGCACCAGGCTCTCCCGGGAAGGACGGGAGATGGAGACTAGGGCTCATGGCCCCAGAGGACTGATCCCATAGGGTAATGGACAGCCAGCTATAACAGGAGACAGGTGATGGTACGGGCTACGTGAGGCACGGGCAGGGCAGAAATGTGTCTACCTCCTCAATCACTAACGTAGGCTTCCCACAACCTCTTGCCTTCAGCCTGCTCAAGTCATTTCGCTAAATACTTTCTCCACCTCCATTGCAACCGGAAGCTCACTGGCATCTCCGTTCTCCCTCTGTAAAGCTGCTTCCTCCTGACTTCACTGCCCTCTCCTGTCCACCCCCTTGCCACCTGGTTAAGGTTCTGTCGCCATCATTTCACCTGCTCTTTGACAGACTTGTCAAGTCCTTAGCCCCCTGCCTTTGGGTGCCACCCTCCCAGCCAAACCCCCTCCATGGACAAATCCACCCATCTGCCTTGGATGCACCTGCCCCACTGTGAGTGGCCATTAGAGAAATCTGCACAGCCAGATAGCCTGCTGTCACTGTGAACTCCTCTATCAACTTCTCAGCTGAGGCCAGGCACAGTGGCTCACGCCTGTAATCCCCGCACTTTGGGAAGCTGAGATGGGTGGATTGCTTGAGTCCAGGAGCTCAAAATCAGCCTGGGTAACACGGCAAATACCCTGTCTCTACTGAAGATACAAAAAAAAAAAAAAAAAGTTCTCATCTGAATCTGCACTGCGGTTCCTCAGTGACACTGCCTTTTCCTGGTTGGCTCCTGCTCAAACAGTGACTCTGAAGTTCTCTCCACCCTCTTCACCACCCCCAACCCCAACATCCCCTCCCTCTGCACTCACCTCCCACCCCCAGCACCACTGTCTGCAGAAGACTTAGCCTCCTCCCTTCATGACAAGGCGAGAGCCCGTGACAGGAGCCCTTCACCACAGCTCCCACCAAATCTATCCTCCCTTCCTCCTGCTTGGCCAGTGGCCTTGGCAACCCAGCAGAGGAATCTGGACTTTGTCCTCAGGACACTGGAAAACATGGAAAGACTTTCACCAGGGGAGTAGGATACTGTGGCCAGAATAGGATTTGGGACTTGCTGGCTGCTGTGTGGAGCCAGGGATTGGCCTTAGAAGAAAAAGAATGAGAAGAAATGGTCAAACAGCCCGTCTCGGCTGGCCACCGAGGGACAAGAAGCAGCTGGCCCAGCTAGAGAGTTTGGGAAGAGTATCCCCGAAAGAAGGAATAGCACAAAGAAGGGTCCAGACCTGGAAATCTAAACTGGCATTAGATGAAGGAAAAGGCCAAAACGGGGGCTGATGGAGAGATAGCGTAGCCTGGTCTGGACCTAGAGGCTCCCCTCGGATGGTGTGAGGTGGAGAGAGGGACTTGACACATGTTCCTCCTGGGTTTAACAGTCAAACTCTAGATTCTAAGCCATGTCTCTTCATATCTGAGACTGGAAGAATGTGCTCTAGAAACTGCCAAATCTAGGCTGGGCACGGTGACTCACACCTGTAATCCCAGCACTTTGGGAGGCTGAGGCGGGCAGATCACAAGGTCAGGAGTTCAAGACCAGCCTGGCCAACATGGTGAAATCCCATCTCTACTAAAAATACAAAAATTAGCCGGGTGTGGTGGTGGGCACCTGTAGTCCCAGCTACTTGGGAGGCTGAGGCAGGAGAATCGCTTGAACCCAGGAGGTGGAGGTTTCAGTGAGGTGAGACCATGCCACTGCACTCCAGCCTGGCAACAGAGCGAGACTCTGTCTCAAAAAAAAAAAAAAAAAAAAAAAACCTGCCAAATCTGGTCCAGTCCAGGTGGTCCTCACATCACATCCAGTCACATCTCACAGGAGACTTCGGGCCTCTGGACACTCAGGTCTCCTTGAAGGAGCTTCCTCCAGGCCCCAAGGGACCCGCACATGCCCCGTCACACTCAGCTCATGCAGGAGCACAAGGACAGGGGCTGCCTTTCTGCCTTCTGCAGGGGTCCTGTGAGACTCCCCTGGGCATAGCCCTGGCAGCCACCCCAGATACCTGGAGGGCAACAGAAGCTGAGGGCCAGGCTCAGCCAGGGACGGGACACACCAGCTCTACCCTCATGACCTGCTCTCCAAAAACTGGACCTTGTACCCTGAGACTTCTCAGCCCCTATTCGCTGTAGAGGGTGAAGGTGGGAGGACCCAGCCCAGGCAAGATGAGAGTCCAACAGCCAAGAGGGTCCTTCTCTGAGTCTATTTCATTGTTACTTCAAGGTGAGATAACGGTGTTATTGTGGAGTGAGGTGGGCAAATTGCAGTGAACTTGTTTGAGGCTCATCTTCTCAATCTATAACATAGATTAAGCAGGGCTGTTGTAAGAAAATGTTAGAACAGCCGGGCGCGGTGGCCCACGCCTGTAATCCCAGCACTTTGGGAGGTCAAGGCAGGCGGATCACTTGAGGTCAGAAGTTCAAGACCAGACTGGCCACCATGGTGAAACCCCGTCTCTACTAAAAATACAAAAAACTTAGCTGGGCGTGATGGTGCATGCCTGTAATCCCAGCTACTCGGGAGGCTGAGGCAGGAGAATCACTTGAACCCAGGAGGGTGGAGGTTGCAGTGAGCTGAGATCGCACCATTGCACTCCAGCCTGGGTGACAGAGCAAGACTTCCGTCTCAAAAAAAAAAAAAAAAAAAGTGCTAGAACAACATCAGTACTATTATTCTACAGCACCAGAGATTCTAATTCAAATCCTTTGCTGTCCTAACCAGATCTTCCAACCTAAGTCATGAGAAAGAGACAGTCAAATCCCCAGCGGGAAGGGAATGAGGAGGAAGGAGACCAGCAAGTCCCTCCCTCAGGACGAACACTGGTTACCTCTTATGAGGAGCTGTTGCCCTCAGGGTGCCCACAGGGATATCACTAACACTGCAGAGCACTTGCTCCGCTCGGTTCCACTTGACATAGACTCATTTCATCCTGCTAACAACCTTATGAGGTAAGCATTGTTTTAATCCCCATTTCACGGAGAAGTTGGGGCGCTGAGAGGCTAAGTAACTTGCCCAAGGCCTCCCAGCATATACATGGCCAAGCCAGGATTTAAATTCAGGTAACATGTGCCCTCAATTCACTTTGCCAGTCTGCTAGGAAACTACTGGAGTTTCCTTTTTTTTTTTTTTTTTCCCCTGAGACTGAGTCTCTCTCTGTCACCTAGGCTGGAGTGCAGTGGCGCCATCTCAGCTCACTACAAGCTCCAACTCCCAGGTTCACATCATTCTCCTGCCTCAGCCTCCTGAGTAGCTGGGACTACAGGCACCCACCACCACACCCAGCTGATGTTTTGTATTTTCAGTAGAGACAGGTTTCACCGTGTTAGCCAGGATGGCCTCGATCTCCTGACCTCGTGATCCACCCGCCTCAGCCTCCCGAAGTGCTGGGATTACAGGCGTGAGCCGCCGCGCCCGGCCAACTGCTGGAGTTTCTTAATTGTCATGTTGGTGGCTTTGTGCGACTCCATCTTTGGCCTCCACACAGTGCAAGGGATGTTGACTTGCCTTTGAGGCAGCAGGATGAGACAGTGGGTGGCTGGGTTGGGATTCCCAAGGCAGAGTAGGTAGTGGCAGCTGCCAAAGAGTGGAGGACAAGGTGAAGGGCCAGGGGCAGCGGCACGCGGGGCCAGGACCCGAAGCCAGAAGAGGCCAAACCAAAGAGGGCCTGGCCGAATCCCAAGCTCCCAGCAGCTCCAACACTCCCAGCCCTTTGCACCTGTGGGCCCAGGTCATGCTCCCTCCTTGCACTTGAGGCCAGGCACACAAACCACAGTGGGAAGAAATTCCTCCAAGGAATCAAGGCCTTGAAGAACAGGGTCCAAGGTTCTTTTGACTACAGGGTCCTGCTCAGGCAGGCTGGCCACCCACAGCAGGTTCTGAGGGGAAGCCCCGGCTCGGGCACCCTGCGGGGCATAGGCTCAGTAAAATCAACTGCGAGTCTGGAATCAGGCCATTACCTTCTTCTCCTGGGTCCCTCAGAGGTTCTGACTGACGCCCAAAAGAGTACAGGAGAACAGGGCCAGCCGAGCACAGAACTGCATGCAGGGCAGCTCCTCTGTGGTGGCAGTCGAAGGAGCCCAGGGGCAGGGGGCAGGCCCAGCTGCCTGGGCAGCAGGTTTTCCTTGAAGGCCAGGACATGCCCCTTAGGTCAGTCTCTGAGGTCCTCCTCCAGGGTCTCAGGCTGGGGCAGCCTCTGCTGTCCCCAGGCCTGTGAGGGGCAGACCATCTCTGGACTCAGGAACCATGGCCAGGTTGGGGGTCACGTGAGCTGGGCTTCCCTCCTCTCTGCTTCCTCCAACTCCCTTGCCAGGCCTTGGTCCGCTGACAATCTTGAGATGTGTTTCCCATTCCACTCCTCCCTGGTGATCTCATCCACTCCCGCTCTCAGTGACCCTGGTGCTAAGTGTTCCCAAGCCTGTGTCTGCAGACTAGACTTCTCCCTGCGAACCCAGCGGCCCCGAGGCATCTCCCCTGAAATCCTGCATCCAACACTGAATCCCCATTGCCCCGACCTGCTCTTTGTCCATGCACCCAGCAACCAAGCCAGAAGCCAGGGCGGTTTTTTCTGATACCTATCTACTCCCCATATCCAAAGTCAACAGGTCCTATCAGCAATTCCTCCCTCCTGTCTCGGAGTCTGTTCCTATGTCACACCTTAGTCAGGTCTTATCACCTTCTCTCAGTGTCTCCCCCTAATCCATCTCTGCACAGCAGCCAGAATGACTTTTCTATCATGATTATGTCATGCCCTTGCACAGAAAAAGTCCACAGATGAGCCTCCGTTGTTCTCGGGTTGAAGTGTGAGCTTGGCATCCAAGACCCTAACAGATCCAGTCCACTCTTGGGCTTCCTCACTGCCATGGGCACCTCTCAGACACTACACACAAGTCCTCCTCAATCTCCCGCCAAACACCTCACTACATTTGCCAATGCCTCACTTCCCTTCTGTACCAGCTCATTCCTCAAAGGCTGACACTGTACTTGGGGAACACATGGGGGCGGCTGCCTGGCTCATGAGAACTGCCTCTTGTCTGAGAATGATCTGGAACAAACAGATAGGCTCCCAAAACCATGTCCCTTGGACTCACAGCAGATTATGCTTTAAGCCCCTGTATACTTGACCAAAGCTAGGCCAAACTGATTCTCTTGTCTGAGCACTTGAAACTTGGAATTGAGAGTTTGGAAGTCCTGGTTATAGAGAGTCCCATCAGTGCCCCTAAATAACAGGATGCTAGATGTGAAATGCCTGACCTCTGGCTGCTGGGACTGCCTGCTTCCTGCTGTCCCTTTGATTCTATGCAACAGCCAGGATTCTCCCCCAAACTCCTTTCTATTGCTTGCAATTAAAAATAGCTTAACTCAAGTCTTTTCCGTCTTAAAACTAGCTCCCTTGTGCAAGAATCTGAGGATACAGAATAAGACACAGCCTGGGGCCTCAGGGAGCTCCCAGTGTAGCTATGGGGGCAGGCATAGCAAGGGGCAAGTACAAACTGTCATAGAGATTAAAATAAGCCTGTAAATCCCAGCACTTTGGGAGGCAGAGGCAGGAGGATTACTAAAGTCTAGGAGTTCAAAACAAGCCTGGGTGATACAGTGAGACACCATCTCTACAGAAAATAGCCATGCACAGTGGCACATGCATGTATTCCCAGCTACTTGGGAGGCTGAGATGGGAGGATCACTTAAGCACAGGAGGTCGAGGCTACAGTGAGCTGTGATAGCCCCACCATACTGCAGCTTGGGTGATAGAGAAAGACCCTGTGTCAAAAAAAAAAAAAAAAAAAGATGGCCAGGTGCGGTGGCTCACACCTGTAATCCTACCACTTTGGGAGGCCGAGTCACCTTTTGGAGGGCAGATCACCTGAGGTCAGCAGTTTGAGACCAACCTGGCCAGTATGAAAAAACCCCATCTCTACTAAAAATACAAAAATTAGCTGGGTGTGGTGGTGGGTGCCTGTAATCCCAGCTACTTGGGAGGCTGAGGTGGGAGAATCGCTTGAACATGGGAGGTGGAGGTTGCAGTGAGCCAAGATTGCGCCACTGCACTCCAGCCTGGGCAACAAGAGCAAGACTCCGTCTCAAAACAAACAAACAAAAAGATGAAAACAAAATGTGGGCAGGACAATACTAGAGAAGGGCTCATGGAAGGTGTTGTGGAGGGGGGAACATCTGAGCAGTGTCTTCTAGCTCTGAGAGATAAAGCCCAGCTCCAGAAAAATAAAAATGAGTGACAATTTTTTATTTTTATTCAAAATGAAAATAGATTTATTAATTCCTGTGAAAAACATATTATAACCAGATTACCCACTTTATTTATAGGAAAACAATTCATTAAGAAGCTGGCTGGGCACAGTGGCTCACGCCTGTAATCCCAGCACTTTGGGAAGCCAAGGCGGGCAGATTACCTGACATCAAGAGTTTGAGACCATCCTGGCCAACATGGCGAAACCCCGTCTCTACTAAAAATATAAAAATTAGTGGCCGGGTGCAGTGGCTTATGCCTGTAATCCCAGCACTTTGGGAGGCCGAGGCAGGTGGATCATGAAATCAGGAGATCGAGACCATCCTGGCTAACACAGTGAAACCCTGTCTCTACTAAAAATACAAAAAATTAGCCGGGCGTGGTAGCAGACACCTGCAATCCCAGCTACTTGGGAGGCTGAGGCAGGAGAATCACTTGAACCTGGGAGGCGAAGGTTGCAGTGAGCCAAGACGTGCCATTGCGCTCCAGCCTGGGCAACAGAGTGAGACTCCGTCTCAGGAGAAAAAAAAGAAAAATGAAAAAAGAAAAAATGAAGCTTGGCACTGGTTTTCACCTGCACAAATGTTACCATCTGGGCATATTTGAAATGCTGGCAGGTAGGCAGGCCATCACAGTCATAGAGGATTTAGGAGAAGAGTAGCATAGGCAGGGGGACCAATGTGAGCAAAGGTGCCTGGGGAAACTGCATGGCAAGTGGTGGGAGGGAGAATAACATTTAGTTTGAGAGTAAAGTAGGGGAAGGCAAGAAAAGAAACCAAGAGGCCCGGAGGCATGATCACAGAGGGCCTTATATCCACACTCAAGCCTTTGTTTGGCTTTATCCTGAGAACAGCAGGGAACCATTGAGAGTTATTGAGCAAGGAAGGGTCATTGTCACTTTGCTGGCTAGTGTCAGGAAAGTGAGGTTTACTCCATCCCTGACCAATCTTTAAGCCCCAGCCACCTCTGTCCCTGAGGTTCGAGGAACCCCCGTGTCATAACCACTGTCCTTAAGCTGTCAAGCATGGAGGGAATGGGGAGGGTCCAAAGATGGGAGCTCAGAGGGAGAAGTTGTCCCTGCTACCCTCTGTCCCCAGCTCGCCAGTCCCAGGCTGAATGTAATTGTCCTCGATGAAGCCATCATCATCCTCATCTTCAGCCACTTGTGGGCGGCCCCCCCTTCCTGTCCCAGGCAGTGGGCGGTGCCGGTAGCTGGCATGGTATCGGCGGCAGAGGTGGCATTTGGCAGCCAGTGCGATGAGGAGCGAGAGGACCACAGCCCCCAGCACAAATCCTACCAGCACAGGCCACGCCCGAGCCCCAGTGCCTGGGCCAGGGGCCACAGCAGATGCTGTGGGGAGCTCCGAGGGCCCCACAAGTGCTGCAGAGAAAGGGATAGCATTATAGGTGGGCCCCAGAGGGGGCTCCCTGGAGAAACCAACAGGAGTGCGGGTAGGGTCCTTCCCCCAACCCCAGCCTCTAAGGGGAAGCCCCTCACCCCCATCATCCTCCCACTGTCACTCACTTTTGTTTGTCTCATTCATGGAGGGGCCTGATGACACCAGTGAGTCTCAGCCTCAACCAGAAAGAGCCCTGGCTCTGAGGACGCCCCCAGATGCCAGGCAGCCCCAGGGCACAAGTCCTAGAAAACAACATAGGTATGGGTGTCAGGGACGGTCACAGGGTGCACTTTCCAGGTCACACTCACAGCCATGGTAGTGCTGCACAAACTCTGGGGACTGGACAACTGACCACACCAGTTGTCCACAGAAGAGAAACAAGCTGAGCCTACAGAAACTGGCTATTTGTAAGGGACCATCACAGGGTTTTGCTCTGGAAGATGCTAAAAAAAAAAAAATAACTAAATTGTAGAACTTACTGAGCATTCCTTGTAATTCAAGCACCAGGCATCATGCTCACAAAACCCAGTAAGGTAGGTATAAACATTATCCCCACTTTATAGATGAGGGCTCTGAGGCTGAAAAAAGTGAACTGACTCAACCAAAGTCCTCACATTCGAACCCAGAGCCCAGTCTGTTGCACTGCTTGGTAAGCTAAGGATGGGAGACAGGAGCAGAGGCGGGTCCTGGCTCCCAAAGGTCAGAAAACAGCAATTGCTTGGAGCTACCCAGCCAAAGTGGAGACTACATATGGGGAGAGTGATGCAAGTCCCAACTGAGGACAGGGGCCCTGGACACAGCCAGAGCAGCCCTGGCCCTTCTGCCTCTAAGTTGAAAGCAGCTGCTGCCCACCTCTACTCTCAGCCCTTCAAGCAAATCCCTGTCCATTCACCTCTACTTACAGGAGGCCCACACTCTGCCCCTAGAGGGAGGCTCAAGCCAGGGAGTATTCAAATGAGGATCACCTGAATCAGGAAATTACCACCCAGGGCTGGGGACACCTACAGGAGAAACACTTCAATTAGGGGAGTAGCTGGAGGAAGATCATCCAGGCTTGGAAACACCTGGAGTGTCTGGAGGAGGCACACCTGAATCTGGGGAGTATCTAGAGGAGGAGCATGAAAGTTAGAAGTACCTGGCAGACGAAGAGCTAGGGCAGGAGCGTATCTGCAGGTGGAGCACCTGAACCAAGGGAGTCCTTGGGGGCAGAGTAGCCAGGCTAGGAAAGTACTTAGGAGAGAAGCTGAGGGGAGTACCCCAGTATATTCTTTGATACAAGTGCCTTCAAAATTCCCCCCCACCTCCTCACGTCCAACCTGGCATCAAGCCCCATCATCTCTTCCACTAAACATCTCTGGAATGACAATACCCTTCTCTCCACCCCTCTGCCACAGCTGAGTCCAAACCACCTTCCTCTTGTACTCTAGCCATAATCTCCTAACTGGTCTCCCCACCTCTAGTCTCTTTCCCAGAGTGATTGGCCTAGAACCCAACTCTGACCCCATCACTAGCCTGGTTAAAATTCCTTTAAACGCTCTCCATTCCCCACAGTGCCTTGCAATCCAGCACATGGCCCTCAAGCCAAACTCTTCTTCCTCTTCTCCACAGTTCCCTCCCCAGCACTCCAGACAGACACACACGCCACCCTCCCACTCACCCACCCTCCTGCTCCCTGGCCACACCCTCCTCAGTTTTTGGGGCCCCAGTCTGTCAAGGCCAAATCAGACCATACCTGCCTGTGAGGTTGTCCCTGGACCTACCCTGGGTGACCTGTCACCATCCTGCCCAGTCAACCATCAGTCAGAACCAGTCATTGCTAGGCGGGCAGCTCCCCGTGGTCAAGTGCTGGCTGTTGGATCTGTGCCCTCGTGCTGCAGGGAGCTGGGCACTCAGCCGCTCAGTGTGGTGCTTGTGACATTAACGAGGGGAGCAGGAGAGACGTCCTAGGAAGGAGAGGTCACCTGCTCATTCATTTCTCAGCCTGCTGTGGGCCTCATCCTAGCACTAGGTCCGCAAAACATGAGAATGTGTAACACTGGAATGAACTGAATTCAATCTGACGTTTCTAAGGTTGTACTCCTATTCCTTTCCTCCCTGCCCTGTGAATTCTTCCCAAGAAGACACACACACACTAACCTTCCAAGGGCACATATACACTCCCCAACAAGCCTCTGAACTCACAGCCCACGCTGACCTGCCCATCCCCCATACACACATACGCATAGTCGCCCCTCCCCCCAGGTCACACTTTCCTCCACCAACAAACACACCCTCTGACATGCACAGACACCTACCCCCACTCTGATGTGTAGCTTCTTTCCCGCTGCCAGGAGCCCCTGAGGATCTGTGCAGAGCCTGGGTACCCCCTCCCCGGCCCCCCCGAGCCTTCTGTTCCCACCTCAAGAACTGTGCACAGTCCGCGGAGTAAGCTTCCGGCTGGGGCCGGCAGAACCTGGACAGGTGGGCGGGTCAAGGCCAAGCTTGACTCACCTGCGGAGGCAGTGGGCGGGGCCGAAGTTGCAGGTCGGGCAGAGGGCGGGCTGCGGCAGCCCTCCAGTGGGGAGGGATCATTCTACGTCTCCCCCAAGCTTTTGCCAAGAACTTTATGGGTGTAGACCTCACCCTCACCCCCCAATGCTGGGGGTTTGTACAGCTGGGATCCAGAGAAGGGTCCAGCGGCCCCTAGAGGGGCAGACACCTCAGCAGGCAGATGCTCAGGCTGATAAACAACTGAATGTCCGGTGACTGGTACAAAGTCCAGAGTTGAAGCAGGAGCTTTGCAGGCCTGTAAGGGTGGTGGGCTGGAACCAGAGCGGGTGGGGAGGGCATTCTTTCCAGGCAAAGCCAGAAGGACCAAGAACTCTCCCAAATTGCCTGCAAATGGGTGTGTAACTGTGTAGGGGGTGAGTGGTGGATCTGGATGGGGGCTCAACCTTCATCTGGATCTCAGGATTCTGTGACCCCACAAGCCAGCCTCTGAACCTCTCCCGGGTGCTCTCTGATTCCCTTTAGCTTTACTCCTCGTCTCTGGGCCTGGTGCCCCCTGTTCTTCAAGTTCCAGTTCAGGAATCACCTTCCCTGAGCCCTCCCTCTACCCTGCAAGCCCCTACTCTTCCACGTGCAGAGCACCCACAGCATTCCTCATTATCTTGTGATTATTCGCTTTCCCAGGGCGGGGCCAGGCTTTGACAGCCTGTGGCTCCCAGCACAGTACTGAACCAGGCCAGGCTCCCCGTAACTACCTAAGGGAAGAAGGACAGCATGTGCCAAGGCCTGGAGGCCCCGAATTCACAAGGAGAGACAGGGCACAGTGGGAACAAGGGCTGCAGAGAGGCCAGGCATGGTGGCTCACGCCTGTAATCCCAGCACTTTGGGAGGCCGAAGCGGGTTGATTGCTTGAGCCCGTGAGTTGGAGATCAGCCTGGGCAACATAGGGAGACCCCATCTCTACTACGAACACAAAAATTAGTTGGGCGTGATAATGCTCACCTGTAGTCCTAGCTACTGGGGAAGCTGAGGTGGGAGGACTGCCAGAGCCCAGAAGTTTTAGACTACAGTGAGCCATGATTGCGCCATTACACTCCAGCCTGGGCTACAGAGCAAGACCCTGTCTCAAAAAAATAAAAGGGGGGGTACAGAGAGGAGATGCAAATAAGGCATGGTAGAACTGTGGCTGGAAGGTGGAGGCCAGTTCACACTTGGCCTTGAAAATCTTAGGTTGAAATCTGAACCCTCAGGGCATCCCTTCCCACCTATCCTGCCTCCTCTGCTGCAGCTATACCAAACTATTTTCTTTTCTTTTTTCTATTTTCTTTTTTTTTTTTTGAGACAGAGTCTCTGTCACCCAGGTTAGAGTACAGTGGTGCTATCTCAGTTCACTGCAACCTGCGGCCCTGGGGTTCAAGCGATTCTCCTGCCTCAGCCTCCCGAGTGGCTAGATTACAGGCATGCACCACCACACACAGCTAATTTTTATATTCTTAGTAGAGACAGGTTTTTGCCATGTTGGCCAGGCTGGTCTCGAACTCCTGACCTCAAGTGATCTGCCTGCCTCAGCCTCCCAAGTGCTGGGATTACAGGCATGAGCCACTGCGCCCGGCCACCAAACTCTTCTCTATTCCCTGAACCCACCATGCCCTCTCATCTCCCTGGCTCTGCTCCCTTCTCCTGGGACTCCTGCCTTCCCCACTCTCCACTGCACCCCTGCAGATGGTGGCCCTTCTCCCCTATATCCTGAACCATGTCGGGTGTGATTTTCTCTTTAGTTTCCCCCAACCTGTAAACCCTGGGAGTGGGCTCTGCATTGGTCTTGTTTCCATCATATCCCCCATATCTAAAATGGCAACAGTATACTCTTCTGAAACAAATTTGAGGAAAGAGAGGATTATCCTGGATGGGGCAATGAGGCACCAAGGAGGGCTTAGGGTTTTACTTTGTTTTTGAAGCAAGGAAATCATGAGATTCAACTGATATTCATGAGCACCTACCACGTCCTAGACACTGTGCCAGGTTTTGTTAAATTGAGGTGTTCATATACCATAACCTAATTCATATAACATAAAATTCCCCATGTTAGCCATTTCCTGGTACACGGTTCAGTAGTGTGTAGTACATTCATAATGTCATGCAACCATCACTCTAGTTCTAAAACATTTTCATCACCCCAAAGGGATACCCCTGACCAATTAAGCAGTATTTCCCACGTCCCTTTCCCCCCAGTCTTTCACGACCATTAATTTGCTTTCAGTCTCTATGGATTTGCCTGTTCTGGATATTTCATATAAATGGAATCACATTTATGCCAGCTTTTTAATGAACTGTTTCACTTAATCCTTGTAACCATGCTATGAGGTAGATGTTAACTGTCCCCTTAATGGAAAAGGAAAATGAGGCTGTGAGAAGGTAATTGGCATGAAGTTCTGCAGAGGAAAACAAGCAGAGGCTCTGCACATCCATCATTCAGTAATTTATTCAATGAATATTTTTTGAATGGCCACCAGAGTCACAGCCAACCCATATGTCACACATTGCTGAAAAGCAGATGGCTAGCTGCTGGACGGCCCCACATTGTGGAGAACAGAGGGCAAACTGGGTATCAGCACCCACGGCTCCTCAGCCAAGAGCTCTGATGTAGCGAACAACCTTTACAACCTTCTGTGGCAGCCCCGGCAACCATGTGGTAGGCTCTGTGCTAGCTTGTGGGACAATTTCTGCCGCCATAAAGCTTCCATTCTGGTGGATAAGACGAACAATACACAAAGAAATAAATAAGATTATTTCAGATAACAGTAAGTGTTGGGAAGAAAACAGCTTCGTGATAGCTCCATGTGAACATGAGGCGGCTGCTACTTTAGATAGTCGGAAGAGGGGACTCACCGAAGAGGGCACATTGGAGCTGAGATCTGCCTAAGAGTGAGACAGCGATTGTGCCAATATCTGGGGGCAGAGCATTCCAGCTAAAGGGAACCGCCAACACAAATGCTGAGATGCAGGAGCACGGCTGGCTTGTTCAACTACAGCAAGGCAGCCGCTGGATGGAGTGCAGAAAGATGAGGGCAGATCTGAGGGGCTACACCAGGTGATGTCAGGAGCTATTCCTGAGGGGCCTCATCGGATCTCCCCGGGAGATGGGAAGTCACTGGGCATGTGAGCAGAGGACTGCTCTTTGCATTGTAAAGGAACCGGTCTGCCTTCTGCATGAAGTATGGACCAGGGGAGGCCAGGGTAGAAGCAGGAGGCCAGTTAGGAGGCTGCTGCAATCATCGAGGGGAAAGGACATGTGGCAGCCGGGAAGTCTGGTGAAGGTGGGGACAAGTGCTCAGACTCCAGATATATCTGAAGGTAAAGTTGACATGATTGGCTGATTAAATGTGGGGCTTGAGAAAAAGAAAGGATTCAAGAATAACTCCAAAGTTTTGGCCTGAGCAACTGGAAGACTGGAGCTGTCGTTTAATGAAGTGGGAGGAGTCTGGGAGGGAAACTAGGACCTCAGTTTTGGACACATTGGATGCCTGTGAGCCATCCGGTAGCATCCTGAGTAGAGCGTAGCGTCAAGTGGCCTGGATGCAACGGGCGGTGGGGACTAGAAATATACACTTAGGAACCAACAAAACATAGATGATTGTCAAAGCCAGGCATCTGGATGAGATCCTCAAGGATAAGTGTAGAGAGAGAGGAGCCCTGGAATGTGCCAGGAGTAGAGGTCAGGGTGGGGAGGAAAAGCAGGAAAGGAGACCAGGGAGGGGCCCACAAAGTAGGAGGCAAATGTGGGAGAGTCCTGGCCAGGGAAGAAAGCGTTTCAAGGGCAAGGGCTCAGCTAGCTTGGTTAGTCAAATGCTGCAGGAAGGTTTTTGAAGATAAGGAGTGAGAATTGACCTTTGAAATTGGCAAAGTGGAGATCACCAGTGACCTTGACAAAAGCAGGGGTTTTTCATTTTTTGGTTTGGTTTGGTTTGGTCTTTTTTTTTTTTTTTTGGGGGGGGGTGAAGTCTTGCTCTGTAGCCCAGGCTGGACTGCAGTGGCATGATCTCAGTTCTCTGCAACCTCTGCCTCCCAGGTTCAAGCGATTCTCCTGCCTCAGCCTCCCAAGTAGCTGGGAATACAGGCGCACGCCGCCACACCTGGCTAATTTCTGTAGTAGAGACGGGGTTTCACCATGTTGGCCAGGCTGGTCTTGAACTCCTGACCTCAAGCAATCCGCCTGCCTCGGCCTCCCAAAGTGCTGGTATTATAGGCGCGAGCCACTGTGCCCAGCAATGAGAGCAGTTTTAAGAGACAAGAGAGTGTTCTGGGGTCAACCGCCTGATTGGAGTGAAGCATAAGTATGGGACCAGAGGAAGTGGAGGCCACGCCTCCAAGGAACTTTGCTATAAAAGGAGCAGAGACATGGGACTGACCCTGGAGATGGGTGTGGGACTAAGGGAGGATTTTGCTTTAAGGGGAGGAGCTGTTAAACCATGTGTGTAATGCTGGCCAGAATAAGCCAGGAGAGACCGGAAACTGATGATGCAGAAGGAAGAGAAGGGACAAGGCAAGTGTGGAGTCCCTGAGGAATCTAGAGGGTGGGGTCAAGGGCACGGGGAGGGTTGGCAGCAGAGTCCCTCTGAGTCACAGGAGGAAGGTGGCTTAGACAGGTGAAATGCACTAGGTCTGTGATGGGAACCTTAGGAAGCTTTCCCCTGATGGCTTCCATTTTTCCAGAGAAATAAGAAGCAGTGTCCTCAGCTGAGTGAAGAGCAGGAAGAGGGTGCTGAGGCTGAAGAGAAGAAAAGGTGTGAATTCACCACCCCAGAGCATGGCAGAGATAATGGGCCCAGCCATGTAATGGGTTTACCAGATAGCCTCAGGCCCCCTGTAAGGTAGATGGGCATGGTCAGTTAGGGTGTCTGAGTTTTTCCTTTTCTAGTCCCTCCAAGTGCAGGTGGGGAGAAGATGGAGAGAGGGGTTTTGGCAAGATTAGGGATTTGCTGGGCAAATATGAAAAAGCAAGAAGGGGGCGGGCAAGGGAGCTGAGCTGCGGGCAAGGGAGTGGTTGTAATGATGGCCCACAGTATCTGGTCAGGGTAAAGGGGGAAGTGGGGACAGAGGAGTACAGAGAACCCAAAAAGGTGGTAGGATCAATGGATTTCAGGATGGATTGCTGGTGTACTAGAGAGAGTGAGTAGAAAAAATAGATAAACAGGAGGTGGTGGGCAGATGGTGGCAGAAGGAAATTGAAGTTACACTAGGGGATACAGTTTGTTTTTTTGTTTTTTTGTTTTTTTTTTTAGACAGAGTCTCACTCTGTCACGAGGCTGGAGTGCAGTGGCGCGATCTCCGCTCACTGCAACCTCCGACTCCCTGGTTCAAGCAATTCTCCTGCCTCAAGTTCCTGAGTAGCTGGAATTACAGGCACGCACCACCACGCCCAGCTAATTTCTGTATTTTTAATAGAGTTGGGGTTTCACCATGTTGGCCAGGATAGTCTCGATCTCATGACCTCATGATCCTCCCGCCTCGGCCTCCAAAGTGCTGGGATTATAGGCGTGAGCCACTGTGCCTGGCCTGCAGGGTTTTTATTTTGTTTTGTTTTGTTTTTTTAAGAGACAGGGTCTCAGCCAGGCGCAGATATGCTCGCAGGCCAGATGCTAATAAGATGTTCCATAAAAACTTAGTGGATGAATGAATGGTTAGAATTCCAGGCAGCTCACTTGCTCACTCCAGATTAAGAACTGGTGTTATGGGCTGGGCGCGGTGACACATGCCTGTAATCCCAGCACTTTGAGAAGTTGAGGCAGGCTGATCGCTTGAGCTCAGGAGCTGGAGATCAGCCTGGACAACATGGTGAAACCCCGTATCTACAAAAATAAAAAATTAAAAAAAAATTAGCCAGACGTGGTGGTATGCACCTGTAGTCCTAGCTACTAAGGGGGCTGAGGTAGGAGGATCGCTTGAGCCCTGGATGTCAAGGCTGCAGTGAGCTGTGACTGCACCACACTGTACTCCAGCCTAGAAATGAGACTGCATCTCAAAAAAAAAAAAGGAACTGGTGTTAACACTTTCCACTCTTTGTACAGGGATCTCTATTCTGTTGTAAGCAGATGCCCCTTTTGAATCGGTAGAGGACACTTTCCTTCTCTTTGTAACCCTTTGGAGGAAGGCTGGCCATTTCCCAGGCTTCTGGCTTCTTCCAGCCCCAGCCTCCCAGAGAGGAATCAGCCCCTTCTTGGGACTTAGGACTGTCCTTAGGGACACCACACTCTTCCTCCTTCATTCAAGCTCCACCTTCCCAGAAGGCTGCCTTTTCCTATTCCTAGTCTGCCCTCCCTGACCTCCTAGACATGCCCTGGCATTGGAAGCATCCCTGCAGTCCCACTGAGGGCTGTGCTTGAAGGTTGGTGAAAACGAGCCCTCTGACCCAGTTATCCCTAAGAAGTCACAGTTCCCTGAGTCAGCTCAAAGGATCTATCCTCAGTGGAGCATCCCAGGAGACTGAGACTAGGGAATGTTTCGAGACACAACTTCTAGGGTTTCCTCACTTCTTCAGGAGGAGACCAGCCTATCCAGGGCCATGTATGCCATGAAACCCTGAGGGGGAGAGCTCACCAAGCCTCACGGATCACCAACCACACCACCCTGAAACTCCAGTGTGACTACCTCATGGAGTTGCCACATCAGATCTAACCTCGGGTTCATGGGACAATTTCTCCCAAAGCCACCAGCTCCACCTCACCACATCTGACCTAGGAAGATCATTAGATATCACACATGCACAGTGTAACAATGGCAGTCTATGAATCCCCTTGGTTATTATCTCTGGGGTAGCCAGGTCTCACAAGAACAGAGCTCAGCAGGCCTGTCAGGGACTCCCACACCCTCTCCTGAGGATGTCGTGTCCATGCAGCTGGCCAGAGGCCATAGACTCACTGGACAGAGCTGCCCCTCCCAGCCATGCCTCCCTGGGCCCCTGCAATACCAACAGTCATCTCTGAACAGTCATCTCTGCCACATTCTTGCTTTCTCATGGGGGCCCTGTTAGAAAGGGGAAAGGAGGAAAGCTGGTGCCCACCCGAGACCCCAGCTCTGAGACTCCAGGGCTGTTGGAGCAGTTCCCATAGAGAAATCCTCTGGGGGCAGACACCACTTAAGCCTGTAGGAGAGGTCTCTCCCCAAGAGAGCAGGAAGCCCACACCTGTGTGCTGGTGCAGTAGTTCACTCCGACTCCCCAGTGGGAACAAGTGTCCCTTCCTTAGGGTGGGGAACAAGTGTCCCTTCCTTAGGGTGCCGGCAAGGGTGGAGCCGGCAAAGCACCAATATGCCTTCAGGGAGAAAGGGCTAGGGAAAGAGGAGTTGGGACACTGCCTTCAAGCCTTTCCTTGTCATCCCTGCATCACCACGAAATAAATCATGCATCATGAGCACTAATGGACTTGTGTTGTCACTACCTCTTATCCTCAAAGTAAGACTGAAGCCAGGGGTGGTAGCACACACCTATAGTCCCAGCTACTCAGGAAGCTGAGGTGGGAGGATTGCTTGAGCCCAGGAGTTTGAGGCTGCAGCAAGCTATGATTGCACCACTGCACTCCAGCCTGGGCAATAGAGCGAGACTCCGTCTCTAAAGTAGTAGTAGTAATAATAATAATAATAATAATAAACAAACAAAGTAAGACTGAATAACCAGAAAGCAACCCCCATGTGCCGCTCCTGCAAAGAATGCACGGCTGTGGCTGGGCCAGCTTTCCCTCATAGAATGTGTTTTGTATGCTAAGTAGGCTGCTGTTGTTTGAGGCAGAAAGACAATGAGTCACTTGTGTCTCGTGCTATTGGGTGAGCTATTCTTCTAGGATCTCAGAGTGACCTGGGGTGAAGCAAGGACCTGGTGGAACTTAAAGGCAAGACATCCTTAAAATTCATGCCTGCCCATCTCTCCTGATCGGCCCTTGTCTTTTAAAGGGCACCACTCCATCATCACACAGCACAGAGTTGACCTCATTGTTTTCCAGAATAAAATCTCAGATGCATGCTGGACACAAAAGCACTGGTTTTCTTAAATCATTTTTAAGAGTTTGAGGGATGACATGCAGATGATAGCAGCCTCCCTGGGTGTGCTGGCAGAGACTGTTAGCCTTCTTCCTGTCTAGGTAGTATAGTCTAACAGGCCTTGGGTATAGTTAAGTTCTCTGGCTGTGGATCAAACTGTCTGGGGTCAGAATTGAACACCATCACTTAACTAACCTGAGGATGCATCGGTTTCCTCATCTGCAAAATGGGGATAATAATAATGACACCTGGCCCGACACGGTGGCTCACGCCTGTAATCCCAGCACTTAGGGAGGCCAAGGAGGGCAGATCACCGGAGGTCGGGAGTTCGAGACAAGCCTGAGCCCCACCAACACGGAGAAACCCGGTATCTACTAAAAAAAATACAAAATTAGCCTGTAATCCCAGTTACTCAGGAGGCTGACACAGGAGAATGGCTTGGACCCGGGAGGTGGTGGTTGCAGTGAGCCGAGATTGTGCCATTGCACTCCAGCCTGGGTGACAGAACGAGACTCCATCTCAAAATAATAATAATAGTGACACCCATCTCAAAAGGCTAAGAGTCCATGGGGTGTAGCCAACACCTTTTGCCAGCACCTGTAAATGTGTAGCAACTGTTAGTCATTATAATTGAGGTTTGTTGGTGTTCTAGCATAAGATTCTGCATTGCTGTGTAAATTCCATTCTGACCAAAGTGGGTAAAAGTTTGTTATGCTTTACTAAATACGCTCTGAGCTTCTAACTGCCTGAACCCGACGTGGGGGTTGATTTCAGTTTCTGACCTCACAGGACTCCTCTGGGCCAAATGGCCTTTGTCAAGCAGTTTCTATAAAAGGGACTTCTTTCAAAGCCTTGTTGAATTAACTGGGGCTTCCTTTAAATAAGGGCTTGTTTTTAGAAGCTTTCTTTTTCCAACAAGGAAAAGAACACAATGGATTCCAAGTAATCTCCAGTCCTCATCACAGCTTGTCACAAACACCTGGCACGTCTTTTCTGACCAGCGTGAAAACACACACGCATGCGCGCGCGCGCGCGCGCGCACACACACACACACACACACACACACACACACACACACACACGCTTCAGGGACACAGACTCAGCCTGATGCTCCAAAAGCATTTACTGCAAACTTCCTCTCACTACAGAGTTATTTCCTGGAAGAACAACAAAAATTGTTTTGGAATTGACAGTATGGCTTTAGTTGCTGCTGAAGTTAAGTGAAAGTACCATTGTTACTATTAAACAAAATCTTAAAACAATTACTTTCTTTTCCTTTTCTTTTCTTTTTTTTTTTTCTGTTTTTTGGACAACAACAACAAAAAAGAAATTTTCCTTTCTTTGCTGATCAATATGAAGAATGATTTATCAGTAAAGTCAATTTCAGGCAAAGGTAGAACTTAGGAATCGGGTTAAAGTGTTGCTTATTTCAACCAAAAGAAAACGTTCTAGTTTGTTTGGGCAGCATGTACGTGGTTCTTGGAAAAGCAATTGTGACAAACAGTACAGAGAGTTAAGGCACTTATGGCATATACAAAGATGCTAGCATTTGGAGCTGCACATAACAAAGAAATATCTTAAATGCTTTTCAAAATATTCTAGGAGCCAAGACACAAGGGCATGCTTTAGGAGAACACAGGAATGTAATTTGGGAGGAAAATTGGAACTACTCCTTCCCTTTAAAATCACTGAGCAAAACAAAGCAGCATTCTACTTCACATACTGACTTTACAGAGCTTATATATAATAGTTTGACTTTAAGAAGCAAAGATGGGACTCTTACTGTTTATGTTTTATTTATTGCTTTTTATTTTTTCAGACAAAGTCTCACTCTGTCACCCAGGCTGGAGTGCAGTGGCATGATCTCAGCTCACTGCAACCTCTGCCTCCTGGGTTCAAGCAATTCTTGTGCCTCAGCCTCCCAAGTAGCTGGGACTACAGGTGTGTGCCACCACATCCGGCTAATCTTTTTGTATTTTTAGTAGACATGGGGTTTCACTATGTTGGCCAGGGTGGTCTTGAACTCCTGGCCTCAGGCAATCTGCCTGCCTCGACCTCCCAAAGTGCTGGGATTACAGGCATGAGTCACTGTGCCGGGCCTCTCACTGTTTATTTTGAAAACTAACTGCATGGTCACCCATGTAACCCACCCCAGTCTGGCAAGTTCAATTGGAAGAGGTCTCTGTTACTTAGAATAGTACCAACTTGACTCTTTAATCCAGATAGCCCTGACTTCATTTTTGGGGAGCAACTTGGAGAGGTTCATTCTTTCCCCCCAACTCATCCTCTGTTGATCCAGTCACAAATTTCACCAGCTTTTTTGTGCATAATTTGCACAACAATTTCACCCAAATGGATCTCAACTGAGCCATCATTTCTGCAAGAAGACTATGGAGTTTGTCTATAGAGAAAATTAAATCAAATTCATAGACATTTTTAATAGTCTGTCGGCCGGGTGTGGTGGCTCAAGCCTGTAATCCCAGCACTTTGGGAGGCCGAGACGGGCGAATCACGAGGTCAGGAGATCGAGACCATCCTGGCTAACACGGTGA
>NW_012107252.1:2651031-2651575 GCF_000951045.1 Mandrillus leucophaeus
CGTGTTAGCCAGGATGGTCTCGATCTCCTGACCTCGTGATCCGCCTGCCTTGGCCTCCCAAAGTGCTGGGATTACAGGCGTGAGCCACCGCCCCTGGCCTTGTTCATGAATTTGCCAGATATTCCCAAGTTGCCCTCCATCAGAGTTACATCAACATGCCTATATAGCACATGCCTATTTCCCCACGACCTTGTCAAGAATGTGTGTTATAAAACTCCCAGACTTCTGCCAAACTGATAGGTGAGAACGGTAGTGAGGAAGAGTTTTGTTTTTATTTTTATTTTTGAGATGGAGTCTAGCTCTGTTACCCAGGCTGGAGTGTAGTGGCGCGATCTCAGTTCCACTGCAACCTCCACCTCCCGGGTTCAGGCGATTCTCCTACCTCAGCTTCCTGAGTAGCTGGGATTACAGGTATGTTCCACCACGCCTGGCTAATTTTTGTATTTTTGGTAGAGATGGGGTTTCACCATGTTGGCCAGGCTGGTCTCGAACTCCTGGCCTCAAGTGATCTGCCTGCCTTGGCCTCCCAAAGTGCTGGGATTAC
>NW_012107252.1:2652688-2653931 GCF_000951045.1 Mandrillus leucophaeus
AAAAAAAAAAAAAAAAAAAAAAGAGTCTGTCAAATGTTTCCACATGTATTTACATGTGGTCTAAAACCCTAAGGACATTGTAAGAAGCCACACAAAAGACCCAAGGGGCATAGATTAGTTGTCTGAGCCACCTGTTAAGGGAAATGAGTGGAACTTGGAGAGTCAGGCTTTCCTGTCCCTCTTGATCATGACAGTCACTTGGAGAACAGTGAGTCCAACTCACTGGAGTGGCCACAGGGGATGGACCTTTACTTTCCTAACATAAAAGAAAAAAAAAAATCTTTGGTTTCCAAATGAGCACTGCCACCAAAGTGGAATTTAATACCACAACAGATATTTACCCTGTGCAAACACAGGTTGAGCACCCCAATCCGAAAATGTGAAATCCGAAATGCTCCCAAATTTGAAAGTTTTTGAGCACTTTGTGATGCCACAAGTGGAAAATCCACATCTGACCTCATGTGATGGGTCATATATATCATATGAAATATTGTTTAAAATTACCTTCAGGCTATGTGTATAAGGTATGCATGAAACATAAATGGATTTCATATTTAGACTTGGGTCTTATCCCTAAGATATTTCATTATGTATATGCAAATATCCCAAAATTCAGAAAAGTCTGAAATCTGAACACTCCTTGTCCCTAGCATTTTGGATAAGGGATACTCAACGTGTACAAGCAGTATGAATATATATTCCTATTTTTTCTTTTTTAGGCAAACGCTAACATACAACATACACTTTTGTACCTTCTTTTTATCACTTACTAATTAGTATGTCTTGGAGAGCTTTTAAAAACCAGTATATAGACTTGGAGAGTTTCTTCAACAAATTTCACAGCTGTTATATTTTACTGTATAGCTACATCAAAATTTATTTAACCATTTCCCCATTGATTGACACATGAATTGTTCCTAATCTCCTGCCATTACATATAATGCTACAATGAATAACTATGACATTTGTTGTGCTATGGGAGTATATCTGCAGGATAAAGTCCCAAGAATGCAATTGTGAGTCAAGGATACATGTGCTCATGAATTTTTTTTTTTTTTTGTAGTCCTGGCTGGAGGGCAGTGGCGCGATCTCAGCTCACTGTAAGCTCCGCCTCCCAGGTTCACGCCATTCTCCTGCCTCAGCCTCATAAGTAGCTGGGACTACAGGCGCACGCCACCATGCCCGGCTAATTCTTTGTGTTTTTAGTAGAGACAGGGTTTCACCGTGTTAGCCAGGATGGTCT
>NW_012107252.1:2654386-2693274 GCF_000951045.1 Mandrillus leucophaeus
TCCACCACGCCTGGCTAATTTTTGTATTTTTGGTAGAGATGGGGTTTCACCATGTTGGCCAGGCTGGTCTCGAACTCCTGGCCTCAAGTGATCTGCCTGCCTTGGCCTCCCAAAGTGCTGGGATTACAGGTGTTAGCCACTGCGCCCGGCTGTTAAAAAATAAATTACCTTGAGTTGGCTGGGGGCCTTGAGTTTAACTCTATCATTATCAGTTGAGTTTGTTTTGGGTTTGGAGGTTAACCCTCCAATGTATAGAACTTCATATTTGCATTATTTTTAGCCTATAATTTTCCAGTGACTGAGACTTCAAGATGTGCATTATGGCTTAAGTCTTCTTATACATCTGCAACAGCAGATGTATACACAACCCACTCAAAATTTGTTTGTGCAGTAATATTTCATTTGGGACATATTGTTTGTAAATGGATGCTATTTAAATTACTTGCAGCATAATCTCAACACATGTAAAAATACTTTTACCCTTGTAGGGTATTGTTTTGTAATACAAATTCTTGTGTACAAACTCCATTAACATTGTATTGATGTACAGATCATTATTACCAGGTTTTGTTTCCCAGTTGAGAGTGGGGAGGGCAGATGGGCTCGGAGTCTTTACATGTGCCAGGATCGTGCAGTCTCAAACTTTTCCACTCGAAGCAAATACCTGTGCCAATATCTGTGTCACTTCCAAGAAGAATGAATGCTGCCTAAGTGCTCTCCATACATTTGCAAAATGACATCATCAGGCCCCCCAGGTCTTCCAAGAACCAGAGGAAAAGTTCCTTTTGTTTCACAAAAGTGAATCCTGTCACACAAACAGTCCCAGCACTTTCCAGCTCCTTTTTCTTTCCAGATTCAAAGGTCTGGCACCAGGATGAGCTGAAGTCTAAGGCATCCACCACTCTCCCCCTGCTCCTACTCGCATCCCACCCAAAGCCTTGTCCAGAGAACGCTCTTCCCAGCCTGAGGCCCAGGAATGGGAGTCTCTGTGGGCCACACGTTGGTGGGGGGATCTTTTCTGATCCTTTTCTGATCCTTTTCTATGCTACTCCAGGAGTCAAAACCTCTCCTGAGACTTTCCAGGGAGCTTCAGAAGAACCCTGGGCCTAAACCAGCTCAACGAAGCTGCAGGGACCCAGCCTCCTGAGGAAAGTGAATGTGAGCCTGGTGCACCCAGAGGAGAATGAAGCCTTCACCGAAAAGATTCTGGGAAGATGTCCCAGGCCCAGGGGGAGGGTTTGTACTTCCAGACCTAAGTCACCTAAGCTGACACCGGGTCTCATCCATCCCAGTCATTCCATTCCGGGTCAGAGGGGTCATCGATTCAACCAGCGAGGCTGCCCATCCGACGGTTGCTCCCTCTGCTCCCTGGAAGGGCCTCTTCGTGGGCATTCTGTACCTACAGGTCTTGTTCTGTTCTGGAAACTGCCAGTGGTGGCAAGAGGTGGAGCAACGGGTGCCAGGGCAGGGAGAGGTGAGTCTGGGAGGGAAACAGAGGCAAGATCCACGGGGCTTTAGAGACTTTGCCAAGGCAGGGGGACTGCCCCCAGGTTGTTGTCAGCCGTCAAGAGTGAGCGCACCTCCCGGGGCAGACTTCTGCTGCCCCAGTGCCCAGGGATAGACATGGGTTTGCTGCAAAATGAATGACACCTGGCAGACAATAAGCTGAAGCTTTCGTTAGCAGCTTAAGCTGAGGACTATCTAGGCAACTGACACTCCCTGTGTGTTCCCCTGGGTCTGCTTAATGTGTGCCCTTGTGGAGCGACTGGCACCAAGAAAGCAAGGACTAAGTCAGAAGTTCAAGTCCCAGCCCTGCCACAGCCTCAGGGTGCCCTCGAGCACAGCGAGCCTCAGTTTTCCCATTTGTAAAATGGGAGAGGTACACAAGGTAGACTCCAAGGCTCTGTGTTGCCTGAGCCCTGTGTTCCTTTGAGTGTACGTGTTCTCAGGCCCACAAAGATCCTTTGTGTTTCCTGTATGAACTGCTCTCTAGGAAACCCAGGTAACCACCTGTGTCCTGGGGCACATACATGAGGACTCATGTGAGCCGTATTGTGTGTTTGCGCTGGGGGGAGGGGAGACCCCAGAACACTGTCCCCTACCCCACCCCCTTCCTCAATAGGCGGAAGCCACTGGCTTCCTCCCTTTCCTGCCTCCTGCCTCCTTTGTGCCAGCAAGACTGAGGATTGGAGGGAGGCAGGGGTTGGGAAAAATCAGTCCAACTGTCCCCAGGTCTGCCCTTACCATAACCTTCCCCCCACCTCAAGTGACTCCTTCCAGGCCACACCCATCCCCAGCCTTGTGGGGGCCAGACTGGGGGCCTAGAGGCTCAAAGGCAGAATAAGTCCTCCACCCCCTCCCCTGCCACCCCTCCCACCCAAGCCATCTCATTTCCTCTTCCTCCCCAGCACCGACCCACACTGATCAGCACAGGCCGAGCAGTCAGGCCCACAGCATCTGACCCCAGGCCCAGCTCATCCTGGCTGGCCTGGGTCGGCCTCTGGAGTATGGTCTGGTGGGTGCCTCCTTTCTTGCTCTCCATCCTCTTCTTGGCTTCTTATGTGGGTAAGTCTCCCCTGAGTCCCTCACCCCATTTCTAGGCCCCGAGGCCCTGATTTCCACCCGAGAAACCCTATTTTATTGTAGAGACAGAAAGTAGGATGGTGGTTGCCATGGGCGGCAGGGAGGAAGAAATGGGGAGTTTTGTCTAAAGGGTACAGAGTTTTTTACAAGATTTTTACTCGGTTTTACAAGATTAAAAGAGTTATAAAGATGGGGCCGGGTGCGGTGGCTCATACCTGTAATCCCAGCACTTCAGGTGGCCGAAATGGGAGGATCACTTGAGGCCAGGAGTTCAAGACCAGACTGGTCAACATAGTGAAACCCCATCTCCATTTTGTTTAAACTTTTTTTCTTTTGCAAAAAAAAAAAAAAAGGATGGATGGTGGTGATGGTGGGACAACATTAGGAATGTATTTAATCACATTGGGTTATATGCTGCTTACAGATGGTTAAGATGGTAAAATTTGCCAGGAGTGGTGGCTCATGCCTGTAATCCCAGCACTTTGGGAGGCCGAACGGGCGGATCACAGGGTCAGGAGATTGAGACCAGCCTGGCAAACATGGTGAAACCCCATCTCTACTAAAAATACAAAAATTAACTGGGCATGGTGGCAGGCACCTGTAATCCCAGGTACTCAGGAGGCTGAGGGAGGAGAACCGCTTGAATCTGGGAGGCAGAGGTTGCAGTGAGCCGAGATGGCGCCACTGCACTCCAGCCTGGGTGACAGAGCGAGACTCATCCAAAAAACAAAGATAGTAAAATGTGTGTTATATGTATTTCACCACAATAAAAAACTTTGGAAAACAAACCCTATCATCACTGCCATCATTTTGATCCACTAGAAAGTGAGATCAAGGCCAGGAAAACCCAGGCAAGTGCCAGAAATCACTGCAACCTGGGATCAGGGGAGGAGTGAGGAGTAGCTGCTGACTGTGTTGGATCTGAGGATCTGTGGGGGGCCATTTTCAGGGGGTGTTCCTAGGATCATTGTGTTGGATTCATTCAATTATTCACTGGCCAAACATTTATTGCACACCAGCAATATTCCAGGAGTTGTGTTAAGTGCTGGACCATTAGTTGAGAGGCTGGCAACCCCCAAGTCTGTACAATGAGATTAAATGATGCCAGCGTCCTATGGTTGTTATGGGGTTTAAATGAGAAAATGATGCAGAGCAGTTGGCATAGTGCCCTGTGCTTGTTAAGGATTTCTGAATAAGTGGCAGCTGATTCCTTCAGTCTGCTGGTCAGAGGATTAGCACACAGAGGCTGCCTTTGAGTGGTTCATGGTCTAGTGCAGAACACAGGACAGGGGGAGAGGGCTAACCACGGACAGACACAGGAGCTCTAGAGGAGCACTGAGGAGGAGTCAGCTTACACTGCCTCGGGTAGGAGACAAAAAGGGAGTCAGGGAAGATTTCACTAAGAGGGGTGGTCTTCATTCCAGGCAGCCAGAACATAAAAAATGCAAGTCTCATAGGCATGGAGGTGCATAGGAGAGAAGGTGCCTGTTAGGAACACAACAGGAGGGACAGTGTGGGAGCAGCATGGGGGGCTCAGGAGCATGGGCATTATCCTAAGGGCAACGGGGAGCAGTGGGAGGTCATAGGCAAGAAAGTCACAAGGTCAGATTTGGTGTTAGATCACTGTGGAGGGTGAGTTGCAGAAGGAGGGGCTGTGGCTGTTGGGATGGTCCAGGTGAGTAAGGAGGGCTGAACAAAGGCAGGCTAGGGGTGTGGGATGAAGAAGAAGCGTTCAGGAAACAATGTGCAGACTTCTGTGACTGATGGGGCAGCCAGCACAGTGCTCAGAGGTGTGGACTTTAGAATCAGACAACCTGGCCCTGCCGCTTACTAATTGTATGACCTTGGGCAAGTTACTTAACTTCTCTGAGCCTCCCTTTCCTGGCTATAAAACAGGGATAATAACATCCACCTCCCAGGATAGCTGGGATGGTAAAATGAGACAACATCAGTAAAGTGCCTGGTGCATAACTGCCAGCCAATAAACATTCATTCTCATGACAATGGGAGTAGAGATGACTCCATAGTTTGTGTCTCAGGTGGCAGGTGCTGACCAGTGAGTCAGGGAGCACTGGAGAGGAGCAGGTTTGGGAAAAGCTGATGGAAATGCAGGTCCAAGCTGAAAGACAGTTCCCGAGTTATTGACTCAGAGGTGATGGTTAAAACCAGGGGAGTGGGCGAGCTTGCTCAAAGAAGACAGTAGAATAATTACCATGATCCTCCTTTATAAATGAAAGAATATCCACTTCACTGGTTGTGAGGATCCAGTGGAAAATGGGGGTTTGGTATGTGCTGGGCGGTCAGTAAATGCCAGTTTCATTTGCTCATGGTAGCCTTTCAAACACTGATAAGCTAGGTGGTCTTTAAACTAATTAACTGCTTGACAGTCAGCTAGCAGAGACAGAGAAGGAAGGGCTGGTGGAGGGGTGCTGGGTCCTGGAGCTGAGGCAGGCTCGCAGGCTCTCCACCATCCAACCTGGACTCTGACTCCACCTGGTCTCTCCTGCCTCAGCCTCCACACAAACCTGGAGTCTTCACCTGCCATAATATTGCCACTGCAGGCCTTTGCCCAGGCTGTTCCCTCTGTCTAGGGTGCCCTCTCCTGCCCCTGACTTCTCTCCCTCCCCATTGTCCTCACACCAATGTGTCCTGCTCCAATTTTACCTCCCAGGAAACATCTCTTCATCTCCCTGTGCTCCCCCAGGCTGGATCAGGGGCCCCTTCTCTGTGCTCAAAAGCACAGCGCCCTACATTTGGCAGCTATGTCCATGCCTGTTCCTCCAAGTAGGGCGTGAGCTCTTTGGAAGGCAAAGACCAAGACCCACCTCGTGTCTGAGTCTGCTGGGCTCCAGGCCTGCCCTGGGGCTGCCCTCCCTGGCTCTGGGCCCTGCCCCAAGCTTAGCTCCATTTCTTTTTGTTTTTCTTTTTCTGGAGAATGGGGTCTTGCTATGTTGCCCAGGCTGATCTTCAAACTCCTGTGCTCAACGGATCCTCCCGCCTCTGCCTCCTTGAGTGCTGGGATTCCAGGCCTGAGCCACCGCACCCAGCCCTAGCTCCATTTCTGCGCCACAACCTTCTGGCTGCAAGACTCAGCCTCTCCCATCTCAAATCCCAGCCCAGCAGACATTTCTAGATCTCCATAGTGACAGAGAGGGGGACCCATGGGACACGTCTGTTCTGGCTGGCTCTCCTGGCCTGCACTCTCGTGGTGGGGGCAGGGAGAAGTGGCTCACAGCGACCTTTGCAGGGCTGTTTTAGAGACGAGTGGGGACACAGGACTGATAGAAAATAAAGTGAGGAAACGGAGACAGGGAGCATAGATCATTCTTTCCGAAAGCTGGGGCTAAAGGGAAGCCATCTGGCAGGAGAAGGGAGGGGACGCGGCCAGAGGATTCGTGGTTTTTCGTTCTTTTAAAATGAAGAGACTTGAGGGAAGAAGACAGTGCGCATGGAAGGGGAAAGCAGAGGGGGATGGGCATGCCTGATAAACTGAGGTGCCTGTGGAGTCCGAAGAACCGGGCAGGAGAAGGAAGAGGGGTGAAGGTTGGAGACCCTCTTCTAAGTGGACAGTGGTTCAGTAAGACTAGAGGACTGGGGCTGGGGGTTCTAGGGCACTAGGGTTGGCTGGGACTACAATAGGGTCACTGGTGTCCTGGCCCCAGGCGCGGCGGTGGACCTGACGCTGCTGGCCAACCTGCGGTTCACGGACCCCCAGCGCTTCTTCCTGACCTGCGTGTCTGGGGAGGCCGGGGCGGGGAGGGGCTCCGACGCCTGGGGCCCGCCCCTGCTGCTGGAGAAGGACGACCGCATCGTGCGCACCCCGCCCGGGCAGCCCCTGCGCCTGGCGCGCAACGGTTCGCACCAGGTCACGCTTCACCGCTTCTCAAAGCCCTCGGACCTCGTGGGCGTCTTCTCCTGCGTGGGCGGCTCCGGGACACGGCGCACGCGCGTCATCTACGTGCACAACAGTCCTGGAGGTAAGTCTGGCAGGCAAGGGGATGGCAAGGGGGAAACCAGGCCGCTGACCTACCTTCCATCCCACAGCCCACCTGCTTCCAGACAAGGTCACACACACTGTGAACAAAGGCGACACCGCTGTACTTTCTGCACGTGTGCACAAGGAGAAGCAGACAGATGTGATCTGGAAGAGCAACGGTGAGAGGGGCATTTGAACTGGTGGGGTAGGTAGACCCATCGTTCTGAGGCCCCAACACTTTCATCGCCCATGGAACCCTCAGCTTTGGTCCCTAACACACCCGACCTCCAGGACCCCTCCTCTGTGGTGGACCAGGTCCCATGGGATGCACCTGCACCTATCTTATCTGTAGTTCTGAGCTGCCCTCCTACTGTACACAGAGGGCCAGGAGCCTGTGGTCAGCTGCCCCTTCCCTTTTAGCCCCAAATGAGCATGATGTTAAACCCTCATCTTTGACTCTCCCCTGGGAGTTAGCAGGTGCTGTCACATAGTCCACCTGGCGGACAGCAGCAGTCCCCCTGTGGAAGAAGAGAACTGGTAACATCATGCCCAACACAGGCAGGGCAGAGGCTAGCCTCTCCCAAAGATCTGTCCAGCCCAGATCCTTGATACCCAAGACAGCCTGATGCTGAGGCCTGGGTAGATCCCTGGGATCTCAGTCCCAGGCCTGACCCTTTGGCCACCCCATAGCAGGAAGCTGTTTTCCTATGTGGCCCCAAGATTCCTGCCTCAGTCCTCAGGTTCACAACCCCTTGGCTGACTCTTGAATCCCTGGGCTCCTGAGGGAGAAAGACCCTTTCCTTTGGCCATGGGGGCTGCCTCCTGAGCTCTGGACTCCCTGAATTGACAGGAGATGTGAAGAGGCACAGGCAGACCTGGGTCTCTAGGCTCTCTGTTCAGCCCTGAGCAAAGAGGCAAGAAACGGGTGGGGCAGGGACTGGGGCACTCTTCTAAAAGGGAGAGGCTCACGGGAGAGACCCCAGAGTAAGTGGCACTTGAATTGTACTCAGAGGAAAAATGGGAAGACAAAGAAGGCAGAAAGGGAGGGAAGGGCATTCCAGGAGGAGGGCTGAGAAGAGCAGGGGGATCTGAAACACAAGGGCGTTTCTGGAAGATAAACAATCCATTCAGGAATTCAGAAATGCTAGGAGTCAAGAAGTGTGTGAAGAGGAATGGGGCTGGATGGCTTGGCCATGGCCAAATTGGTGAAAATGATGTCTAAGGAGCTGAATTTTTGTCCTGAGGTCACTGTAGAACCAGGAGAGTTTCAGCGGAGGAGTTAAAGAGAAGTCTGTTGTAAAAAATCACGCTGGCTGCTGGGTGGAGGAGGGACAAGAAAGGGTGACACTGGAGGCAGAGGAGCCTGCTTGCGACGCCCTGGAGGCCAGGACTAGGGCAGTGGCAGTGGGTGGGGAGAAGCGGACTGGGTTAGGGGATGAGGAGGAGGTGGACGGAGCAGGACTTGGTGATTTACTGGGTGGTTGATGGAGCATGAAGAAGAGGGCGCTTCTGAGCTTTGTGGCATGGGCATCGGCTCTCGTGGTGCCGGCCCCAGGTCTCATCATTGTGCATGGGGCCCACTGGTGTGACCTGAGCAGAGGCGGACAGAGAGAGGTAACACAACCCTCATGGAGTGCTGAGGCCCCTGACCCATTCATGCTCCCCCAGGATCCTACTTCCACACTCTGGACTGGCATGAAGCCCAGGATGGGCGGTTCCTGCTGCAGCTCCCAAATGTGCAGCCACCATCAAGCGGCATCTACAGTGCCACTTACTTGGAAGCCAGCCCCCTGGGCAGCGCCTTCTTTCGGCTCATCGTGCGGGGTCAGAGGCAGAGGGCAGAGGTTGTGGGTAGGGTGGGAGGCTGAGAGCCCTGTGGGTACTTCCTGTGGGTCCCCTGAAGCCCCTGGATCTCCAGTCCTCAGCAGCAGTGGTCAGGTGGGCGAGGGGCCGCTGCTGAAGACACCTTCCTCCAGGTTGTGGGGCTGGGCGCTGGGGGCCAGACTGTACCAAAGAGTGCCCAGGCTGCCTACATGGAGGTGTCTGCCATGACCATGACGGTGAATGTGTATGCCCCCCTGGCTTCACTGGCACCCGCTGTGAACAGGGTAAGGAGGAGGGGAGCTAGGACCCAGGCAGGAGAGGATCCCTTACTGGGAGGAGACCCTAGAACCATGTGGGTGGAGCTTGGGGGGTGAGGGCAACAGACAGGTCCTGGGCCCAGGGACCCATAAAGGCCCATACACCCCACACCCTCTTTTTCTAGCCTGTAGAGAGGGCCGTTTCGGGCAGAGCTGCCAGGAGCAGTGCCCAGGCATATCAGGCTGCCGGGGCCTCACCTTCTGCCTCCCAGACCCCTATGGCTGCTCTTGTGGATCTGGCTGGAGAGGAAGCCAGTGCCAGGAAGGTATGCTTAACCCACCCTCATGGTCCCTGACCAAGACAGCTGGCCCCAAGCTTGACCCGGACCCTTCACTCTGCCTCTGACTTACACAGCAAGCCCCCCTGCTCACTTGACCAGTCCTTCTACCCTCAGCCTGTTGTATAACCTGTGCCCCATCTGTGCTCTAATCTGTGCCCTAATTGCCCCCTGTCCCATGCTCCTCTAATCATACCTCCTCTATTCCCAGCCTGTACCCCTGGTCATTTTGGGGCTGATTGCCGACTCCAGTGCCAGTGTCAGAATGGTGGCACTTGTGACCGGTTCAGTGGCTGTGTCTGCCCCTCTGGGTGGCATGGAGTGCACTGTGAGAAGTCAGGTATAAGCACTATTACCTTTGAGACTCCCCCAAGATAAGTCGGCCTTTACCAAACACTTCTCCCTGGTGGAAAAGACTGGTCCCTCCTTTCCCTGCAAGGGTCCAAGTCCTGCCTTCAGGGAGCTTAGAGTCTAGTGGGCAGGGAGCTCTGGCAGGGAGTCAGTCTGGTAGGGAGTCAGTCCAGCAGGGAGCTCACTGCCAACCAGCCATACTGGAAAGGGCAGCAACCCAGAGAATGTGGGAGCCCAGAGGATGCCCCTGGGCAGACTGAGCAGGTCAGGGAAGGGTCTGGAAGCAGGTGTGATCTGAGATTGGATATGAAAGACAAGAGAGAGATAGCTGAGGAAAGAACAAGAGCAAAGACCCAGGGATTGGGGACTCAGGTTTGGGTGCCAGGACAGTGGAGTAGGGGACGCAGGGATTGGGGACTCAGGCTTGGGTGCCGGGACAGTGGAGTAGGGGACCCAGGGATGGGGGACTCAGGCTTGGGTGCCGGGACAGTGGAGTAGGGGACCCAGGGACTGGGGACTCAGGCTTGGGTTCCGGGACAGTGGAGTGGGGGACCCAGGGACTGGGGACTCAGGCTTGGGTTCCGGGACAGTGGAGTGGGAGACCCAGGGACTGGGGACTCAGGCTTGGGTTCCAGGACAGTGGAGTGGGGGATTGGGGAAATGGTCAAAAGAGGTCAAATCGTGGGGCCTTTGAATGAAGGCCAAAGAGTGCACTTCATATGATGGGGCAAGAGGGAATTGTTAAAGAGGAACAAAGGGGTCAGATCTGTGTTAGAGAAAGGACCCGTAGCTGTTGGCCGGGTAGCGAGAGTAGGAGACCCTGGAGGAGTCTGTACCTGGGGACCAGAAATGATGAGGCCTGAGCTAGTGTGCTGGCCGGGAGGATGGTGAGGGGCCTGCTGGCGGATATTAGAGGGTATCAGGAAGTGGGGAAGTAGTTAGGAAGTAGACTTTGCAGCTGATGGGATGTGGGGCTGGGACGCTGGAGGAGTCATGCGGGCCTTTGCTGGAGGGACTGGGTAGATGGCAGTGCTTCCACTGAGAAACAGAACATGGATGAGGGGCGCTTTGGTGGTCATGTGTCTGCCCCTGTGGAAGCTCCAGGATGAGTGTCCTCTCTCCCCAGACCGGATCCCCCAAATCCTCAACATGGCCTCAGAACTGGAGTTCAACTTAGAGACGATGCCCCGGATCAACTGTGCAGCTGCAGGGAACCCCTTCCCAGTGCGGGGCAGCATAGAGCTACGCAAGCCAGATGGCACTGTGCTCCTGGTCAGCCCCAGTCACCCAACCCACCAGTCCCACAAGCCGCCTGCTTCACAGCTGATCCCTAGACCCCTAGTCCCTCAGAACTTTCTATAGGGCCCACCCATTGGCCTGACCATTGCTCAGATGAGGTCAGGCTGATTGGTGAGGGGCTGCCACTGGGCCTCTGTCCTGCCATCAGTCCAGATGGACACCTGCGTGCCTGCCACAGGGGTGCTCATTCCCTGTGACCTGTCCCCCTCCCCCATCTCTTTTAGTCCACCAAGGCCATTGTGGAGCCAGATAAAACCACAGCTGAGTTTGAGGTGCCACGCTTGGTTCTTGCGGACAGTGGGTTCTGGGAGTGCCGTGTGTCCACATCTGGCGGCCAAGACAGCCGGCGCTTCAAGGTCAATGTGAAAGGTCAGTGATGTCCTAGGTCCACAGGGGATGGACGGTGACCACAGTAGGCTCTAGCTGATGCTGCTCAGGCTGGAGGTCCTAGCAGGAAGGACAAGGACATCTAAGGTCATAGCCTAGCGCCAGGCAAAAAGAGGGGTTGTGGTCAACCAGAGGTCCGGACTGGGCAGTGTCAAGGCTGGAGTACAGCTTAGACCCATCTGGAAAAGACATCCTGTGCCCCAGAAACTGGGGACACTCTCCAGCCCCGCCCTTCCTCCTGCCCAGCCATGCTGTCCCCCACCAACCACCACACACACACAAGTGTACCTTTAACTCTGCTCAGGGATGCTGCCTCCCATGTCTGAGTCACCCCACAGACACTCAGTGCTAGCCCAGGGGGAGCACATGGGGCTGTGGAGCTCAGAGGGTGACCAGCTTGGCTTCCTAGAAGTGGTGCATGCCTAGGAATCTGCCAGGTAAATAAGGAGGGACCTCCCAGTGCCCAAGATTACTCAGACCAGAGCACCCCCAACCCCCAGTCCCTTCACCTTCTCCAGCTTCTCCAGCACCCTAAGCCTTAACCGTTTGCACCCCGGCCACCCTGTGACCCTGCTGTCCCTCTCCTCCTGCTTCCTGTTACCCCATGTAAGCCCCCTCTCTCACCTTCTGCTTTCTCATTGCCACACTCTGCCTCCCAGGTCCTCGCCATCTCCCCATCCTGTGACTGTGCATCCCTCTCTGCTATCATGCCCCACCTTCCGCCTTTCTCTTCTCACTCTGCCCAGGCTTAGGAGCCAGACAACCTGGGCTTGAACCCTCTCTCCACAAATTCCTTGCCCCATCACCTTAAGCAAAGTACTTAACCTCTCTTACTTTGTTTCTCTCTCTGTGAAATGGGGATAGTTAGCACTTGATGGGGTTGTTAGGAAGATTAAATTAGATGATGCATTTAAGCATTTAGGACAGTGCCCAATACAGGGTGCATGCTCAATATATGTTGATAATTATTGTTCTTATTATTTAAAATGTCACCTAGTCCCTAGATTTTTATTGTTCTCTAGCAGCTCTCACATATGATCTGCAGCCGGGACCCCTCTTCTGACTCCAGATCATTTGGTGGGGCCTCCATGAAGTGGGGCATCTTCTCTGGAAGTCTGGTTTTGAAGTTAGTGTGGAAAGTGGCTGCTGTATGATTCAGAGGCCCATTTTATATCCAGCCACTTCCTGGACATCTAATCCCCTGCATGAGACAAAGGCACCAAGGGCTTCTCTGCACCCAAAATGGACCTTCATCTCCCCCCAAATCAGCATCGCCTCCTGACATGCTTATTGCTGCCTGATACTCCCTCAGCTTACAGCGCTGCATCCTTTTCCTCCCTTGCTCCCTCCCTCTTTCCTTCCTTCCTTTCCTCTCAAAAAGCCAGTCTCATAAACATTTGTAAGAGTCAAGGGAACCTGTTAAAAACACTAATGCAATAATCTGGAGAGAAAAAGTTGAGTCCAGAATAGGAACAGCGATCACGGGGTGAGGAAGTGGGACAGGGACACGAAGGCTGTTTTGGAGTAGAATGGATAGATCCAGGCGGCCTGTGCAGACAGACCTAGTTCAACACATGGCTGTATCTCCTCCTAGTTGTGTGTCCTTAGGCAAGTTATTCGGTGTCTCTGAGTCTCAGTGTTTTCATAATGCAGGCTAATGAGCCCTGACGGAAACGTGGCTGTGAGAATTAGAGGTCATACTATGAAGCATGTGGTGGGGAGCAGGTGCTTCAGTGCCAGTGCCATTTTTTTAAATTAAGAAAGTGGTGAATGAGGGCAGGGGCAGAGAGCAGGATGATGCCCAGGTTGTCTCCCTGCCCTGGGTTTCAGCCCCTTCTGTCTACCCCCACACTGCATGGGAAGAGTGCACCCCCAAACCATGTCTGGCCATGTCACTTCTTCATCTACTATCTTTTGGGACATCCTCATGCTTTTATTGCTTAATCCTTGTGCCCCAAGCTACCCAGGGGCCCGAACTCTGTCCTCCCTGGGCCCTGGCCACTATGGTCATCTGTTGAACTTGGTGTCCCTCAAGCCCAGAGGGTCCCCAGCTTGAAGTAAGACACAGAAGTGGACTGGATAGGCTGTGTGGCCATGCCTTACCCCGAGTCTCCTGACAGTGCCCCCCGTGCCCCTGGCTGCACCTCGGCTCCTGACCAAGCAGAGCCGCCAGCTTGTGGTCTCCCCGCTGGTCTCGTTCTCTGGTGATGGACCCATCTCCTCCGTCCGCCTGCACTACCGGCCCCAGGACAGTACCATGGACTGGTCGACCATTGTGGGTGAGTAGGGAGAGAGCTGGGGCAGGACAGGGGTGTTGGGTAATAGTGAAGGGATACGGTGAGCAGGAGAGGGAGGGCAAATGGTTCGAGGGGGCTGAAGGGAGCATGGAAGCTTCTAGAAGAGGTGGGGGCTGAATGATGTGTGCTGTACACCCCACCCCCAGTGGACCCCAGTGAGAACGTGACATTAATGAACCTAAGGCCAAAGACAGGATACAGTGTTCGTGTGCAGCTGAGCCGGCCAGGGGAAGGAGGAGAGGGGGCCTGGGGGCCTCCCACCCTCATGACCACAGACTGTCCTGGTGAGAGGCCAAGAGTCATCTCTTCCTGTCCCCCCAGCAGTTACTGTCCTGTCCACCCCAGGGACCCCTGCCTTTCCCATTGGAGGTTGTTCTTCCTTGTTCACTGGGGATCACTGTCCTGTCCAGCCCCAAGTACCTACTGGACAGTTCTGACCCCTGACCTCTGGCCCCAGAGCCTTTGTTGCAGCCGTGGCTGGAGGGCTGGCATGTGGAAGGCCCTGACCGGCTGCGAGTGAGCTGGTCCTTGCCCTTGGTGCCCGGGCCACTGGTGGGCGACGGTTTCCTGCTGCGCCTGTGGGACGGGACACGGGGGCAGGAGCGGCGGGAGAACGTCTCATCCCCCCAGGCCCGCACTGCCCTCCTGACGGGACTTACGCCTGGCACTCACTACCAGCTGGATGTGCAGCTCTACCACTGCACCCTCCTGGGCCCAGCCTCGCCCCCTGCACACGTGCTTCTGCCCCCCAGTGGTATGCCCAGGGCGCAGGGATAGCTGGGGGTTGGGGGAGGACGTGGGACGCAGGGACACATGAGACCTAGGAGACACAGGAGGCTATAGATTAATGGACATGGAGAGGACATGGGACATGCCTAGGGTATTAGGCAGACGTGACCCCAGCGGGGACATGGGACTTGGGGAAGATCCAGGATACCAGGAGGACACAGATCACCAGGAGCATGTGGGGAGAGCATGGGGAGGTCAGGGTTCATGGCGAGAACCAGGGTCATGGGAGGGCAAGAGACTTGGGGAGCAGGGGGCATGGGAGGATGTGGAGAGGACTTGGGATACAAGTAGTACAAGGAGAAGCAGAAGCTTGGGGGTGAAGGTGGCCTGGGGGAATGGAAAGGAATTCAGGCTGGTGGGGAGGAGGAAGTTGGCAGGGTGGCTCCTGTGCGTGGACCCACAGAGCAGGGGGCACAGCTAGAGCAGATGTGTCCAGCACCACAGCTACATAGCCCAGTCCCGTCTGAGCCTTGCCTTCCCGCCCCCATCTCCTCAGGGCCTCCAGCCCCCCGACACCTCCACGCCCAGGCTCTCTCAGACTCCGAGATCCAGCTGACATGGCAGCACCCGGAGGCTCTGCCTGGGCCGATATCCAAGTACGTTGTGGAGGTGCAGGTGGCTGGGGGTGCAGGAGACCCACTGTGGATAGACGTGGACAGGCCTGAGGAGACAAGCACCATCATCCGTGGCCTCAACGCCAGCACGCGCTACCTCTTCCGCGTGCGGGCCAGCATTCAGGGGCTCGGGGACTGGAGCAACACAGTAGAAGAGTCTACCCTGGGCAACGGTGAGAGGGGAAGGCCCACGGGACCCCCGGGCTCTGAGCGGGGAGAGCTCAGCGTGCTCTCCCTCCACATCACCCCCTGCTGTGGAACTAGGGCATCCCAGGCCCCTCCCAACAAAGACTCAGCCCCAGTCCGGGGGACTCAGCCTTCCCTTCTCATGATCCACTGTCCTAGGGCTGGGAAAGTCATGTCACCCCTCTGACACCCCTCATCCCTTCCTTCATGTGGCCCAAGTGATTTCCTGACAGTCCTGGCACTGGGATCTGTCACCTCTCCCTCTGTGTAACCCCATGGTGGCCTCTGGGTTCCCTGACCCCGGTGTCCCCACAATCTGCCCCTCTCACTGTATCCAGGGCTGCAGGCTGAGGGCCCAGTCCAAGAGAGCCGGGCAGCAGAAGAGGGCCTGGATCAGCAGCTGATCCTGGCGGTGGTGGGCTCCGTGTCTGCCACCTGCCTCACCATCCTGGCAGCCCTTTTAACCCTGGTGTGCATCCGCAGAAGCTGCCTGCATCGGAGACGCACCTTCACCTACCAGTCAGGCTCGGTCAGTGACCCGCCCCGCCCCCGGGTGCATGCTCACAGCCCGTGTATGTGTTTCTACCTGAGTACACACAAGACCTTGTACACCTTGTGTGTGTGTGCGTGTGTTTGTGTAGCAGGTAAAAGATTACACTCAATAATGTTAAAGGGTACAAAATATAATTTTCTTTATTTCTCTAAAACTGAACTCAGCTCACGAGCCCATTTATATTAGTGGTGAAATATTTAATATTCCCAATTCAAAAGAATTCCGTGATGACCATATTTCATGAGGGACACTCCAGGTTTGGGCTCCGTCAATTGGAGATTTTCCTCTCCCCTCTTTTCCTTCTCCCTAGCGGTTATCTAGGCCTAAATAGCAAGGTGATCAAATGCAAGGACACTTGGGGTTCATGCTGGCCTCTGTCCTTGCAGGCCTTCCTGGACTTGAGAGCCAGCCTCTGTCTGCACACATCTTTAGCTGATGTCCTTAGCTCTACTGTGGTCACCTGCCAGTAGGCCAGTCATGCTGTGACCTCCTCATCCTAACCTCCATTCTTGCAAATCCCAGGGCCTCCTTTTGGAGACTTGAGAAAGGGGCCGGGCGCAGCAGCTCACACCTGTAATGCCAGCATTTTGGGAGGCTGAGGCAGGCAGATCGCCTGAAGTCAGGAGTTCGAGACCAGCCTGACCAACATGGTGAAAACCCGTCTCTACTAAAAATACAAAAATTAGCCAGGCATGGTGGCACACGCCTGTAATCCCAGCTACTCAGGAGGCTGAGGCAGGAGAATTTCTTGAACCCAGGAGGTGGAGGTTGCAGTGAGCTGAGATGTTGCCACTGCACTCCAGCCTGGGCGATAGAGCAAGACCCTGTCTCAAAAAAATAAAAAAAGAAAAAGAGAAAGAACTAAAGAACTGTAGGGGCTTCCTTATACCTTATGGAGGGAGGCATATTCTGTGGCCCTCAGACCCACTGTCCCACTTAGACAACTGTTTCTACCATTCTAGAATTGTGCTGGCCTGCAACCTCACCCATTGCTCCTTGAAAGAGGACGCACAAACCTCCACTCCTCCTGGCTTCCCTGTAATCCTGCCTGAGTTTTCTGTCCTCCTGTGGCCCACACCCTTCCATCCCTCAGGCCCCTGCTTAGAGGTGGGGCGTGGGAGCAGACCCACTGTCCCTTCATCCTGTCACATTCTTCCTTCTAGCCACCCATCCGCAGGTCCTGTCTCCTCTGAGGGCTTCCTCATAGTCGTCACTTAAGATCCGAACTCTGTCCTTGGCCTTCCAGGCCTGGACTCTTAATATTGAGAGCTAAGCTTTGGCATTTCAAATAAAAAATAAAAAAAAGAAAGAAAACCCTCTTCTCTCTCAAGAGCTGACCCTTGTGATAGAAAAGCTAGTGTCCCTGCTATGCCTTTAAAAAATCCATTCAGAGACCGGGAGGTGGTGGCTCATGCCTGTAATCCCAGCACTTTGGGAGGCTGAGGCGGGTGGATCATGAGGTCAGGAGTTCAAGACCAGCCTGCCCAATTGGTGAAATCCCATCTCTACTAAAACAACAAAAATTAGCCAGGCACAGTGGCAGGTGCCTGTAATCCCAGCTACTAGGGAGGCTGAGGCAGGAGAATCGCTTGAACACGGATGGCAGAAGTTGCAGTGAGCCAAGATCATGCCACTGCTCTCCAGCCTGGGCGACAGAGTGAGTGAGACTCCATTTCCAAAAAAAAAAAATCCATTCAGAGATTCAATTGGCTTCTTTGTTCCAAGCTGTGTTGGCCCTTCCTCTGAGGTCAGTGCACAGAAAGCCCTCACTGCTGTGGTGGGGGAGGGTAGTGGGTACAGATGTTGACGGCAGGAGGTGGGAAAGCAGTCTTGAACAGACATGGTGTCATAGTATATATCAAGATATATCCCCCTAGCCTGGGCAACATGGCAAAACCCCATCTCTACAATAAAAGAAAATATGAAAATTAGATGGGCGTGGAGGTGTGCACCTGTGGGCCCACCTACTCGGGAGGCTGAGGTGGGAGGATTGCTTGCACTCAAAAGCTTGAGGCTGCAATGAGCTGACATCATGCCACTGCGCCTTCGCCTAGGCAACAGACCGAGACCCTGTCTCAAAACAAACAAAAGGATATATCCCTGGTACATATGCCTGCATATGGATAGGAAATGTGTGTGCACAAATGCGTGCGCCCCATGTATGAGTGCACACGTGCATCCCCTGTGAGTGCCCCATGTGTAAATGCATGTGTCCCAGATGCATGTGTCCCTATGCCTGTGCACCTTCAGGCCTGCGTGTGTATATGGACCTATACACGCATGCACCAAGAACATCACGTGCATTTGGTATGTGCTGTCAGCACCAGTGCTTCATGCAAATCGCTGTGCCCCAGGTCCTCAGCCCTTGCCCATCAAGCTGGGCTTCAGTGCACTTAGGAAGCCCCACCAGAAGGTCTATCTTAACCCTTCTTCCAGTTCTCATATTGGCAGCTTCCTTGGTCCTGTTCACTTATTTCCATTTCCTGCCATCAGCCCCGCCCAGATGGCCTCTTCCTACTCAATTAGGGAATTGGACATTCCTCTTTGTTATGGTTTTGCTATTTGCAGGTCCTGGCCTGGTTTTAGAGCTATGGAGAGAAGCCAAGTGTGTGGACAGGATAATCTCTGCCTCTGCTACTGTGGAGAAGAAAACCCCTCCACTGGCTTCCAGCAACTCAGGGCTGAGCATGTAGTAGGTGCTCAGAGAATATACCCTGGCCTACTCCCTAAGGCTGGAATCTTCTCCAGAGCTTCCCTGGTGACCCCTCCAAAAAAAAAAAACCTGGTTGTGGGATTAGCACAGTCATAGGAAGCTCATTCCAATCCTTTTCTGTTTTAAATGTTAGAAATATCCTCCTTCCATTGACCCACATTGTGGCTTCTAGCAACTTTACCCACAAGCCCTGGTTCTGCCTTCTAGAGTCCTGCACACCTGATCCCCCCGCTGCAGCCTCTGCATTTCTCTCCTTGGACATCTGCCCACCCAGCAGCCTACCTGTGGCTCTGTTACCTAAGATTCTGTCTCAGTTATGTCCTCTGTCTGCCTGTCCGTCCCTGGCTGACCACCAGGGTGCCCTCTGTCTGGGTCTCTGCCCACTTGTCTGACACTGAAACCTCCTTGTGTGCCTGTCTGTGCCTCCTTCTGCCCCCTTTAACTCTCGCGTGGACTGTCTACCCTCTTGTCTCATCCTGTGAAGGGCGAGGAGACCATCCTGCAGTTCAGCTCAGGGACTTTGACACTGACCCGGCGGCCAAAACCGCAGCCTGAGCCCCTCAGCTACCCAGTGCTGGAGTGGGAGGACATCACCTTTGAGGACCTCATCGGGGAGGGGAACTTCGGCCAGGTCATCCGGGCCATGATCAAGAAGGATGGGCTGAAGATGAATGCAGCCATCAAGATGCTGAAAGGTCCACTGGGGCGACCCCTGGCCCAGCCCCAATGCTCTCCTTTGTCCCACGAATCCCAGGCCCCACCTGGCTTCCTCCAGCAATTGACCCCAGCCCTTGCCAGCCCTTTCTCCAGAGTTATTTCTGGCAAAAGTAATACTGGATTCTTTACAGAGTATGCCTCCGAAAATGACCATCGTGACTTTGCGGGAGAACTGGAAGTTCTGTGCAAATTGGGGCATCACCCCAACATCATCAACCTCCTGGGGGCCTGTAAGAACCGAGGTGAGCCCCCTGCTCATCACCTACCCCTTCTTCCAAACCCCCATCCTCAGCCATCACCTCCACCACATGAGTAGCTTGCCAGGGGCTGCTGGCGACCTGTGCATCGCCCTCGATCCTCCCTCATCCCTGTCTGTTGCCATCGGGTGCCTGCTCCCACCCTAGGTTCCCTGTGTCTAAATCACCACGGTCTGTCTCTTTGCCTCTCAGGTTACTTGTATATCGCTATTGAATATGCCCCCTACGGGAACCTGCTAGATTTTCTGCGGAAAAGCCGGGTCCTAGAGACTGACCCAGCTTTTGCTCGAGAGCATGGGACAGCCTCTACCCTCAGCTCCCGGCAGCTGCTGCGTTTCGCCAGTGATGCAGCCAATGGCATGCAGTACCTGAGTGAGAAGCAGGTGTGTGTGAGTGGGGGCGGGTGGAGGCCAGAGGGGGAAGCCACTGGGCCGATGTCAGGGGAAGAAGTCAGCCGGCCCTGATTGGATGTGGGGATTGAGGTTCCTGGCCCAAGTGGGTGTGTGGGTGCAAGCAGAGCGAGGAGGCAGGGCCACGGGGCAGGTCTGGAGGAGGTGGGGACTTCCAGTATGGAGGGTGCAGGTGTTGAGTGAGCAGGTCTAGATGCTAGCCTGGAACTCAGGAGAGAGGCCCAGGCTGGAGACAGCATCTGCGTGTGAGCTGTCACCCCACAGATGGTGCCTAATGGCAATGGACCTGGTACGATCTGCCGGAGAGAGGGAAGAGCAGAGATCCGAGCCCGTCAGCTCAGGCCTGAATGAAAGGACAGGGGGATGACTGTCCAGGGGAATGTAAGATTGAGGGAAGGCATTTTATTCTTTTTTTTTTTCTTTTTTTTTTGAGACTGAGTCTCATTTTTTTGCCCAGGCTGGAGTGCAGTGGCACGATTTTGGCTCACTACAACCTCTGCCTCCCAGGTTCGAGCAATTCTCCTGCCTCAGTCTCCTGAGTAGCTGGGATTATAGGCATGCACCACCACAGCCAACTAATTTTCATATTTTTAGTAGAGACGGGGTTTCACCATGCTGGCCAGGCTGCTCTTGAACTCGCGACCTCAAGTGATCCACCCGCCTCAGCCTCCCAAAGTGCTGGGATTACAGGCATGAGCCACGGCACCTGGCCAGCATTTTAAAGATAGTGAAGTTTTGAGTATGTTTGAAAGCAGAGGGGCAGGGGATAGGGCCAGTGCAGAGGGAGGGGCTGGTGGAGAGAGGTCTCTGGGGAAGCTGGGGAGAAGAAAGTTTCTCTAAGGGAGAGAAACTGGAACCCAGGGGATGGGAAGAGGGAGGGGGAGAAGCATGGAAAGAGGAGAAGGTGCAGTATGGCCACCACTGTCTCAGGAAAAGGGATCCAGCCTGAACTTGGCCATGGCCCAGGAAGGAGCGGGTGAGAACCAACACTGATCTTTCTCAGACGTGAGTCAGCTGATGAGATTTCAGCCAGGCGGGGAGGAGAAAGAGTATGGGGTACTGAAGGCAACCAGAGTACCCACAAAGACTGACTCCTTACTGGCCTGACTGGCCTGGGCTCCCTCATCCCCAGTCTCTCCTGACTTCTGACCCTGCCTACAGTTCATCCACAGGGACCTGGCTGCCCGAAATGTGCTGGTCGGAGAGAACCTGGCCTCCAAGATTGCAGACTTCGGCCTTTCTCGAGGAGAGGAGGTTTATGTGAAGAAGACGATGGTGAGTCTCATTCAACCCTCACCTTTAGGGCTTGTGCCTGGCCCTGCCCCACAGGGGCCTCAAACAGGCCCTTCCTCCACACTCAGCCCCTTAAACCCATTCTCTCCTAGGGGCGTCTCCCCGTGCGCTGGATGGCCATTGAGTCCCTGAACTACAGTGTCTATACCACCAAGAGTGATGTGTGAGTGTAGGATGGGAGGGCACAGGAGGGCTTGGCCCCAAGAATCACACAGGCCTGACCTAGACACATCTCAGAAATGTCGTGGGTGGTCTAAGGCATGACCTGGGCTGTGTTCCAGGTGTGACACAGGTGTGTCTTTGGTATAAAGTACCCAGCCAAGGTGGGGCTAGCTGGAAGGAGTCTCAGAAGGTGTTTCAGGGATAGGACTGGGGTAAAGGTAGTTTCAGATTATGTTTGTGTAAGTGACAGGGGGATGCCTTGGAGAGGTTTGGGAATGCTGGTGGATGCTTCCTGAGGTAGATGGAGAGGCCACTCAGGAATTGCTCTCATCTTTCTCCCTGAAGGGCAATGTCATGCCCACCTGAGGATCTTACCAGAGCATGACCCCCAAGACTCCCTCTCTGTGCCCCTCCCCTGCAGACAGCCCTCTTGGCACACTCCTCCTGTCTCTCCAGGGATGTCCATCTTGGTCTGAACCTACCCCTTGCCCCAAGCCCTTTGGCCTTGCTTACACGGCTCACTGCTTACCACACTGATCACCCCTCTGACCACTACATGCCTACTTCCTGCTTCTGCCCCAACACTCCCTAGATTCCCTCCACCTCCTTGAACTCTCTCCCCTGGTCTCAGGCCTGATGCACACTACACAGAGGCTGTTACAAAGTGAGATGCAGTCAAGAGCAAGAGCTTTGGAGCCAGACTGCCTGGGTTTGAACACTTGCTCTGCCACTAACTAGCTGTATGGCCTTGGGCAATCTAGCTAACCTCTCAGTGCCTCAGTGTCTTCATCTGTAAAATGGCAAGAATAATAGAACCTGTATCATAGGGTTGGTGTGAGGGTTAAATGAATTAACATATCTGTTAAATGACCAGTGCCTGGACCACCATAAGTGCTCAATTAAAATGTTAGCTCGGCTGGCTGTGGTGGCCCACATGTGTAATCCCAGCACTATGGGAGGCCAGGCAGGCAAATCACTGGAGACCCGGAGTTTGAGACCAGCCTGGGCAAGATGGCAAGACCCTGTCTTTACTAAAAATACAAAACATGGCCGGGCATGGTGGCTCACATCTGTAATCCCAGCACTTTGGGAGGCCAAGGTGGGCGGATCACGAAGTCAGGAGATTGAGACCATCCTAGTTAACACAGTGAAACCCCGTCTCTACTAAAAATACAAAAAGAAATTAGCCAGGCGTGGTGGTGGGCGCCTGTAGTCCCAGCTACTGGGGAGGCTGAGGCAGGAGAATGGTGTGAACCCGGGAGGCAGAGCTTGCAGTGAGCTGAGATCTCGCCACTGCATTCCAGCCTGGGCGACAGAGCAAGACTCTGTCTCACAAATATATAAATAAACAAACAAAACATTAGCTGAGCATGGTGGCACATGCCAGCTATAAGGGAGACTGAGGCGGGAGGACCACTTGTTCCTGGGAGGTTGAGGCTGCAGTAAGCCACTGCACTCCAGCCTGGGTGACAGGGTCTGTTTCAAGAAAAAAAAAAATTAGCTCTAATGGTGTTGAGCCCAGGGATGGGGGCAGTATGAAGGAGCTTCACTGGAGCAGAGACAACAGCTGGCCAAGGCCAGATACTTACAGAGTAGACACATACAGGGGGGCTGGGAGGTACTGCACATCTTGGGTAGGTAGAAACTAAACTGCTAGGGTCCAGGGCCTAGAAGGTAACTAAGTGCATCCTTCTTATTTCAGCTGGTCCTTTGGGGTCCTTCTCTGGGAGATAGTGAGCCTTGGTGAGTTCCTAACCCCCATTGCCCAGAGTGCCCCACCTTACCCCACGTGAAGCCCTGGACCAAGAGCACTTTGTCCCCTCCTGCAGGAGGTACACCCTACTGTGGGATGACCTGTGCCGAGCTCTACGAAAAGCTGCCCCAGGGCTACCGCATGGAGCAGCCTCGAAACTGTGACGATGAAGTGTGAGTCACCCCATCCTTGAGCTCCATGACCCTATCTCTGTGATGAGTGACCTCAGCTTTGATCCCTGTGACCCCATCACCCCAGCTGGCCTGACTCCTCATCTCAGCAATGCCCCCTCGCAGGTACGAGCTGATGCGTCAGTGCTGGCGGGACCGTCCCTATGAGCGACCCCCCTTTGCCCAGATTGCGCTGCAGCTAGGCCGCATGCTGGAAGCCAGGAAGGTGAGGAGACTGGGGCTGAGGTGGCGGGTTAGGCTCACAGAGTGCTCCAGAGTGCCCTCTCAGAGGTGCCGTGACCCTGTCCCAACCACACTACCTGCCCAAACTCCCTCACTGGGGGCTGTCACCACAGCTAGGCTGGGCCCCAGGATGCAGGCTGCCTTTCCAGCCCTCACTGGGTTAGACACCAGGCCCTTCCAAAACTCTTTCAAGGCCACTGCTTAGCCCCAGCAGCAAATCCCTCCCTTGAGTCCCAAGTCCCAGACTGCTTGCCTGTCCTCTGCTGAGGCCATCAGACCATTCTCATCTGGGACACCTCTCCCCACCTGCCAGAGCCAGAGCAGAGTGCATGAATGGTCACTAACCAAATGGATGGATGGGTAAATGAGTGATACAGTAACTGTATGAATGAATGAATGAATGGAATTAGTGGATAGATGATACAATAATCATATAAACATGTAATTCAATAACTGAATCTACTAACCATGTGAATAAGTGAATTATCAAATAAATATAATGAAAAATATATCAAAATTAGTAAATATGAAGAGTTCTTCAAGTAAATTAATGATTAACCATCTTAAGAATGAGGGAATGATCAAATAACCATATAAATGGGTGAGTCATCTAAAATGGCTTTTGAACAGATAAGTTACTTAATGAATGAATGCATAAGCCAAGAATTCACTGAAAGAGTGCATGTAAAAACCGTCCTCTAACAGTGGCATTGAGGGCCTCTCACCTGAGGCCCCAGCTGTGGCCTGATGCCTTCACTGCCCTGGGCTGGTAAAGGCCACTCTTGGCCATGGGGCCATCTTGAGTCTCCAGAACAAATCAGTGTCAGTTCAAATGCCCCAACCACATGGAAGTCAAAGAGCTTGCGGCCAGATTCATCCCTATTCCTGGCCCCCACTAAAGCTTGCTCTGCCCCCAGGCCTATGTGAACATGTCGCTGTTTGAGAACTTCACTTACGCGGGCATTGATGCCACAGCTGAGGAGGCCTGAGCTGCCATCCAGCCAGAACCTGGCTCTGCTGGCCGGAGCAAACTCTGCTGTCTAACCTGTGACCAGTCTGACCCTTACAGCCTCTGACTTAAGCTGCCTCAATGAATTTTTTTAACTTAAGGGAGAAAAAAAGGGATCTGGGGATGGGGTGGGCTTAGGGGAACTGGGTCCTCATGCTTTGTAGGTGTCTCATAGCTATCCTGGGCATCCTTCCTTCTAGTTCAGCTGCCCCACAGGTGTGCTTCCCATCCCACTCCTTCCCCAACACAAACCCCCACTCCAGCTCCTCTGCTTAAGCCAGCACTCATACCACTAACATGCCCTGTTCAGCTACTCCCACTCCCGGCCTGTCATTCAGAAAAAAATAAATGTTCTAATAAGCTCCATTCAATGTCTACCTTTTACTGCTGGTCAATCTTGGGGTGAGGGGCGTAGTTAAACCCAAGAGACAGAAATTGGCCGGGCGCGGTGGCTCATGCCTGTAATCCCAGCACTTTGGGAGGCCGAGGCGGGCAGATCACGAGGTCAGAAGATGGAGACCATCCTGGCTAATATGGTGAAACCCCATCTCTACTAAAAATGCAAAAAATTAGTTGGGCGAGGTGGCGGGCACCTGTAGTCCCAGCTACTCGGGAGGCTGAGGCAGGAGAATGGCGTGAACCCAGGAGGTGGAGCTTGCATTGAGCCGAGATAACGCCACTGCACTCCAGCCTGGGCCACAGAACGAGACTCTGTCTCAAAAAAAAAAAAAAAAGAAAAAAGAAACAATATATAGACATGGCCTTTACCTCGCTGGATCTTCAGACTTATACGGGAAACAAACATTAAAGTATACAAATTATTTTTTTTGGCAAACTTTTTTTTTTTTTTTTTTTTTTGAGACAGTCTCGTTCTGTGGCCCAGGCTGGAGTGCAGTGGCGCGATCTCGGCTCACTGCAAGCTTCGCCTCCCGGGTTCACTCTATTCTCCTGCCTCAGCCTCCCCAGTAGCTGGGACTACAGGTGCCCGCCACCATGTCCGGCTAATTTTTGTATCTTTTTTTAGATACAAACATATGAGATCAATGGAACAGAATTGAGAGTGCAGAACTAAACCCATGTGTCTGTGGTCAACTGATTTTCAACAGAGGTGCCAAGGCCATTTAACGGGGAAAGAATAGTCTTCAACAAATGGTGCAGGGACAACTGGATAGCTACATGCAAAAGAATGAATTTGGACTCCTACCCAAACACCACATACAAAAATTAACTCAAAGTGGGTCAAAGACCTAAATATTAGAACCAAAATTATAAAGCCCTTAAAGAAAGCATAGAAGTAAATCATAATTACCTCAGATTTGGCAGTGGATTTTTAGATGTAACAGCAAAGGTACAGGTAACAAAATAAAAAATACGTAAGTTAGAATTCATCAAAATTGAAAACTTTTGTGCATCAAAGGACAGTATCAGGAAAGTGAAAACCACAGAATAGAAGAAAACATTTGCAAGTCACATATCCTGTAAGAGACTTGTATCTAGAATATATTAATATAAAGAAGTCTTATAACTCAATAGTAAAGTGGCAGATAACCCAGTATCTTTTAATGGACAAAGGATCTGAATAGACCTTTCTCCAAAAAAGAAAAACAAATGGCCAATAAGCACATGAAAAAGATGTTCAACATGAGGAGTCATCAGGAAATGCAAATCAAAACCAATGTGAGATACTACTTCATACACACTAAGATGGCTATAATGAAAAACATAACAAGTGTTGGCAAGGAAGAAAATGGAACCATCATACACTGTTGGTGGGAATGTAAAATTGTGCAGCCTCTTTGGAAACCAGTCTGGCAGTTCCTTAAACATGTGGAAACTCTACACATAGAGTTCTCAGAAGACCCAGAAATTCCACTCCTAGGCATATATGTCCAAGAGAAATGAGAATGTATGTGCACACAAAAATATGTACATGGATGTTTATAGCAATATTATTCATAATAGCCAAAAAGTAGAAACAACTCAAATGTTCATCATCTGATGAATGGATAAATGGTATATGGTATATCCATACAGTGGAATATTATTCAGCCATTAAAAGGGAATGAAGGCTGGGCATGATGGCTTGTACCTGTAACCCCAGCACTTTAGGAGGCTGAGGCAGGCAGATCGCTTAAGCCCAGGAGGTCAAGACCAGCCTGAGCAACATGGCAAAACCCTGTCTCTACAAAAAATACAAAAATTTGCCAGGAGTGATGGTGCATGCCTGTAGTCCCAGCTACTCAGGAAGCTCGGGTGAGTGGATCACCTGAGCCTGGGAGGTCAAGGCTGCAGTGGGCTGTGATCGTGCCACTGTACTCCAGCCTAGGCGATGGAGTGAGATCCAGTCTCAGAAAAAAAGAGTGGGGGGCGGTGAATGAAATACTAATGCATGCTATATTGTAAATGAACATTGAAAATACCACGCTAAGTGAAAGAAGCCAGTCACAAAAGACAACATATGGTAGTCATATTCCATTTATATGAAATTTCCATACTAGGCAAATCTATAGAGGTAGAAAGTAGATTAGTGGTTGCTTAGGACTAGAAGGAAGTTGGGGAGATAAAAGGATGAGTGTAAAAGGTACAGGATTTCTTTTTGAGGTGATAAAAATGATCTAAACTTGACTGTGGTTGCACATATCTGTGAATATACTAAAAACCACTGATCTGTACACTTTAAATGGGTGAGTTGTATGGTGTGTGAATTATATATCCAAATAAAGCTGGGTTGTTTTTTGTTTGTTCATTCATTTGTTTTTTTGAGATGGAGTCTCGTTCTGTCACCCAGGCTGGAGTACAGTGGTGCGATCTTGGCTCACTGCAAGCTCCACCTCCCGGGTTCACACCATTCTCCTGCCTCAGTCTCCCAAGTAGCTGGGACTACAGACACCCACTACCACGCCTGGCTAATTTTTTTTTTTTTTTTTTTAGTAGAGACAGGATTTTGCTGTGTTAGCTAGGATGGTCTTGATCTCCTGACCTTGTGATCTGCCCGCCTTGGCCTCCCAAAGTGCTGGGATTACAGGCAAGAGCCACCGCGCCTGGCCAAGCTGGGTTTATTTTTTAAGTGAAGGCAAGGAGATCAGTGAAAGACCACTATATATAGTAGTGTGAGTGAAACGATGGTGTGGTGGTAGCAAACTGGAAGAAATAACACGAAGAAAGAATGGACAGGGGTTGAATATGGGACTGAAAGGAGAAGAGTCTAGGATCGCTGCCAAGCTTCTGTTTATATGATGGGTGGGTGGTGATACCAGTCACTAAAAGAATAAAAACAGCTAATAGTTACATAGTACTTAATTGCTGGGCACCATTCCAAGCATTTTGCATGTATTAATTCATTCAGTCTTCAACAACCCTATTAGTAGGTACCATTATTATTCTCATTTTACGGAGAACAGGACCAGAGAGGCTAGTAACTTGGCTAAAATCTGATAGCTAGTAAGGGGCAGAGCGATTTTTTGTGGATGTTTTTGTTGTTCTTGTTTTAAGACAGGATCTCGCTTAGTCTCCCAGGCTGGAGTGCAGTGATTCAATCATAGCTCACTGCAGCCTCAACCTCCTGGGCTCAAGCAATCCTCTTGTCTCAGCCTCCCAAGTAGATGGGACTATAGGCATGCACCACCATGCTCAGCTATTTTTTTTTTTTTAATTTTTTTGTAGAGAGGGATGTCTCCCTTTGTTACCCAGGCTGGTCTCAACCTCCTGGGCTCAAGCAATCCTCTTGTCTCAGCCTCCCAAGTAGATGGGACTATAGGCATGCACCACCATGCTCAGCTATTTTTTTTTTTTTAATTTTTTTGTAGAGAGGGATGTCTCCCTTTGTTACCCAGGCTGGTCTCAAACTCCTGGGCTCAAGTGATCCTCCTGCCTCAAGCCTCTCAAAGTGCTGGGATTACAGGCGTGAGCCACTGCACCTGGCCAAGAGCTGATATTTAAACCTGGATATTCTTGCTCCCTCTCTTAGCCACAGTACTATGCTGCTTCTCTGGCACAGTGAAAGGGCCAGATTTGGGTATAGTACACTTCCAAATTCACCACAAATATATCAATCACACACCACGTTCCAGGTTGTGGGCCCCAAAGATACCCTCGCCCAACAGAAGGTCTCCCCATTCCCACTGTAGCACTGAAGACCCAGTACCCCAATACACGCAAGTCAGCAAACTGCAGGTCCAAAGCACAGTCCTAAATGCTCAGCCTCGCCTGCCCGCACCTGTTATAGCCTCAGTTCTCACTGCTTCACTCAACAGCCATATTCTCACAGGAGATGGCCTGGGTTGGGTGGGGCTTGGAGCAAAAGACCAGACCAGTAGCACAAACTTGTTTCCAGGTATAGAATGGAAAAGGTCAGAGGAAAAGCCTCATTAGGAGGCAGCTGGGAAAGGCGAACCCAGTGAGTACTTCATCCCAGGAACCTCCCTGCAGCCCATCCTGACCACAAAAACAGAACTCCCACCAGTTGGCCCTGAGTCATTCATTCCCCTCCCGCCCCCAAGGAAGGGGTGATTTCCTGCAGGCAGCTCAGGCTCCTCCCAGGGGCTGTGTGTCGCACACTGCACTCCTGCCTGGGCGACAGAGTTAAGGCTGTCAAAACAAAAACAAACAAACAAAAAAGTTGACAAAGATGTGGGGGAAATACAGCACCCTAACACGCTGCTAAGTGTATAAATGGAATCATCATTATTTGTTTATTTATTTATTTATTTATTTATTTATTTATTTATTTATGTGTTTGTTTATTTTGAGATGGAGTTTCACTGTTGTTGCCCAGGCTGGAGTGCAATGGCACAAACTCAGCTCACCGCAACCTCCGCCTCTCGGGTTCAAGCGATTCTCCTGCCTCAGCCTCCTGAGTAGCTGGGATTACAGGCATGTGCCACCACGCCCGGCTAATTTTGTATTTTTAGTAGAGATGGGGTTTCTCCATGTTGGTCAGACTGGTCTTGAACTCCTGACCTCAGGTGATCCGCCCGCCTCGGCCTCCCAAAGTGCTGGGATTACAGGTGTGAGTCACCGTGCCCGGCCGGAACCATCGTTCTAGAGAGACAACTAGCAATGTTGAGAAAGAGATGAGGCGATAGAGAATCCTAGTGCCTAAAGCTACCGGTCCCTAATTTTCTAACTGGAAAAAAACCAGCAGGTGTTGGGAAATCTGAAAACATGGGGAGATAAAGGGCAAGTGCACAGGCACAGGCTCACGAGAGCCAAGAGCCAGTTATCTTCCCAGCTCACTGCTCAGTGACATCATGTTAGTAGCTTGAAACAGGCCATGACAGAAGTATTTACACCACAAAAAGCAGCAAATGTTACCAAACAGAACACCCTACCCCACCCCAGCCAGTTTGTCAGCACACCATAGCCTGAGCCAATCCTCATCCAGCAACCCCTTGAGTTCTCTGAACGATAGCTACCCAGAGATCAAGTACCAGTTTTATAAGCCAGGTCTTTGGCCTTATATCCCAAAAGGAAAGCCTAGGCCTGCTGAGCAGCATTGGACTTTCAAGAGCCTGCAGAACTCCTTCACCAAAGCAGGCAGACCTATATGGCCTCCTTTCTCCTAGATATCCCAGTTCCTGTTTGATATTCTAAAGAAATCAAGGCCTGGGCCAGGCGTGGTGGCTCACGCCTGTAATCCCAGCACTTTGGGAGGCCAAGGCAGGTGGATCACGAGGTCAACAGTTCGAGACCAGCCTGGTCAGCATGGTGACACCCCATCTCTACTAAAAATACAAAAATTAGCCAGGCATGGTGGCAGGCGCCTGTAATCCCAGCTACTCAGGAGGCTGAGACAAGAGAATTGCTTGAACCTGGGAGGCGGAGGTTGCAGTGAGCTGAGACCGTGCTATTGCCCTCCAGTCTGGGCGAGAGAGCGAGACTCCATCAAAAAAAGAAAAGCGGGGGGAGAAGGAAGGAAGGAAGGGAGGGAGGGAGGGAAGGAAGGAAGGAATCAAGGCCTGGAGAAGACTACTTTTTTCAGCTGTGTGGAAGCAAAAGAAAATGGGAAAATGACAGGGATAGAGAGTGGACCTCCTCCCATGCAGAAGCAGAGAGCCCCTTTCTCAACTCTCAGAAAGCCCCGTTCTGACAGTCATACACAAGCCCCTTGCGGTCTCTGCACCTTTAACTGCTATTATACCGCCTCCCTGTAGAAGACACAGAACTTAGATGTAGGTGTAGAGGGAGAAGGAAGGTTTGAGGATAACTCTCAGGTTCCAGGCTTAGGAGCCTAGGTAGCCCATGAGAGATGCAGAACAGAGCTTGAAGAGAGGACCCAAAGGGTGTATGGGAGTTAGTTATATTTGGGGCTTGGGGAGTTTGAAGTGCCTATGGGACAACAAATAGAGATGTCCAATTGAGAATCTGAAGTTCGAGAGACTGATGAGATCTTGCAAGTTACCAGTGTGTAGACAGAGTTGAAGCCATGCGATCACTCTGGCAATAGAAAGGGCTGAGCAGGGACACCTGGAGGCAGCAAGATTTAAGAGAAAGAGCAACCACAGAAGGAAACTGAGTGGGGATGTGATAGGAGGTAGCAGGAAACCAGGAGAATGTGACATTGGAAGGATGAAGATTATCAAGTGTTGCAGAAAGGTTGAATACGAAGAGGATGAAGATGAGAGACACAGTGAGATGATTGTGGCTGGCTGAGAGGGAAGAAAGAAAGTAGGAGATAAGATTCAAGTAGGCAGGGGCCAGGTCAGGCAGGGCCAGGCATGCCATCAGAAGGCATTTGAGTGGTATTCTAAGTGGGAAATCTTTGGAGGATTTTAAGAGGGGAGTGAAGAAATCCGATGTGCATTTTAAACATATCACAGTGTTGTGTGGAGGACAGCCTGGGGGGTGAGGGTGGGAATGGAGGTGGGACACCAGTTAGGAAGCTATTATAGTAACCCAGACTTGGACTAGGACAGTAAGGGTGGAGGTGGTTAAATGTGTTCAGATTCAGTATACATTTTGAAGGAAGGTCTGACAGGACTTGCTAATTAATTGGATGTAGAATGCAGAGTAAGAGAGAGACAGGGATCAACGAGTATGGAGGGTGTTGGTTCAAGCAACTAAGTAGGTGGTAATGCTATTTACAGGGGTAGGCAAGGCTAGAGGAAAACCAAATAAACAGGGTTAGAGGTGGGAATGAGAATCCAGAGTTTTATTTTGACCACCTTAAGTATAAGATGCTTGCCGGGCGTGGTGGCTCCCACCTGTAATCCCAGCACTTTGGGAGGCTAAGGCAGGTGGATCACCTGAGGTCAGGAGTTCGAGACCAGCCTGGTCAACATGGCGAAACCCTGTCTCTACTAAAAATACAAAAATTAGCCAGGCGTGGTAGTGGGCGCCTGTAATCCCAGCTACTTGGGAGGCTGAGGCAAGAGAATTGCTTGAACCCGGGAGGCAGAGGTTGCAGTGGGCTGAGACTGCACCATTGCACTCCAGCCTGGGCAACAAGAGCAAAACTCCGTCTACAAAAAATTTTTTAAAGTATAAGATGCTTTTAGATATGCAAGTGGGGAAGTCAAGTAGGCAGTTGGCGATCCAAATCTGGAGCCCAGGGAAGAAGTCACAGCTAGAGATATCATTTTGAAGTCATCAGCATATACAGAGCATCAAAGCCATGGGACTGCATGAACACTCAAGTTGTGTTTCCCCTCTCACTTGATCTCACAGAAGTTTGGGTAGCCCTTGCCTGGGGACTGGGGAAGGCATCCAATGTCATTACCATCAGTCCTCATAATGTGAGAGCCAGGTACAGCTAAAGACAAATCTGAGTCAGGGACTGCTTGCAGAGAAATGGTGCCAGAGAAACTAAGACTTCACAGGAGGGCTGAAGGAGTTCCATCTCCTCCAGCACCTCCCACAATTCTGTTAGTAAAATTAATTAAGAAGGAAGAAGACAGGAAGGTGATATTGAGGATGCTTAGTCTGTAAAGCCAGCAATGGGAGTCCCAGCTAAGGCCTGAGGGGCGAAAAATGGGAGTTAATGTGGCTATGCGCCCTCCCCGCAACTCATCTCCTGTCCCCACCCCCACCCACACAAGAGTCAAGGCTCCTAGAATTGGCATAAAATCCATATACAGAGCAGTCCCAGGAGAAGGCTTGGGGTTCAGTGACAGGAGATGAGCACAGGCTGAAGAGCTGAGACCAGCCATCCACTGAATTTTTCTTTTTCTTTTTTTTTTGAGACAGTCTTGCCCTGTCACCCAGGCTGGAGTGCAGTGGTGCAATCTTGGGTCACTGCAACCTCTGCCCCCTGAGTTTAAGAGATTCTCATGCCTCAGTCTTCTGAGTAGCTGGGACTACAGGCAAGCGCTACCACGCCTGGCTAATTTTTTTGTATTTTTAGTAGAGATGGGGTTTCACCATACTGGCCAGGCTGGTCTCAAACTCCTGACCTCAGATGATCCACCCAGCTTGACCTTCCAAAGTGCTGGTATTACAAGTGTGAGCCACTGCACCCAGCCCGACCCACTGGTTCTGAGCAAACAGGATAAAAGTATTGAAGACCATTGCTTCTCCAACTTTAAGTTACATTCAAACCATCTGGGGATTTTGGTAAAATGCAGGTTGTATTTTAACAGGCCTGGGGCGGGACCTAATATTCTGCATTTCTAATAAGTGTCCACCTAATGCTGTTGCTCCTGGTCTACAGACCACACTTTGAGTAGCAAGGGATTAGAGGCAGCCGTGGAGGCCGCCCATAACGGAGAGGGCATGTCCAGTTCCAGAGAGAATGTGTTTATTCATGCACAAAGTCACAGAACTATTAAAGTGGAAATACCCACCATTTGGCATGTTGTGGGGCAGACAGTCATTTCTCAGCACATTAGCCTCCTAAGAGCATAGCACAGCATGGTTGTTACTCACACGGGTTCTGAAGGTTGACCTCTTGAGCTTCATGTCTTAGTACATATGTAATCTTGGGCAAATCCTTAACTTCTCCACATCTCCGTTTCCTCATCTCTATAATGGAAATAACAAGACTATTGTGAGGACTGTCTAAGTGAATGGATATAAAGTGCTTAACACATGGCAGCATAGTTCGTACTCAGTAAAGGCTGCTATTCTGATGCTGTTATACCATTCTATAATCATTAACATAGATACAGAGGCTGACTTGCCTTTTGGTACACAGTCAAATATACAACCCCCATCTCCCTCCCACCAAAAGGCCTGTGTCCTCTCTTTCAAATTCCTCCTTCCCTCCTGCCCACTCTCCCTCCCCTGGCCCCTGGCCCCAGTGTGGTCTGGATGGGCCCCAGAGGGGCAGGGACAGGGACAGGACGTGGGGCTGTATCTGACAGGAACCTGAGGGGCTGGCCTGGGAGGGGATTGGGGCCTGGCTTCCTGAAGGGAGGATGGGCTAAGGCAGGCACACAGTGGCGGAGAAGATGCCCTCCTGGGCCCTCTTCATGGTCACCTCCTGCCTCCTCCTGGCCCCTCAAAACCTGGCCCAAGTCAGCAGCCAAGGTGAGGTGCACGGAGGGTGGAGATCACCTATGCCCAGGAAGAGGGAGCCCTGGGAGGTGATGCAGGGCCCTGGGAGGGGATGCAAGGCCCTGGGAGGGGAGGTAGAGTAAGAGGCTCTCCTGCTGGTCCCCTCCTCTTCCACGTAAACATGCCTGGGAGGACCCAGGGCCAACTCACCAGCTGTTCCTTAGATGTCTCCTTGCTGGCCTCGGACTCAGAGCCCCTGAAGTGTTTCTCCCGAACATTTGAGGACCTCACTTGCTTCTGGGATGAGGAAGAGGCAGCACCCAGTGGGACATACCAGCTGCTGTATGCCTACCCGGGGTAGGTGCTGGACTGTGCCCCACTCCCCATATATCTATCTGTCCCTGCATTTAGCTGAGTCCCACTCCAGCAGCTTTCCTGCCCGTCCGAGGATCACTCTGAATACAAGCCCTAAGTACCCAGTTTTTGAACAGATGTGCTTTGGATGTATGTGGGCCCCAACTCCAGCCCTACATAACCCCTAATCCCACCTATCCCAGGCATTAAAAAGAAAAATGGCAGTACTAGAGACAAAAGTTGGGCATGAGCCCAGGTCTGGGTCCTCAGGGCTCTGCCTGGTGGCTGTGTAGGAGGGATCTCTGCTATGCCAACAGGGAGAAGCCCCGTGCCTGCCCCCTGAGTTCTCAGAGCGTGCCCCGCTTTGGAACCCGATACGTGTGCCAGTTTCCAGCCCAGGAAGAAGTGCGTCTCTTCTTCCCGCTGCACCTCTGGGTGAAGAATGTGTTCCTAAACCAGACTCAGATTCAGCGAGTCCTCTTTGTGGACAGTGTAGGTAAGAGTCATCCTCCTGTCACCCGGCCCCTCCACTTGCTGCCCCCAGTCCAGCTCCTGGAATCAGACTTATCTGTGCCCTTCCGGCTCAGCACGGATACCCCTATTAACAGACCCCTGAGGCACCCCAAGACTCCCTTGTCATTCCTCCCAGCCTTGGCATCTAGAGCTAGAACTGCCCCACATATCATTTCACACCAGGGACACCCTGGTCCTCCCATCATTAACAAATCATTTATTCATCCATTCAAGAGTTCCAGAATACCTACTGTGTGCCAGACACTGGGCTAGGTGATGGGATATGGAGAAAACGGGATCCCTGCTTCCAAGAAGCACTGAGTCTAGCTAGCCATCATACTGCAATGAAGTCACTGTTCTCATGAGGGAAGAACAGAATCAGGAGCCTCCCTAGCCTGCCCTCCAGGAGAATGACAGCCTACAATTTTTGAATCCAGAAGCTGCCCCAATTCAGCCCCCAGCACCCCTCTCTGCAGTCCAGAGGCTGAGCCATAGACTGTGGTACTCAGAGTTCTGATGTGCCCTGTCTTGCCCTCAGGCCTGCCGGCTCCCCCCAGTATCATCAAGGCCATGGGTGGGAGCCAGCCAGGGGAACTTCAGATCAGCTGGGAGGCCCCAGCTCCAGAAATCAGTGATTTCCTGAGGTACGAACTCCGCTATGGCCCCAAAGATCTCAAGAACTCCACTGGTCCCACGGTCATACAGTTGATCGCCACAGAAACCTGCTGCCCTGCTCTGCAGAGGCCACACTCAGCCTCTGCTCTGGACCAGTCTCCATGTGCTCAACCCACAATGCCCTGGCAAGATGGACCAAAGCAGACCTCCCCAACTAGAGAAGTATGCTGACCTTCTTCTGCCTCACCTCCTATCTCCTACCTTCAATCTTGCCCCAGGAAAGGACAGACCATACTTTGGGGATTCCAGACCTGGGTTCATCCTTGGAGAGTTAGTATAGGCTCAGATATGAGCCATGTCTACTTAGGGGCTTCCTACTTTGGGTCATTCCCACTGATAAAAATGAAGTCTTTTAGGCCTCCAAATTAATGGAGATTTCCCAACAAAACCCTGAACACCACCTGAAACCCACCAACTTGGCCCCTGGTCTGTGTGCATATCTATCCAGCAAGGAGCTGAGCTCCTCTCCACAGGGATGGTGTGCAAATATAAGGGTTGGAGGCTGTCTCAGCTGACAGGCAGACCTAGATTGTGAAGCTGGGATTTTCCTCCCAAGGCTTCAGCTCTGACAGCAGTGGGTGGAAGCTGCCTCATCTCAGGACTCCAGCCTGGCAACTCCTACTGGCTGCAGCTGCGCAGCGAACCTGATGGGATCTCCCTCGGTGGCTCCTGGGGATCCTGGTCCCTCCCTGTGACTGTGGACCTGCCTGGAGATGCAGGTGAGTCCACAAAGGAATAGGGAGATGGGGAGCAGATAAAAGAAGAGCTCTAGGGAAGCCTGGGCTGGATCTGAAGCTCTGGGAACCATGGTCCTCCCTGATGATCTCGAACTTGCCATTGGACAGGATGAACTATGTTCAGGGAAAGAAGAGAGAATAGGAGTCCATGTTCTAAGTTGTATGTGTAGAAATGATCTGAACACCCTATACAGTAGGGGCACACGGACCCTGATGGGACTTATTTCTTTGACTTTAGTGGCAATTGGACTGCAATGCTTTACCTTGGACCTGAAGAATGTTACCTGTCAATGGCAGCAAGAGGACCATGCTAGATCCCAAGGTTTCTTCTACCACAGCAGGGCACGGTGCTGCCCCAGAGACAGGTGAGAGCTGAACTGCTGATTGAGGTTGGTGTCATGGGAGTGAGCCACAGTCCTGCAGAAAAAAGGAAGAGAGTGTTCTTGGTCGTCTTCACTCTCCTCCCTTGTCCCAAATCCACACAGCTTTCAATGCTCTCTTATCTATTCTCTCATCCTCCAGTCGATATTTTATCTTCTCAACCCCTCTCTGTTCCCATTGGGAATGCTTTGGTTTAGTTCAGCCTTAGTCATGTCACTGGGACCACTGCAACAGCCGACAGTCTAATTCACCTCCAGTGTATTCCCCATGCTGCTAACAGAGTGATCTTTGTTAAGCTCAAACTGTGTATGACCTTTGTAAAGCTCTAACTTTGCATGGTCTCCCCCTACTCAAATATGTACTGCAATTTCTCATTATCAAAGCCATAAAAAATTTAGCCTGGCCTTCAAAGAGTTCTACCAAGCACCTCATTAATTCTTCATCCTCTCCATATCTAAATCTATAACCAAGTTGTATTGATTTTACCTATTAACTAACTCTAGAATCTCCCCACTTGTCTATCACTGCCATTATCCTACTACAACCTATCATCAATTCTCTCTTCAGCTACTGAAAAGATGTAGTAACTGACCACCCTGAGTCTTCCAAGTAATTCTTCACACAGGTGCTGAAGGGAACTTTTTGTTTTGTTTTGAGACAGAGTCTCACTCTGTTGCCCAGGCTGTAGTGCAATAGCACAATCTTGGCTCACTGCAACCTCCACCTCCTGGGATCAAGTGATTCTCCTGCCTCAGCCTCCCATGTAGCTGGGATTACAGGCATGTGCCACCACACCCCATTAATTTTTTTTGTATTTAGTAGAGAGGGGGCTTCACCATGTTGGTCAGGCTGGTCTCGAACTCCTGACCTCAGGTGATCCACCTGCCTCGGCCTCCCAAAGTGCTGGGATTACAGGTGTGAGCCAAGGGATCTTTTAAAAGTGCAAAAATGAACATAACACTCTCTGCTTAAAAATCTTTAATAGCTTTCAACTAGTCTTAGGATAAAAAAAAAACCTCTATCATGGACTTGAAAAGTTCTGAGACTCAGACCCTACCTACCTCTTCAGCTTCATCTTGTGCTATGCTGCCCTTCGATCCCCATGTTCCGGCACGGGCCTTCTGTGGTCCACTCATATCTGACATATTCCCTCCTGCTCTAGGTCTTTACACTGCTGTTTACCCAGCCCTCCTGTCTTTACTTAACCTCTACTTATCCTCCAAATCTCAACTCAAGCGTCACTCTCTTAGGGACCCTCCTCTGGCCTTCCTTATTAAGTCCAATAGCACTATTATACATTCTTGTTGTACCATGTACCGCTCCTTCTTTTTTTTTTTTTTTTTTTTTGAGACGGAGTCTCGCTCTGTCGCCCAGGCTGGAGTGCAGTGGCGCGATCTCGGCTCACTGCAAGCCCCGCCTCCTGGGTTCGTGCCATTCTGCTGCCTCAGCCTCCCAAGTAGCTGGGACTACAGGCGCCTGCTACCATGCTTGGCTAATTTTTTGTATTTTTAGGAGAGATGCGGTTTCACCGTGTTCGCCAGAATGGTCTCAATCTGACCTCGTGATCCACCCGCCTCGGCCTCCCAAAGTGCTGGGATTACAGGCGTGAGCCACTGCGCCCGGCCATACCTCTCCTTCTTGAGTACTTATCATAGTCACACTTTTATATTTACACTTTATATGATTATTTGGTTGACAATAAAAATCTCGCTGGGCCCAGTGGCTCACACCTGTAATCCCAGCACTTTGGGAGGCTAAGGTGTGAAGATCACTTGAGGCCAGGAGTTTGAGACCAGCCTAGACAACATAGTGAGACTTCGTCTCTACAAAATTTCTTTTTTTTAATTAGCCAGGCATGGTAGCATGTGCCTGTATTCCTAGCTACTTGGGAGGCTAAGGTGAGAAGACGGCATGAGCCTAGGAGTTTGAGGTTACCGTGAGCTATGATTATACCACTGCACTCCAGCCTGGGCAACAGATCAAGATTTTGTCTCCAAAAAAAAAATCTCTTAGAACTCCAATTGAGAAAGTCTGACCTTGACCAAATATGATCCATGAGGGCAAGATCAATGTCTGTTTTTATTCACCAATATATTCTCACCTACCAATAGTAGGTGCCCAGTAAAAAATTGTTGAACTAATGAATAATGAAAAAAACCACTATTAACTATTTAAATATATTCTTCCAGTTTTTTCTATGTATTTACATGCATCTATATACAACATTTACATTTTATTATTTTTGAGATAGGGTCTTGCTCCATTGCCCAGGCTGGAGTGCAGTGGCGTGATTATGGCTCACTGCAGCCTCGACCTCCCAGGCTCAAGCGATTCTCCCACCTGAGCCTCCTGATTAGCTGGGACTACAGGCATTTTCTTTCTTTTTTTTTAAAGTAGAGACAAGGTCTCACTATGTTGCTGAGACTGGTCTCAAACTCCTGAGCTCAAGCAATCCTCCCATCTCAGCCCTGCTACCACGCCCAGCCTAATATTTATTTATTTATTTTTTATTTTTTTTTTGAGACGGAGTCTCGCTCTGTTGCCCAGGCTGGAGTGCAGTGGTGCAATCTCAGCTCACTGCAACCTCCGCCTCCTGGGTTCAAGCGATTCTCCTG
>NW_012107252.1:2693499-2699162 GCF_000951045.1 Mandrillus leucophaeus
CCTCAGCCTCCCAAAGTGCTGGGATTACAGGCATTAGCCACCACACCCAGCCTAATATTTAATTTTTAAATATAAATTAGATTACATTATATATGTAGTTTGCCTTTTTGCTTAAAAACATGTCTCAGAGATCATTACAAAAAGATGTAACTCATTCTTTTTAATCACTGCATAGATATCCATAGGATAGAGATGCCTGAGTGGACTAAAGAGTAGCAAAACTGAAGTCATCATTTCCTCTATCAAAACTTGCTTTTCCTGCTGGGCACGGTGGCTCACACCTGTAATCCCAGCACTTTGGGAGGCCGAGGTGGGTGGATCATTTGAGGTCAGCAGTTGGAAATCAGCCTGGACAACATGGTGAAACCTCATCTCTCCTAAAAATACAAAAATTAGCCGGGCGTGGTGGCACATGCCTGTAGTCCCAGCTTCTTGGGAGGCTGAGGCAGGAAAAATGCTTGAACCGGGGAAGCGGAGGTTGCAGTGAGCCAAGATCATGCCCCTGCACTCCAGCCTGGGCAACAGAGAAAAGACTCCTTCTCAAAAAATAAAATTAAATTAAAAAAATTGCTTTTTCTTTATTGTCCCCGATCCTACCACGAACTCAGTTTTCCTGGACTGAAAAACAGAAATCATCCTGGACTTCTCTCATTCCTATACCCTCCAGGCCTAACCAGAAATAGTCTCGTCATTTTCACCTTTTCAATATTTCTTCAGTCATCTCTTCCCCTCTATCTCACTGCCGCTATTCTATTTTCACATCCTCATCACTTAGCACATGAAAAACTACAAGAGTGTCATAATGGATTTCTCTGCTTCTAGTCGGCCCCTCACAAATCCTTTCTACAGACTGCAGTTAGAATGATCTTCCTAAAGTACAAAGCTAGTTTAAGCACTTCCCTGCTGAAAATCCTTAAATGTCTACATAACTACTACAAGGTTAGCAGTAATTCAAGTTCAAGCTCCCCAGAAAGGCCATAAGGCCATCCATGACATGGTCTGCAGTCTTGCGTTTACCACTTACCACCAGGCCCTTTATGCGAAAACCATCTGCACCACTTAGAATCTCCCCCAAAGCACCACACTCTCTTATCTATGCACAACCATGTGCTTGGGATGCCTGTTTGTCCCTTTTGCCTATCCTATTTTTAGTCCAAAACTCAGTCTAAACATCGCCTTATCCAGGAAGCATTCCCTGACCCTCCTAGTCTGGGTTGGATGCTCCCCTTTGATGCTCCCAAGCCAGTCTATGCACATCACAGAAAAATAGCATGTTTGTTTTTCTGTCTTTCCCACTGAAATTAGAGCTCTTTGAAGCTTATTCCTCTATGCACTCTTAGGGCCTGGCACAGTACCAATTGGCACATAGTATAAATTATTTGTTGATTAAATGGGTAAACATACCCATTTTAGTGATGGTGAGCCACTTAGGGGTTATAATCAAGAGGGAGACATGATTCAGTTGTTCAATAAAGAATTATTGAGGGTGACTTTGTACAAGGCACTGGGGATAAATAGTACAACAAATAAAATGGAAAAGGGGCCAGGCTCAGTGGCTCACACCTATAATCCCAGCACTTTGGGAGGCCAGGGTGGGCAGATCACTTGAGATCAGGAGTTGGAGATGAGCCTGGCCAACATGGTGAAACCCCATCTCTACTAAAAATACAGAAATTAGCCAGGTGTGGTGGTAGGTGCCTGTAATCCCAGCTACTCAGGAGGCTGAGGCAGGAGAATTGCCTGGACCCAGGAGGCAGAGGCTGCAGTGAGCTGAGATCACACCACTGCACTCCAGCCTGGGCAACAAAGCAAGACTGTCTCAAAACATTTTTAAAAATAAATAAAATGGAAAAGGTTCCAGCATTGTTGGGGCTTACATTAGTAGAGGGGAGGGGAAAAGGAGGGGGAGACAAGTAAGTAAAGAAATAAAGGAACAAAGTTATAATAGAGACTAAAGGGGGGCGTGTGGTGGGTGGGCGGGGTGGGTACTGCTAATTTAGACTGAGTGGCCAGGAAAAGCCTCACCAGGGAGGTGATAGATAAGCCGAGATCTAAATGGCAAGAAAGAATGAGTCACATGAAGACCTGCAGTCAGAGCAATCCAGGGCAAAGGCAAAGTGCAAAGATAGCACATTTGGCATATCTGCGGCACAGAAAGAAGGCCTGTGTGGATAAAGGGTGATAAACTGGCATGAGAATCATAAGAGATGAGAATGGTGAGGCAAGGAGAAACCAAATCACAGACTCCCATAGGCCTGGTAAAGAGTTTGGGTTTTATTCAAAGTGGGATGAAGAGCCGCTAAAGGATTTTAAGCAGTAAACGATGACAATTTGAATGACATTTTTAAAAGATATGTTTCTCTGTGAATAAATAAATAAGAGTAGAAGCAGAATCACCAGTTAGAAATTTGCCTTAATCCAAGCAAGGAATAATAGTGGCTTCATCTAACATAGCAGTGGTAAAGATCAAAATCAATAGATTTGTGACATTATATTCTGGACATTATCACATCAACATTTGTGGAAACAAATTCTGGTAGCCATGTGGAGAACAACTTGAAGGTAGTGGCAAAAACAAAAGCAGAAAAGCCAGTTAGGAGACTATTGTAATAATCTAATAGCAAAATAACACATAGGGGAGAGTAGGAGGAATGACGTATGAGAACACGTTAAAAATATAGGATATTTTTCTCCAGAAAGATGAGGGTTCTTTAATCTTTGAAACAATCCTGTGAGGTTGGTATCATTAACCCATTTTACAAATAGAAGGAAACTGGAGCAGAAATAAACCAAGTAATTTGCCCAAAGTTATACAAAAGTAAGCCAAGACCTGAATTCTTGGTGAAAACCCATGCTGTTTTCACATATCATGCTAGGTCTTTCCTCAAAGGGAAGAGGCCAGACACCAAAGCTGACTTCAGAAAACATCATGGCAAAATAGCAAAAACAAACAAATGATCAAATGAACACAGGAAAAAAACAAAAAAAAAAAACAAACAAAAAAACCATCATGGCATAAAGACAGAGGGAAAGCTCTAGAGGCCCCTTGAAAGAAGGAGTTAGATGATAATCCCTACAGGCCATCGTTCTTGTGGGATGGGAAGCCTTGGGATTAGTCTCTGGGGCAGGCCTGATTCAATGACTCTGTGGGGCTGGGTCTTAGGTACCCCATCTGGGAGGACTGTGAAGAGGAAGAGAAAACAAATCCAGGATTACAGACCCCACAGTTCTCTCGCTGCCACTTCAAGTCACGAAATGACAGCGTTATTCACATCCTTGTGGAGGTGACCACAGCCCTGGGTGCTGTTCACAGTTACCTGGGCTCCCCTTTCTGGATCCACCAGGCTGGTAAGAACTTTCTTCCCCATTCTTCCCACATAGTTCCCAGCCCCACTGAATCTGACCCTGTGCCCAGGATCCCCAACTCTGACCCTTCTGACCAATGGTTCTGGTGGCACAACGCCTCATACACAGAAGGACTTAAGCTGCTCCCTGCTGACATCCCTGTAGTGCGCCTCCCCACCCCAAACTTACACTGGAGGGAGATCTCCAGCGGGCATCTGGAATTGGAGTGGCAGCACCCATCATCCTGGGCAGCCCAAGAGACCTGCTATCAACTCCGATACACAGGAGAAGGCCATCAGGACTGGAAGGTATGGTCAAGCAACAAACGCCCACAGACCTCACTATGCAGGGGATCCCTGGGGTTGGCCATGCCTGTTAGCAGGAGTGAAAGTGTCTATGTATCCAGTCTCTGCTAGTATATCTATGTTTATCAGATTCAACTGGTATCTTAGTCTCTCTTGAGCATCCGATACTTCTGGCTACTCCTACTTAACATTTCTCTTCCCTTTGTCTTTGGGATATCAGTCTTCCCTGATTTTCCTCCTACCTCTCTGACTGAACTTTCTCACTCTCCTCTCCTGTCTCCTCCTTGCCAGCCTTCCACAAAATGCTGTGCTTCCTACAGTCTCATCCTAGGCTCTTTTCTCCTCTGATAAAAAAAAATATCTTCTCCCCAGGTGAGTGCTTCAACTCCATGGTTTCAATGGCCATACATTACAATAGCAATTTTACCATTCTAATTCCCATATGGAAAGGAATTTACAAACCACAAATTACCAAAACGTTTGAAGTCTGTTTCCTCATTGGTGAAATGGGGATGAAGCTATCTACCTTATGGAGTTATAGTAAAAATTAAATACTATATCTAAATACTGGCATAAGGAAAGTGCCCAATAATACGTTACTTAAATATTAGTTTGTCAACTTTTATTCTCATTTGCCACACATATATACAACTATGTGCAACATCTTATGGTTCCACCAAAACCTCCTCCCCCTGGACATTTCAGACTCAGTCTATCCAGAATGGAACTCCTCTTCCTCCTGAAGCTTTACTTTTTTATTGTGATAAAACTTACATACAACAAAGTGTACAAATAGTCTGTACATGTGTATACATCCATGTAACCATAACCAGGATCAAGACATAAATTATTTCCAGCACCTCAGAAGCTCCCAATGCCCCGCCACATCCCCCGCCACCAAAGGAATCACCATCCTGACATTACCATTGATTCATTTGGATTGTTGTTGAACTCTATAAAATGGAACCCTAAAGTATATCTTCCTCAAACTAACTTCTCGTCTGTTTCCTGTCTCTGACAATGGCACCACTACTTACCCAGTACCCAAGCCTGGAAGCACCCTTGACTCTTCTTGCTCTTCCCTTACCCCTTCCCCTTACTCATCAACAACTAAGTTGATGGCAATAACGTACTAACAGTCCTCAAATTCCTACCAGGATTGCCTTAGCCTCATCTGTGACCATCCAGCCTTGTCATCCAGGCTTTTAGCACACTAAACTACTCTGTGGCACAAAACCAAGCATTAAATGCTTCTCTGGACTTCCATGGTGCCTTGCACTAATTAATTGTTGTGATTATTTACCTGTTTGGGTCTCCCTCATTAGACATGTAAGAGACGGTGTTTTATTGCTTTCTCCCCAGTGCTTGCTTAACCCAATGTTTGGAGTATCACACAGTTCATAAATGTTTGCTGTCTTCCTGCTTGTACACGTGATGCTTGTACCCCAGCGCCTGACGCAAATCTGGCATCCTCCGCAGCATGAGTATTATTTGTGGCATGGTCTATGTGACTCTGAATATATCTGTTTCTGGGGGTGTCCATCGCCCGACCTGGAGTTGTGAGAGCACAGGGCAGGGTGCGTGTGTACCGGGATCCTTGCCAAGGGTGTACCTGGGTGTTGGTGTTAGGATACGTAGCTCTCTGAGGTGAGGTCTGGCGCCTTTCTCTCGGGCAGAGAGTGATCCTGTTGGGGAGAGGCTTTCGGTTAGGGCGCTCTATCCTGTTTCTGCCGGGAAGCGTGTTTTATGCCAGTGGGGCTCTTTGTGGGGATCTCCGACAGCCTGGGGATTCGGAGCTGTAGGATTTGGGTCAAACAGACGCCCGGCTGTCGAAGCCCCGACGCCGGGCCACCGCACACTTCTTTGTGCAGGTGCTGGAGCCGCCTCTCGGGGCCCGAGGAGGGACCCTGGAGCTGCGCCCGCGATCTCGCTACCGTTTACAGCTGCGCGCCAGGCTCAATGGCCCCACCTACCAAGGTCCCTGGAGCTCGTGGTCGGACCCAGCTAGGGTGG
>NW_012107252.1:2704347-2706579 GCF_000951045.1 Mandrillus leucophaeus
GGGCGTGGTGGTGGGTGCCTGTAGTCCCAGCTACTGGAGAGGCTGAGGCAAGAGAATGATGTGAACCTGAGAGGCGGAGCTTGCAGTGAGCCGAGACGGTGCCACTACACTGCAGCCTGGGTGACAGAGCAAGACTCATCTCAAAAAAAAAGAATTGAGGTTCCTCCAACACACCTTAATCCATATTCTTCCCAGATAACTTACTAATAAGCTCCACTGGTTTTATTTATTCATTCATTCATTCATTCATTCATTCATTCAGCTAATTTACTGAGCACATACTACAGGTCAGACACTATTCTACACCCTAGAAATATAGGAGTGAATAAATAGACAAACTCTCTGTTCTCAGGGACCATATGTTCTAGTGGGGTGAGATAGACAAAAAGAAATATATATAACAATACAATAAATGTACAAGTCACGTGCTATAAAGAAAAATGAAGTACAGCAGGAGATAGCCTGTCATGGGGAAAGGAAGTGGTACTACAGTGGTCCCCTCTTATCCACAGTTTCACTTTTTGTGGTTTCAGTTACACGCGGTCAATTAAGGTCCGAAAAAAATTAAATGGAAAATTCCAGAAATAAACAATTCACGTATTTTAAATTGTAAGTAACATGATGAAATCTCTTGCCATGCCGCTCTGTCTCACCCGGGATGTAAATCATCCCTTTGTCCAGCATCTCCACGCTGTATATGCTCTCTGCCGCATAGTCACTTAGCAGCTGTCTTGCTTATCAAATTGACTCGTTGAGGTATTGCAGTGCTGTGTTCAAGTAACCCTTATTTTAGTTAATAATGGCCCCAAAGAACAAGAGTAGTGATGTTGGCACATTATTATGCTTGTTCTATTTTATTATTAGTCATTGTTAATCTCTTACTGTGCCTAATTTATAAACTTTATCATAGGTATGTACGTACAGAAAAAACATCTGCTGGGAGTCTTGAAACATATCCCCTGCAGATAAAGGGGGACTACTGTGTTTCAGGCAGGGTAGTCAGGGATGACATTTGAACAGAGGCCCACAATGAGGTGAGGGAATGAATCCAGTATTCCAGACAGAACAAACATTGGAATGTTTGAGGAAACTGCAGCACCCTTTGTTGAACCTGCCCACCACTGACTTCACTCCCCTACCTGAGGTTTTCTTCTTACTCTACTCCCCTGCCTGACTTTATTGCCTTGACCATGCTGTTATCTCTCCAAGTCTTACTCCCTGGCCTCACTGCTCCCCCACCCCAACTGCTCTCCTCCTCCACACCAATTCACTGCCATGGCTCAGTCTGCTTCTCTTCTCCCCCAGGAGACTGAGGCATGCCCTGTGGCCCTCACTTCCAGATCTGCACCGAGTCCTAGGCCAGTACCTTAGGGACACTGCAGCCCTGAGTCCGGTGAGTAAGGTTCCCTCCCCTGTGCCCACCACCAACCCTGCCTGGTACTGGATCTTTGCCCCAACAACACAACTTGTTCAAGGTCCTTGCCCTACCAGCGTGCCATCCCCAGGCACTACCCCAGCACTACCCCAGCCCTTCTCCTTCCTGTACAGTCCAGCCCCTCCTCCCACAGGATCTGCTCTAATCCAATGCCTCTCCTCATCTCTCCCAGCCCAAGGCCACAGTCTCAGATACCTGTGAAGAAGTGGAACCCAGCCTCCTTGAAATCCTCCCCAAGTCCTCAGAGAGGACTCCTTTGCCCCTGTGTTCCTCCCAGTCCCAGATGGACTACCGAAGATTGCAGCCTTCTTGCCTGGGAACCATGCCCCTGTCTGTGTGCCCACCCATGGCTGAGTCAGGGTCCTGCTGTACCACCCACATTGCCAATCATTCCTACCTACCACTAAGCTATTGGCAGCAGCCTTGAGGACAGCCTTGAGGCTCCTCACTCCCAGTTCCCTGGACGGAGCTAAACCCTCAAGACTTCTCTGTGAACTTCCCTACCCTACCCCCACAACACAAGTACCCCAGACCTCACCTTCATCCCCCTCTGTCTGCCCTCACAATTAGGCTTCATAGCACTGATCTTACTCTACCGCTGCTGACATAAAACCAGGACCCTTTCTCCACAGGCAGGCTCATTTCACTAAGCTCTTCTTTTACTTTCTCTCTCCTCCTTAATGCCAAACACCTTGAAAACAAGCCTTCACTTCCCCACACTCCCCATTTACTCTTCAGACTACTTCAATTAGTTCCCCTACTACACTTTGCTAGTAAAACTGCCCAGGCAAAGTGCA
>NW_012107252.1:2711274-2717382 GCF_000951045.1 Mandrillus leucophaeus
TTGTCTCCTAGCCTGGATTTCCTTGGTGACCGCTCTGCTGCTAGTGCTGGGCCTCAGCGCCGTCCTGGGCCTGCTGCTGCTGAGGTGGCAGTTTCCTGCACACTACAGGTACCACCCCCGCCAGGCAGGAGACTGGTGGTGGACCGGGCGGAGCCGGAGGCCTCTAAACAGGCATTCTCGGTTCGCTCTGTGACCCTAGATCTCCGGTCACCGCCCGTGCGCACCTACGGCTTCGCCGCTTCCTGCACGTCTCCTCTGGGACTTGCCGCGACTCCTTACACTCTAACACGCCCACTATACCGCACACCTCGAACAGCCCCGCCTCCTGCTGCTCACCTTGGCGACTAGGCCACCGTCCACCCTTCAGCCAAACTGCCCACTCCACCCCCATCCAATTGGCCATCAGGTCCCACCTCCTAAACCTAGTCCAAACAATGGCCCCCTTTCTCTAGCCCTGACTCACTGAAACAGAACCTCTTCCCGCTCCGATCTAGCCTCACACAGCCAACAGAATAATCTTTCTAAAATGCGCACATGAACCTATCAATTCCCTCCTTAAATCCCTTTAATAGCTCCCAGGATATAGTCCAGGCTCCCTATGATGACAAGCGAGGCTCTGCAAAATCGACCCCTGCCAGCAAGCACTTCAGCCTCTTCTACCCTGTGCATCAGCCTTTCCAAACTGGTTTTCTCCACAAGTCAGGTTTTACTTCTCAGTGCCTTTGCACATAATGTCCCCTCTGCCTGAAATAGCCTCCCTGTCTGACTAAACCCATTCATCTGTAAATAACTTTCTTCACCAACTCATAAGAAACCTTTCCTGACCCTCCCCCGTTTGGCCGCTGCTTTGTGCTCCAATACAGTACCAGTAGTGTTTTACTGTGTTTATTTCTTTATATATCTTCCCTATTATACCTTACTTGGTCATCTTTAAATCCTTAGCACAGTGCCTGCCAAAAAGCAGGCCCTTAAATAAATGTTATTAATGAGTGACTCATTTATGTGGGAAGACGAAGGCTGAGGAGAAATGCCATTGGAGGCTATAAACATGAAGGGTAGAATGCATCCCACCTCCGTCCTTCATCTGCTGCTTCTTGAAGACTTAGCTCAGAAGTCAGCTCCTCCAGATGGTGTCTTTTGATGGTCCTGTGTTGGTTCAGGTGCCACTCTCGTGGGCTACCATCTCCCTCTGAACATACCTCTCTTTGAACTTTTAATCTGCCCATATGTATGAGCAGACTGAAAGGTAGCCTCCATGAAGGTAGCCAGATCCAACAAAAAAGCTGGAGAAGTAGGAGGAGGTGGTCTGCTGAGAAGGCATACTCAGTTCCTTTTCCCCAATTTACCAGGTAAGTCACATCTCATCCTCTGGAGAGATATGAGTGAGGTCACTGAAGCAGCCTGAAATGTTCTGCTGACGTCCCTCCACATGGAAATATGAGGCTAAAGAATTGAGGTTCTGGCCGGGCGCGGTGGCTCACGCCTGTAATCCCAGCATTTTGGGAGGCCGAGGCAGGCGGATCACAAGGTCAGGAGATCGAGACCATCCTGGCTAACACGGTGAAACCCCGTCTCTACTAAAAATACAAAAAAACTAGACGGGCGTGGTGGTGGGTGCCTGTAGTCCCAGCTACTGGAGAGGCTGAGGCAAGAGAATGATGTGAACCTGAGAGGCGGAGCTTGCAGTGAGCCGAGACGGTGCCACTACACTGCAGCCTGGGTGACAGAGCAAGACTCCATCTCAAAAAAAAAGAATTGAGGTTCCTCCAACACACCTTAATCCATATTCTTCCCAGATAACTTACTAATAAGCTCCACTGGTTTTATTCATTCATTCATTCATTCAGCTAATTTACTGAGCACATACTACAGGTCAGACACTATTCTACACCCTAGAAATACAGGAGTGAATAAATAGACAAACTCTCTGTTCTCAGGGACCATATGTTCTAGTGGGGTGAGATAGACAAAAAGAAATATATATAACAATACAATAAATGTACAAGTCACGTGCTATAAAGAAAAATGAAGTACAGCAGGAGATAGCCTGTCATGGGGAAAGGAAGTGGTACTACAGTGGTCCCCTCTTATCCACAGTTTCACTTTTTGTGGTTTCAGTTACACGCGGTCAATTAAGGTCCGAAAAAAATTAAATGGAAAATTCCAGAAATAAACAATTCACGTATTTTAAATTGTAAGTAACATGATGAAATCTCTTGCCATGCCGCTCTGTCTCACCCGGGATGTAAATCATCCCTTTGTCCAGCATCTCCACGCTGTATATGCTCTCTGCCGCATAGTCACTTAGCAGCTGTCTTGCTTATCAAATTGACTCGTTGAGGTATTGCAGTGCTGTGTTCAAGTAACCCTTATTTTAGTTAATAATGGCCCCAAAGAACAAGAGTAGTGATGTTGGCACATTATTATGCTTGTTCTATTTTATTATTAGTCATTGTTAATCTCTTACTGTGCCTAATTTATAAACTTTATCATAGGTATGTACGTACAGAAAAAACATCTGCTGGGAGTCTTGAAACATATCCCCTGCAGATAAAGGGGGACTACTGTGTTTCAGGCAGGGTAGTCAGGGATGACATTTGAACAGAGGCCCACAATGAGGTGAGGGAATGAATCCAGTATTCCAGACAGAACAAACATTGGAATGTTTGAGGAAACTGCAGCACCCTTTGTTGAACCTGCCCACCACTGACTTCACTCCCCTACCTGAGGTTTTCTTCTTACTCTACTCCCCTGCCTGACTTTATTGCCTTGACCATGCTGTTATCTCTCCAAGTCTTACTCCCTGGCCTCACTGCTCCCCCACCCCAACTGCTCTCCTCCTCCACACCAATTCACTGCCATGGCTCAGTCTGCTTCTCTTCTCCCCCAGGAGACTGAGGCATGCCCTGTGGCCCTCACTTCCAGATCTGCACCGAGTCCTAGGCCAGTACCTTAGGGACACTGCAGCCCTGAGTCCGGTGAGTAAGGTTCCCTCCCCTGTGCCCACCACCAACCCTGCCTGGTACTGGATCTTTGCCCCAACAACACAACTTGTTCAAGGTCCTTGCCCTACCAGCGTGCCATCCCCAGGCACTACCCCAGCACTACCCCAGCCCTTCTCCTTCCTGTACAGTCCAGCCCCTCCTCCCACAGGATCTGCTCTAATCCAATGCCTCTCCTCATCTCTCCCAGCCCAAGGCCACAGTCTCAGATACCTGTGAAGAAGTGGAACCCAGCCTCCTTGAAATCCTCCCCAAGTCCTCAGAGAGGACTCCTTTGCCCCTGTGTTCCTCCCAGTCCCAGATGGACTACCGAAGATTGCAGCCTTCTTGCCTGGGAACCATGCCCCTGTCTGTGTGCCCACCCATGGCTGAGTCAGGGTCCTGCTGTACCACCCACATTGCCAATCATTCCTACCTACCACTAAGCTATTGGCAGCAGCCTTGAGGACAGCCTTGAGGCTCCTCACTCCCAGTTCCCTGGACGGAGCTAAACCCTCAAGACTTCTCTGTGAACTTCCCTACCCTACCCCCACAACACAAGTACCCCAGACCTCACCTTCATCCCCCTCTGTCTGCCCTCACAATTAGGCTTCATAGCACTGATCTTACTCTACCGCTGCTGACATAAAACCAGGACCCTTTCTCCACAGGCAGGCTCATTTCACTAAGCTCTTCTTTTACTTTCTCTCTCCTCCTTAATGCCAAACACCTTGAAAACAAGCCTTCACTTCCCCACACTCCCCATTTACTCTTCAGACTACTTCAATTAGTTCCCCTACTACACTTTGCTAGTAAAACTGCCCAGGCAAAGTGCACCTCAAATCTTCGAATTCCAAGATCCAAAGGATCTCGTTAATCATCAGTTCCTTTGATCTCTCTGTGAGATTTGTCATGGCTGACTACTCACTTTTCCTTTAAATTCTTTCCTACCTTGGTCCTGCCTCTTTGAGTAGACTAGTAGTTTTTTTTATTTGTTTGTTTGAGAGAGGGTCTCACTCTGTCACCCAGGCTGGAGTGCAATGGCGCAATCTCAGCTCACTGCAACCTCCACCTCCTGGGTTCAAGCGATTCTTGGGTCTCAGCCTCCCTAGTAGTTGGGATTACAAGTGCACATCACCATACACAGCTAATTTTTTTTTTTTTCGAGGCGGAGTCTCACTCTGTCACCAGACTGGAGTGCAGTGGCGCGATCTTGGCTCACTGCAACCTCCGCCTCCCAGATTCAAGCAGTTCTGCCTCAGCCTCCCAAGTAGCCGGGATACAGGTGCCTGCCACCACACCTGACTAATTTTTTTGTATTTTTAGTAGAGATGGGGTTTTGCCACGTTGGCCAGGATGCTCTCAATATCCTGACCTCATGATCCGCCTGCCTCGGCCTCCCAAAGTGCTGGGATTACAGGTGTGACCCACTGCGCCCGGCCCCAGCTAATTTTCGTATTTTTAGTAGAGACAGGGTTTTGCCATGTTGCCCAGGCTGCTCTTGAACTCCTAACCTCGGGTGATCCACCCACCTTGGCCTCCCAAAGTAATGGGATTACAGGCATGAGCCACTGCACCCAGCTGAGTGTACTAGTAGTTAAGAGAATAAAGTAGATCTAGAATCAGAGCTGGATTGAATTCCTGTCCTTCACATGTGCTAGCTGTGCAACCTTGGGCACATAACTTAATGTCTTTGAGCCTTAGTTTTTTCATCTATAAAACAGGAATAATAACAGCACCCCACAGAGTTGTGATGAGGATTGAGGTAATTAAGTAAAGCACAGTACCGAGGACATAGTAAATGATTAATATATCTGAACTACTGTTGTAATTATTCCTTCTTACTCTCTTCTAGTATTTCTTCCAATTATTACAGTCCTTCAAGATTCCATTTCTTAAGAGTCTCCAATCCCATCTATTCTCTGCCTTTACTATATGTTGACCATTCTAAAGTTCTTATCTCTAGCTCAGACGTCTACTACAGCACTGTGATGCTTTATGCAACTAACTGTTTACATGTCTGTCCCCTGCTACTAGATTGTGAGCTCCTTGAGGGAAAGGACCATGATTTATTTGTCCTTTTCCCCCAGCACCTAGAGTATTGCTTGGTGCATGATAGTAGGCCTTCAATAAATTTTCTCTAAATGAATGAAATCTTTCTGGGCAAGGTTACCTGAATCCCATGCCAGCTGTTCTCATCCTCTAAACCATTCACAGGCAGTAGTAAATGTGCTCAGACCGCTGGTTATGGACTCTCCTAACACATTCCAATTCTCAAACAAATGGTTTTGTTGTCATTGTTGTTTTTTGTTGGCTCCAAACATACCCACTGTATCAGTCAGGGTCTTGGCAGAAATAGATGACACACTCAAATTGGGTAATATGATGAGAGTGTAATAAAGGGCAAACAGTATTTACAAAGATGAGGGCAAGATTTGGGAAAACCATCAAGGAACAGTGCAAGTGCCTCTGAGGCTAACAATAACAAGGTGCTGGCACTAGCCCTAGGCATCAAGGGGTAAGGGAGGGAGTGGTTCCCAGATCACCAGAGAGTAGCTGTAAGACAGGGCTGCCTGGAAGGAGTCATGGCCTTTCTTTGGTGGAGGGATGCGGCCAGCCTATGGGCAGGTGGCAATGAGAGAGCCAGGGGGATAGACAGCTCAATTTCATGCTCCTCCCATTCCAGTCTTGGGTCCCTAGGAGTAAAGTCAGAGCCTTTCACATGGCTGGGGAGGAATTATGGAGATTGGGTATACTGGACGTCATCCATTTGTCCCACCCAGACCTATTCTCCATTGTTCTCCATCTTGTCCTATGCTTAGCAAGGCTGATTCATATGGCCTGCATCAAAATCAAAGCATTCTCTTGGGCTTTGGTTTCTGCTTGGGTTCCAACAATAGGAGGATATTATGGATTGAATGATATTCTTCTCCTCTCCCTCAAATTCACATGTTAAAGTCTTCTTCTTTTTTTTTTTTGGCTGGGCGCGGTGGCACACACCTGTAATCCCAGCTACTTGGGAGGCTGAGGCACAAAATCACTTGAAACTGGGAGGCAGAGATTACAGTGAGCCAAGACCACACCACAAAAAAAGACAAAAGTCTTTTTTTTTTTTTTTTTTTTTTTT
>NW_012107252.1:2717594-2719367 GCF_000951045.1 Mandrillus leucophaeus
ACTGCAAGCTCAGCCTCCTGGGTTCATGCCATTCTCCTGCTTCAGCCTCCCAAGTAGCTGGGACGACAGGCACCCGCCACCACGCCCGGCTAATTTTAAAAATATTTTTAGTAGGACGGGGTTTCACCGTGTTAGCTAGGATGGTCTCAATCTCCTGATCTGGTGATCTGCCTGCCTCAGCCTCCCAAAATGCTGGGATTACAGGCATGAGCCACCTCACAGGCCTGTTTTCTGTATTTTTTTAGAGACAGTTTGATACTATGTTGCCCAGACTGGTCCCTAACTCTTGGGCTCAAGCAGTCCTCCGGCCTTGGCCTTCCAAAGTGCTGGGATTACAAGTGTAAGCCACCACACCCAGCCAGATGTTGAAGTCTTAACTCCCAGTACGTCAAATATCACCTTATTAGGAAATAGGGTCATTGCAGATATAATTAGTTAAGATGAGGTCAGGGCCCTAATTCAATGTGATTGGTATTCTTATAAAAAGAGAAAATTAGACACATACACAAAGAAAGCCAAGTGAAGATCAAGGCAGAGAACAGGGTGATTCTTCTACAAGCCAAGGAATGACAAAGATTGCTGGCAAACCACCACCAGAAGCCAGGGGAGAGGCATGGAACAGATTCTTCCTCACAGTTCTCACACAACTCTCATGACACCTTGATCTGGAACTTCCAGCCTCCAGAATTGTGAGACAGCCAATTTCTGTCATTTAAGTCAGTTTGTAGTACATTTTAAGCCAGTTTGTGGTACTTTATTACAGTAACTTTAGCAAACGAATACAGAGGATATCAGGGGACGAGCTACACAAGTCACCTATGCTTGCCGGCTTCCTGTTCTCCCTATTTCATTCTTTCTGCAACTCCTCCAAAATGGATCTCAGGCCACCCACCTTCCTGATCCTGCTCTCTCCAAAGTCACCGGTGATTTGATTTTTAATGGACAAATCTGACCCCTTCTGTCATCATTTCACTTGACTACTTTACATCATATTAGAGTATCTCCCACTTCAAGATCCATGTCTGGATAATTTCCATTGCCTTCATTCATTCCTTTATTATTATTATTTTGAGACAAAATCTCCCTCTGTCACCCAGGCTAGAGTGCAGTGGCGTGATCTCGCTCACTACAACCTCCGCCTCCCAGGTTCAAGGGATTCCCCTGCCTCTGCCTCCCGAGTAGCTGGGATTACAGGCATGCACCACCGCACCTGGCTAATTTTGTACTTTTAGTAGACACAGGGTTTCGCCACATTGGCCAGACTGGTCTTGAACTACTGACCTCAAGTGATCTGCCCGCCTCAGCCTCCCAAAGTGCTGGGATTACAGGAGTGAACCACCACACCCGGCCCAAATCCTTTATTTTTAAATGTACAAATTCCCTGAGGTTATACCCTTTAGCCCTCTCTACAGCTACCATTAGTCCAGAAGTTGCAAATTATTGCCATATTCCCCCACTCAGATATGTTTTATTTGGTCCTTCCCTACACAGAAACCCCACAGGTTCCACAATGCCTAGCAGATAAAGTCCAAAGTCTTTAGCTTGACATTTAAGACCCTGACCAACCTGACATGAGACAAACTTTTCTATGTTTTCTGGCAACTCCCCAGCTCTAACCTAAGTATATCCAATTCCTCATTTTCCAAGGTAATTAGAAATAGAGAATGCAAAGTCTTCAAGTCAAAGATAATAACATTATCTGTCAGCATCAGAGTGGACTTTAGGCTAATGATTGAAAACTTGATTTTTCCAGCCTCTTTCTGGGACAGTATA
>NW_012107252.1:2719927-2729991 GCF_000951045.1 Mandrillus leucophaeus
GCTGCTCCACCCCTGAGCACATTCATACAATTCACTCAAGTCATTATTAGAGCACTGGACTGAATGGAGTCAGACCTGGATTCCCACAAACTTCTTTGTATGACCTCGGGCACATCCCTTCCCTGGGCCTCGGTTCTCCATCTGTAAAATATGGATTTGTTGTTGGGGTGGGGAGGGTGCACCACGCACAGATTAGACTAATGGATCTCTAAGGTTCTCACATCTCTTTAAAGCCCCAAGGGGGTAAGCCACAGTGCCTCCTGTAGGGCAGTCTAAGCTTATCTTCCAGATAGGCAGGTTTGAATACCGATCCTTTTTCCTGACCTTAAGGAATTCATTCACCCTTTTCAAACTCATTTTCCCTGTTTGTAACAACAACAGCAAACAAGACAAACACACGTTACTTCCTTTCTAGCAGGGTTCCTACCCGGCGCCAAGCAAAAGTGGAATGTACCCTAAGTAGCTCTGGCCTTCTTCCTGCTCCCTAGCTTCCCAATTCCGCCCCCTGTCCCGCTGCCGCCCGCGGCTCTCCTTTCCCTTCTAGGAACAGCTCAAGCGCCTTGGTCACCTCCATCGGGTTCTGCACCGAGTTCTGCACCGAGTTCTGCATCATAAATATGACCTTCGTTTAGGATTTAAGTGTGAACTTCTGCAGGCTCTCGGACCCTGAAGCACGGGGGGCCAGACATTCCGAGCTCCCGGCGGTAGAGGGGACGCAGAGGAACAAATTGGGACAACTCGAGGACGCTGAGGCAGAGCAGGCCCACCCCAGGCCCGCCCCGCCCGCTTTCCAGCACCAGTTCTCTGGGGCCGGCTCCCAGCCCCTCTCTCACCCTTCAAATCCCGCTCCGCGGCTGGACTCTCGTGATAGCTGAGACTTGTCCCGGAAGGCCCGCCCCCTTCGCCGGAGAGGCCAATGGGCGAGGGCAACGGTTGCGACGGTTGGGTTTTGAAGGAGCCAATGGGCGCTCAGAGCGGAGAGTTTAAGAGGCGTAAGCGAGGCGTGTTAAAGCCGGTCGGAACTGCAACTTGCTCGGGAGGGCACGGTGAGAGGCGGCGGGGCTGAGCCTGGTTCGGGTCGTGGCCAGGGGGAGGGGGTGCTAGGCCAGAAGGGGCAGCAACCGAGGGTGGCCCTGATTGTGTGGCCGGCCAGGAGCGAAGGGGTCCTTTGCTGTCCCCTGAGCACCGTCGCCTCTTTTCCTCCAGGGCTCCGCAGGCACCAACTGCAAGGACCCCTCCCGCTGCGGGCGTTCCCATGGCACAATTCGCGTTCGAGAGTGACCTGCACTCGCTGCTTCAGCTGGATGCACCCATCCCCAATGCACCCCCTGCGCGCTGGCAGCGCAAAGCCAAGGAAGCCTCAGGCCCGGCCCCCTCACCCATGCGGGCCGCCAACCGATCCCACAGCGCCGGCAGAACTCCGGGCCGAACTCCTGGTCAGTGAGGTGCCAAAGGGACTGGGTGAGAGCAGCCTTCATACTTTCCCCCCCGGGAGCCTGGTCAGACTGTCTTCTCTTTCTCCGCCCCAGGCAAATCCAGTTCCAAGGTTCAGACCACTCCTAGCAAACCTGGCGGTGACCGCTATATCCCCCATCGCAGTGCTGCCCAGATGGAGGTGGCCAGCTTCCTCCTAAGCAAGGAGAACCAGCCTGAAAACAGCCAGACGCCCACCAAGAAGGTATGTGTCCCAGAGGGGCTTAAGGCACGGGACCCGACTGTTCTTTGGATAATACTATCTTGCTTCTCCACTACCCTTTATGCCAGGAACATCAGAAAGCCTGGGCTTTGAACCTGAACGGTTTTGATGTAGAGGAAGCCAAGATCCTTAGGCTCAGTGGAAAACCACAAAATGCACCAGAGGGTAAGACCCGAAGTTCCTGGTTCCTGGAGGGAGGTGTCAGTTCATCTCCAGGGCTGAGCACAGATATCTGTCTGCTCTTATCTAAGACTGAGGGCAAGGGAGGTGTTGATTTTCCCAGCGTCTGGACCCACTCTGTTGCCACAGGTTACCAGAACAGACTGAAAGTACTCTACAGCCAAAAGGCCACTCCTGGCTCCAGCCGGAAGACCTGCCGTTACATTCCTTCCCTGCCAGACCGCATCCTGGATGCCCCTGAAATTCGAAATGACTACTGTAAGTGCATCCTTATCCATGCCTCATGGATGGAGAAAGAGGGCCTGGGACCACACAAACAAGGAAGCCCATGCTCTTCTCTCCGCCTCTGACAGACCTGAACCTTGTGGATTGGAGCTCTGGGAATGTACTGGCCGTGGCACTGGACAACAGTGTGTACCTGTGGAGCGCAAGCTCTGGTGACATCCTGCAGCTTTTGCAAATGGAGCAGCCTGGGGAATATGTATCCTCTGTGGCCTGGATCAAAGAGGGCAACTACTTGGCTGTGGGCACCAGCAGTGCTGAGGTGCAGGTGAGACATGTCCTGTGCTGCCATTCACACCAGTCCCAATAGGCTTGCACAGCTGGAGGATATTAATGCCAAGTCCCAATCTCTGATCCTAGTGGGCTTCTCTCTCTAGCTATGGGATGTGCAGCAGCAGAAACGGCTTCGAAATATGACCAGTCACTCTGCCCGAGTGGGCTCCCTAAGCTGGAACAGCTATATCCTCTCCAGGTCAGTGGTTTTTGTTGGTCTATGATAGTCTGATATTTGCCCACCCTACCCTTGACTGTACACCCCTGAACTGAACCACCTCTGGCTTGCTTGCATTTGGTGCTGCCACAGAACCTGATTCCCTTCTTTCCTCCTCCAGTGGTTCACGTTCTGGCCACATCCACCACCATGATGTTCGGGTAGCAGAACACCATGTGGCTACACTGAGTGGCCACAGCCAGGAAGTGTGTGGGCTGCGCTGGGCCCCAGATGGACGACATTTGGCCAGTGGTGGCAATGATAACTTGGTCAATGTGTGGCCTAGCGCTCCTGGAGAGGGTGGCTGGGTTCCTTTGCAGACATTCACCCAGCATCAAGGGGCTGTCAAGGTGAGTAGGGTTGGGCTGAAGCCTCTGCAGACCCTCACCTATAACCTGGGGACTGTTAAGGGGAGAAGGGATGGTAGGATTGGACTGGGTTAATCTGTGACCCCCAGAGCTCCTTGTCTAGCTCTAGTACCTGCTGACCCCACCTTTATCCCATCTAGGCCGTAGCATGGTGTCCCTGGCAGTCCAATGTCCTGGCAACAGGAGGGGGCACCAGTGATCGACACATTCGCATCTGGAACGTGTGCTCTGGGGCCTGTCTGAGTGCTGTGGATGCCCATTCCCAGGTAATCTGTCTCTCCCACATGCATTCTTACTGGGCATCCACATCGAGAGTGCATCCATTCCAATGTCTTCACCAACTCTGTGCCTTGGTGATTCCCAAACTTCTAACTCATGAGCTTCATTTCCAGCAGTCTGTGGCTGTCTCCAATCCCATGTCCTATAAGCACCACTACCTTGATCTGTCCCAAATTAACCTTTTCACTTCCCCTTGCCTCCCTGAAATGTTCCTTCCTCTGTCACATTGCTTTGGAATGGCAGAACCTGCTCAGAAATCTGAAAAACCTCCTAGAATTTTTCATCCTCCTCACCAAGATCTATCAGTTTTACCTCAAAATATCATTGACATCTGTCCCCTCCCCTCAGCCTCATCCTTCCCAGTGGAGGCCCACCACAATGCTTCCTCATTGGTGTCAAGCATTCTTTGTTATCTCCTGCAATGCATCCTCCATGCTGTGGTTTGTTACACTATACTGTCCTTAAACCTGTGATGGCTTCTCATCACCTATGGCATATAATTCAAATCCATTAGAAAGATGCTTGAGGCTCTCTCCTTCCACTCGCCTCACATTAAGCCTTCACTGTAGATATGGACTCTAGAGCCAGACTGCCCAAGTTAAAATTCTGGCTTCATCATCTGCTAAACTTGAATGTGACCTTTGGCAACCTATTGAACTTCCTTCTGATTGATTCCTCATCTGTACAATGGGTAATACAGATGCTCCCCGATTTAAGTCCCAGTAAACCCATTGTAAAGTTAAAAATGGTTACGTCAGGGAGTGTCTATAATTTGCCTCTCAAGGAACTTTTGTATGGACTGTGATCATTCAACTCTGAGTCTGGAGCACGTGGCAGGGTGCCTAACACTAGAATGGGCTCAGTTCTGACTTAAGTAGCCTTGGCTATATGTCATGCCCACACTGGCTCCTCTCCACAGGTGTGCTCCATCCTCTGGTCTCCCCACTACAAGGAGCTCATCTCAGGCCATGGCTTTGCACAGAACCAGCTGGTTATTTGGAAGTACCCAACCATGGCCAAGGTGGCTGAACTCAAAGGTAAGTGGCTAGGTAAAAAGCCAGACATAAAAGGCCACATAATGTATGACTGAAATGTCCAGAATAGGCAAATCCACAGAAAAAACACATTAATGGTTGCCAGGGGCTGAGGAGAGAGGGTAATGGGAAGTGTTGAAAATGTCTTAGAATTAGTTTTAACAGTTGTACAATTTTGTGAATATACTAAAAACCACTAAACCGTACACTTTAAAAGGATGCATTTTATGGTATGTGAATTATATCTCAGTAACACCATTGAAAAAAGAGAGGAGGCCGGGCGTGGTGGCTCACACCTGTAATCCCAGCACTTTGGGAGGCCAAGGCGGGCAGATCATGAGGTGAGGAGATAGAGGCCATCTTGGCTAACACAGTGAAACCCCGTCTCTATTAAAAATGCAAAAAAGTAGCCGGGCATGGTGGCGGGCGCCTGTAGTCCCAGCTACTTATGAGGCTGAGGCAGGAGTGGGAGGCGGAGCTTGCAGTGAGCCCAGATTGCACCACTGCACTCCAGCCTGGGCAACAGAGTAAGGCTCCGTCTTAAAAAAAAAAAAAAAAAAAAAAAAAAAAAGGGAGGCATGTGCCTCCTTTATGGGAGGGCTATGGCTGCATCAACATTTGTATGTACTGTTCTCATTTGCTCCAGGTCACACATCCCGGGTCCTGAGTCTGACCATGAGCCCAGATGGGGCCACAGTGGCATCCGCAGCAGCAGATGAAACCCTGAGGCTATGGCGCTGCTTTGAGTTGGACCCTGCGCGGCGGCGGGAGCGGGAGAAGGCCAGTGCAGCCAAAAGCAGCCTCATCCACCAAGGCATCCGCTGAAGACTAACCCATCACCTCAGTTGTTTTTTATTTTTCTAATAAAGTCATGTCTCCCTTTGTGTTTTTTTTTTTAATCTGTTTCAGCTAATCCCTCTTCTTTCATGATCCCAGCAGCCTTCCTAGGGGCTCTACTCTACTGGGATCAGAGAGCTAGATATGTCCTCTGGGAGCCTGGACCATCATCCGTTGCTCCTGTTTGTGGACAGGGCTAAGCATGTTGTGTTCCCCCACCTCCTCCATTCACACATGTATACACACAGCCTCTGTGGTTTCCTCTGTCACTTTTAATTTAAGACACAAGTGAGTAAGCAGCCTCTACAGGCTGTATTCCCAGGCCCCCGCCCACCCTGACCTTTGGCCCAGAAGCTACTGCTTCAGCGTGTGGGGTGGAGGAGGGAGACTGGGTCCACAGTGACATTATTGCTGACCTCTTCTGTGAGAAAAAAAGCCACGAGACCCTTGTGGGGCCAGCCCTGAGTGCTCCTCTCCCAAGTTTAAGGCAGGGAGTGGGAAGTAACTGTACAGCCCTTTTAGCCCCCAGCTCTGGAGTGGCAGACAGCAATGAGGCCACATCCCTGGAGCTGGCTGGGGGAAGTGGGTGAGGAACCAAAGCCGTGGTCCCTGTAGAGCAGCTGTGGGGAGGGGAGGGCCAGTCCCCTGCTCAGTCCTGGCCACATAAGCCTTGGTCACAGGTGTAGGTGGAGAGGGCACTGACGGACGCTGCCCAAGGTGCAGTCAGTCCTGAGGCACTTAGGTGGGCGCCTATCTAGGCCATGCTTCTCAGTTGGCCTTGACCTTGGCAATACCTGGAGCTCCATTTTGCTGAAGTGCACGGGGCAGCCGCTTGCCCTTGGTATAAGAGTGATACCAGAAGTTGGAGAACAGCATGAAGAAGATGGTGCCATACATCCAGATGAGGTGAATAATGACTGGGTGCTGGTAGTTACAGCTGGACATAAAGTAGTACTGGGAGATGTGCAGTGAGACCAGGACAAATTGGATCTAGGATAGATAAAGGTCAGGGTCAGAGGGAATACTGAGAGAACTAGAGGGGAAGAGCATATAGAGAAGAGAAATGTTGAGTAGGGACAGATGGGGTCAAAGGTGAGACAGACTGGATAAAGGGAGGATCCAGGCTAGGAATGTGGGGGGATGGTTATAGGTAAGTCAGGCCAAGCCCCTCACCAGCTGAATGGCTGTCATGTGCTTTTTCCACCAAAGATAGGGTTGAGCCACAGGGCCAATGGCAGACAATCCGTAGTACAGGTACATTATGACATGCACAGAAGAGTTTATCATGGCATGGAAAGAGCCCATTCCTCCTGTGAGTAGACAATAAGACAGGGTCAGCAGAGTCCAGCCTCTGGTGCCCACCCTTTCCCATAGTGGCCTTCACCACTCACCCGGGGCAATCTTTACCCCCCACCACCAGCTCCAGGGAAGCACAGAGTGATGGAAGACATGTAGGAAGGTCACCTGCCCATCTTTCTTTCGGAGAATAAAGATCACCTGAGAGAAGAGTGAGGGAAGGGGATTCAGAACCTGGGCCTCTCCACCTCATTCTCCCCACAAGTTTTCACATCTCATATAACTACTTACTGTGTCCATCAGCTCAATGAACTTGGAGAAGAGGAAGAGCCAGGCCACCCGAACCATCTGCAAGAAGTTGGGATAGCCTTAGGACCTCATACGCTGTTCTAAGAGCCTCCCTAAATTGGGCCTTGAGCACAGGCCCCAAACTGGTCATATCTACCAGGTTGCTTATGACCTAGCCCCAGCCCCTACTTACCCTAAGTGCCTCAGGGCTGTTGGAATAGTCCACAGGGTCACAGCGCCAGGTATAGGTGCTCAGCCAGCCTGACATCAGGAACTAGGAAGGGATGTGGATTAGACCACCAGAGTTCTCCCTTCCCAGCCATCCCTCCCCTTCACTAGCTGAGGACATGTATCTGAACCTCTCTGGAAAGGAGAAATGCCATGCTCTGGCTCTATGGCCTGCTCCTTATCCTGCTGACAGAAATTAAAGCCCAGCATCCCAGGGGCCCACCTCATAAACAATGTAGAGGGAGAGTGCCACTAGTGAGAAGTTGTAGACAATCATGAAGCCACGGAGCTGGAAGGGCTTTCGATTAGCCATGATGCGAGGCCCAAGTGACAGAACGAAGTACACGTAGGTCAGGAGGATGGAGGTCATTAGCAAGGGGGACCCCATCAGAGGGTAGCCCTGGATCCGGGGATCTATGAATAAGGGTCAAAGAATCAGGAAGAGTCACAGGGTTTGAAGGGTCTTCATTAGGTCTACAGACATGAGGTCAGGTCGCAAAGGGTCAAGGGGTTCATAGGAACTCTCCATTAGAAGACAGCCCTAGATCCAGGGATCCCGGGAAAGAAGAGAGGAAAGGGCTGGTGGACAGTGTCTTACCTGCGTGCTTCATCATCTCTTGGTACAAGTTTATAACAGCCTCCATCCTGGCTCAGGACTCTGGGGAGGTACAGAGGGTGGATGTCAGACAGAGCCCACTGCACACCCCCATCCCACAGAGATAAGACACAGAACCAGACAAGAAAACTCCCAATGCCTCATTGCAGAAAGGACAGAACAGTGAAAGGAAGGAATTACTGGTAACTAGTGGGAGGAGGCAGTTTGGTTGAGGCATCTGCTCCCCACACGTCCTCCCTGCCTGGGAAGGGCTGTTCTACCCTTCCTCTCCACACCTTACTCTCCTTTCCTCTCCTCTCCTCTCCACAGTTTTACTTCCTGGCCTCCCTTCCCCTCTTCCTCCACAAAAGGACTCTCAATTCCAGGTCTCTTATTGGAGAGTCTTACCTTCTCACCAACAGGGAGCTCTTGAAATCCATCTCCCTTCCTCACCCGAGTCCCTCACCCCCCCCCCAGCTCTGGGTCTTTCTTCTCTCTCAGGATTCTCCCCTTCAATCTCTCCTCTCCTGCCCTCTCTACTTCCCGTCCCTCTGGACCCTTCCAGGAACTCTCTTCTTCTCCCCAGGGTCCCTCCTGCCCCTGCCAGGACTCTCACCTCCCTGGGCCCTTCTTTTCCCTGCAGAACCTTATCCTGGGATTCCTCCTTGCCTGTGCTGGGACATTCATCTCCCTACGTTTCTCCTCTGCCTTCCCGGGGCTCTCACCTCCAGCCTCTCCTCTCCAGCGCTCTCCTCTCTCCTCTCGCAGAGCCCTTCCTCTCCTGGAGCCTGGCTCTTTGAGACTCCTGCCCCGGCGGCTCCACCTGTCTGACTAGATCTGGCAGCAGCCCCGCCCTCTGCCCGCCCCCGCTGTACTGCGCATGGGGTGGAGGGTGGGTCCAGGCCACAGGTCAGTGCCTGGGGAAGCAGGACCCACCAGGATTGGGAAAGCCAAGTAAAGCCCCAGGCTCACCACCCAGCAACCCGGGACCAGCCTGATGAACTAAGGTCCTAGGTTCTGAGCCAGAAACCTCCTCCGACCCTAGTCCCAGCCCCAGCCCTGGCCCAAAGCACTGCTGAAAATCCACACCCAGCATCCTCTCCTAAGCTGGCCAGAACTTCTCAGTTTGTCCTACTTCAGAATGGGTACAATCACTCTTCCCCTCCTGGGAAGGCAGGGAAGCCAGTGGCATGTGAGGGGGTTGGGGAGTGGGGGAGGTCGCAGGAATCTTCCCCTCCCTCAGGGAGGGGCCCTAATGGGCTAGGCCCCCTCCCCCTCAGGGCCTAAAGGAATGTCGGGGGAAGGCTTCCAGGGACATAAAAGCCTCTGGCCAGACCCAGGAGAGTATGGTACTGACAATCCCTGAGGGACAAGGCATTCTTGGAACAGAGCAGGGCCCAGGGCAGCAGGTGCCCCAGATTCCTTGCTTCCAGAGAAGCACCTGTGCAGGTGCGAAGTGAAGAGGCGCACCTCTGTCACCTCCCCGCCCCGCACACCCCTCACCTCCAGGAGGCCCGACTTCTTTAGGCCCACCGTGGTCAGGCCCCAAGCCTGCGGTCCACACCCACCCCTCACCCAGCTCTCCACCCCCAACGGCGAAGGCGCCACGCCAAGGGCTGGCACACATGTTTCCTGCCTGACACACCACCCAGCACCTCCGTGGGCTGACACGCATGGCTCCCGGCCCTCACGCAGCTCGGCCGCCGCCCAGGCACACGCACGGGCTCACCCGCGGGGCCACTCACACACGTGTGCGCGCTGCTTGGCCACGCTCGGATCCCCTCCTCACTTGCTCCCCCACCATCGGGCTTGCTGGCCGCCCATCCCCGGCAGGGCCCAGGCCGGGGCGAGGGCGCCAACACAGGTTCCTCCCTGACACATGGGAGCCAGCCAGCCTGTTATCTCTCAACCACCAGCCCCCAAGATCAACCCACACACCCGGCAGACCAGGAGGGACCAAGGCTCCTGGGAGGACCTCTCCCCAAGCTGCAGGAAAATCTGGGTGTGTCCCTCGTCGGGGAACTCAGCCCGTCCCTTCCTTCCTTTAAGATGGATCGAAGGGAAAAGGAGCCTGGCAAAGTTAGGGGAGCCGGGGGAGGGAAGGGAGAGGAGGAGGGAGAGGGGTAAAAGCACGGGTGGTGGAGGAAGGCCTGGGTGTAGGCAAATGGGGGCCAGAGACGGGGGTGTGGGGGAGGGAGGGTGCTGGCGAGGCCCGGCCCCAGGGAGCTGGGACCTCCCACCCACTGGCTCCGGGAACAGCCTCTCCCACAGCCTGGGCAGGGCAGGGCAGAGCTGGGCCGGGCTGGCAAGGCAGGGGGCGCCGGCACGTGGAGAGCCCGTGGAAGGTCCAGACTCACCCGTAGGGGCCAGGCGGGCAACGGCGGAGGGCTTGGAGGGAGCAGGGCCACAGAGAAGTCCCCGGGGCCAGCCTGCCTGCCTGCCACTTCCTCATCTGCTGGGCCGACTTTCTGTCACCAGAGGGGGAGGGGCG
>NW_012107252.1:2730374-2731750 GCF_000951045.1 Mandrillus leucophaeus
CCTGCAGGGTGAGCGCAGAGCCGCGGGCGGGAGCACACTGCGTGTGCTGAGGACGGACTGGTCTTAGCGGGAGGGAAGCCTCACGAGCCTGTACACTTGGAGGAGCCCTAAGCGTTAGGATCTGCTGCGAGGGCTGCCTGGAATGGAGGTGGGAGGATACAAGTGGCCCGGGGCAAGCATAGTGAATCACTGGCTAAACTGGCCTTCGAGGTAGTGAAAGGAAAAAAGGGAAATGAAGCTGACTGCGGCTGAATGTAGTAGGTCGTGAAGGCCAAATGAGCGATCTGATTTTTATTCTAGAAGCAGAGGAGAAACAGTAAAGATTTTTGAGGAGACTATAATCAGGCTTGTATCATAAATTCATCAGACGTTTATGGACCACCCAACGTCCCTGCACTCACGGGGCTTGCAGTCTCTCTGGCTTAATCACTTTACTCTGGCAGCCAGTGTGAGAAGGGCACAGGAAGGAGACCAGGTGACAAAGCCAGCCTGACCAAAGAAGATGTGGCAACTGATGGGATTGGAAGAGGCGGACAATGTCGAGCTTTCCTCCAGACAGCTGGACTGGCTCTCTATATATTTATTTATCTATTCTACACCCCAGCCCCCACCTCCACACTCACTAACTGGACTCAACTAGTGGGTGCAAAGGACGGAGTAGATTTTAGTGAAATGGAATTTCTACCTCCAGCGGCCCGTGGAACAGGAGCACACAACGATCTAATAACTGCTTGCAGGATTGGATTGTGTAAGTGTGGACAGAATTTGGGAATCTGGGCTACTCTGGGCACACTGCCTATGGGGCAGCCCTGCTCCGCAAGGAAAATAAACATAGTTTTTAAAAAAAGGTCGGGCACGGTGGCTCATGCCTGTAAGCCCAACACTTTGGGAGGCTGAGGCGGGCGGATCATGAAGTCAGAAGATTGAGACCATCCTGGTTAACACAGTGAAACCCAGTCTCTACTGAAAATACAAAAAGTTAGCCAGGCGTGGTGGCAGGCGCCTGTAGTCCCATCTACTCAGGAGGCTAAGGCAGGAGAATGGCTGACCTCGGGAGGTGGAGCTTGCAGTAAGCCCAGATCCAGCCACTGCACTCCAGCCTGGGCGACAGAGCGAGACTCCCTCTCAAAAAATAGAAAAAAGAATCGGCCGGGTGCAGTGGCTCAAGCCTGTAATCCCAGTACTTTGGGAGGCTGAGGCGGAAAGATCACCTGAGGTCAGGACCAGCCTGGCCAACATGGTGAAAACCCATCTCTACTGAAAATACAAAAATTAGCCGGGCATGGTGGCGCATGCCTGTAATCCCAGCTACTCGGGAGGTTGAGGCAGGAGAATTGCTTGAACCTGGGAGGCAGAGGTTGCAGTGAGCCGAGATC
>NW_012107252.1:2732220-2759116 GCF_000951045.1 Mandrillus leucophaeus
ATGGTGGCTCACGCCTGTAATCCCAGCACTTTGTAAGGCCGCGGCAGGCAGATCACTTGAGCTCACAAGTTTGAGCCTAGGCAACATCGTGAGACCCTGGCTCTACAAAAAATACAAAAAATTAGCCAGGCATGGTGATGCATGCCTATCGTCCCAGCTACTCTGGAGGCTGAGGTGGGAGGATGACTTGAGCCCAGGAAGTGGAAGTTGCAGTGAGCCAAGATCACGTCACTGCACTCCAGTCTGAATGACAGAAACCTTGTCTCTAAATAAAAGAATAAATAAATGACTCCACAAATGGTGGGATATAGCTATGTGAAAGTTTAGTCCTAGAGCTTAGGTAAGAGGTCTGAGCCAAAGTACAGATATGACCCAGCCCATCAGTACCCACCCTTGAAAGGAAATGGCAGAAGAATTCACTATTTAAAAAGCTCCAACACTAAGATCCTAACTGATCTGGTCCCTGCCTTGTCCTCTCATTCTACCTGTGACACTCTCCTGGGCCCCACCCAGTGCTTTAACCATTCCCTGAGGATGTCAGCATCTTTCATACCCCCCTCAACCCTCGCCCCCTGGCTCAGCACAAGGAACAGTCAGGTCTCCTAGGCAGTAAATCACTCCCTCCTCTTGCTCCCACAATTGTAATTATCTGCTTATCCGCATCGCAAAACTGTAAGTTCCTCTAAGTATGGGCCATGTTTTGTCATCTCTGTATCTCCAGCATCTGGCCCATTATCTGGTACTCAGTTGACCCTCTACGTTTGTTGAATGAATGTTAGTGTGAATGGGATGATGTGGGAAAGGAAGAGAGGCCAAGGGAACCAGAGTCAAGGGGAGAAGACAATAAGAATTTGAAAGCCTTTCCATTTCCCTTGGGAACAGTATCACTGAGTCCATAAATATTTATTGAAAGCCTGTGTTCCAGGTATACTCCAGTGATGTTGGGTGTGACCTTATGTAAGTTGCTGAACTTCTATAAAATTGGAGCAATAAGAGTACCTATCTCATAGGACTGCTGTGAAGACTGAAGGAGATAACACATGTAAAGTGCTTAGCACTGTTTCTGTCTCAACATTTAATGGAGAAGGTGGGAAAGTGCCCAAAATATCAGGAAGGTACATACTTATATGTAGATTCATGAGCATTCTTTTAATAATATTTCCTAAACAGTTACTCTGTGCAAACCACTGTTGTGAGAGCACTATTGAGAGATTTTGGATTAAATGTCCATCATAAGAGTGCACTAGAGACAAAGAAAGCAGACTATTATAGATGATGAAACCATCCCAGAGGCCAAACACAGTAGTGATAGGAAACTTCAACTGTGTATTTATTTACCTGGACCATATTGGTAAATGACCATGGCAAGCCCTCAATAAATGCTGACTGATTATATGAATGAACGTGCTCAAAGACAGTTGTTCAGCTCTTGTCCCAGGTTGTATCACACCCCTCTCCCCTTTCCTGAGTTTCTTTTGTTCAGTTTGGCAAACTGAACAAAAATGGATCGGAGCAAGCATCTTTAAATATCTGATATAGACCACTTAGCCCCAAATCCTACCAAATGGCATCTTCATGGCCCTGGGGTTCCTGCAAAACACTCAGTCTGATAGGAAAGACAGACATATAGATGAGCAATTATATATGTGGTGAGTGTTCCCATAGAGATAAACCCAGAGGGTTATGAAAGCACTGGTGTGCGGGGGCACCTTAACTCAGTGTGGAGGCTAATTCTTGAAGATGACGCAAAAATGACAATTGAGCATTAAAGGTCACTTTCTAGGCCGGGTGAGGTGGCTCATGCCTGTAATCCCAGCACTTTAGGAGGCCGAGGTGGGTGGATCACCAGAGGTCAGGAGTTTGAAACCAGACTGGCCAACATGGTGAAACCCCATCTCTACTAAAAAATACACAAAAATTAGCCAGGCCTGGTGGCAGGCGCCTAAAATTCCAGCTACTCAGGAGGCTGAGGCAGGAGAACCACTTGAAGGCAGGAGGCGGAGGTTGCAGTGAGCCGAGGTTGCACCACCGCACTCTGACCTGGGCGCCAAGAGTGAGACTCCATCTCAAAAAAAAGAAAAAAAAAAGACACTTTCTAGAAAGCAGGGAAAGGCATTCTAAACAGAGTGAAGCATGTATGTGAAGGCATAGAAGCAAGAGATGTGGCGGATTTGGGAACGCTAAGTAGTTTGGTATGACTCCAGTTCAGAGGGCATATGGAAGGACAAGAAAGGCATGAGTCAGTTTATGAAGAGCCTTGCATGCCATAATAAGAAGACTGGATTTTATTCTGTTCGTTTTTCAGCCCTGGCTGCAACTAGAATCAACTGGGGAGCTTTTAAAATATCAGTGCCTGGCTCTCACCTCCAGATTGATGCTAGATGGTTGTTCTCAATGGGAAGAGGCCGAAGCATGTTTATATGCTGTGTGGAGAGAGACAATGGGATCCAGCATACACATTAAGAGAGTAGCCTCTGGCTAAGGAGAACGGAAATAGAGTAAGTTCGTCAGTGGAATGGGAGGAAATTGAGGGAGTTTTGTCTAAAGGAGTCTATTTTTTCCTTCAGTCAGATGTCAGGTATTTGCTGAACGTGGGGGATGGGTAGGTGGTAGGATAAGGAATTGTAGGGAAGTGGTACAGTCTAGAGTAGCTGATGATGGAATGCTGGGAAAGCTTAGTGAACAGAGTGGAAGGCCGCGCTGGGTGGGAGACCATAAGGAGTGTACCAGTTTAGAAGGCTGTGATGTTCTCCAGCAGAGCTAAGTGAGTGGGAGTCAGTAAAGCGGAAATAGGGATCTGTAGGGAAGCCAGATGGAAGGCCTTGCTTGGGAGAGGGTTCAGTGAAGGCTGAGTAGACTAAACTAAACCAAGGGTACACTGATAAACTGGAGAAACTGAAGAGGTCAAGGAACTCATAGGTTTGATAAGGATGAAGGCCAGGTACAGTGGGGAAAGGAAACCCAGTCCAACAACTAAAATTCCATCCCTTTCATGGAGCCTTCCTGACTAATGGGAAATGAGGTGGCGACTTCCCCCAGGTCCCACCCTGTCTGACTCACTCCTCACTCACTGCTCTTCAAAGGGCCCATCTCCATCCTCTTTCTCAAGAAGATAAACCATGGATGTCGTTTCTCCAGAAGTTCAGCCTGAAAATCACTATCTGTATGAACTCGATTCCCATGATTTTCTGAGGCTTTATATGTTTCAGCACAAATATTAAATGGAGGTAGGATCAGAGAAACAGAAATGGCAATGAGGAAAAAAATGGAAAAAGGTATGCCTGCATGTTCATGAGTGAGTGAGTGAGTGGAAGAGTGGAGGGAAAACACAATAAGAGACGGGGTATCAGTTATGAACAGGAACTGAAGGTCCAGATTGAGGGGCAACAGAACTGGCAGGTGGAGATGGAAGCAGCCTCCTGGGGGCTGTGTCAAGCTTCTCCATTTTCCATCCTGTAAAGGACAAAGGACACTTCCTACACAGTACCCACGCAGAAGAGGTGATGGGAGGGTTAGCCTGTGAGGATGGGAGAGCGAAGATGAGGGCAAAGAGTTTGCCAGTTAATAATTCTGCATGTCCCTGGGCCCCAGCCAGCTAGTTGGTATCCTCTTCCAAAGCAGGCTGGGACCTTGGCTGAAGGAATCAGGGCTGGAAAGACATCGGGCTGGCAGAGGGGAGAGACTGCATGCAAACATTCTTTGGATCTTCTGGAATTTGAGGGGTGGCCTGGACCCCTGAAAGGTCAGGGCCAACGTCTGATCCATCAGTGGGTAACCAGTGCCTACGTACTATGGGTATCATTCACTGTTCATTGAACTGAACAAAAGAAACTTAGAAAGGGGGAAAGGGATGTGACAGAACCTGCAGGAAAAGCTCTGCAGAGAAAAAAGGAGAGGCTTTTTGTTAGGGGGCAAACCAGGGGATGCTATCAAGATGGAGGAAAGGGAGTTAGTAAGATCCAGAAGACACGTGAGAAGGACCAAGAGGGGAATGAGAAACTTATTATTCTATTAGTACTTTTTCTGGCAAGGATGAAACCAGCTGCGTTCCATATGTTCGAATGTTTCCATCCTGTAAGGTAAGTTCTATGATCACCTCTTAACAGATAAACTGAAATCAGAGGTTGAAGGCAATTTTTCCAAGGATGGGGGCTTGTGGGGTGATGTGGGGGGCAAGGGGCAGGGGGATGGTTTCAGGAGGAAACTGTTCCACCTCAGATCATCAGGCATTCGTTAGATTCTCATAAGGAGCGCACGACCTAGATCCCTTGCATGCACAGTTCACAATAGGGCTCCCGCGCCTATGAGAATCTAATGCTGCTGCTGCTCTGACAGGAGGAGGAGTTCGGGCGTTAATGCTTGCTCACTTGCCCACCACTCACCTTCTGCTATGTGGCCTGGTTCCTAACAGGCCACAGACCGGTACTGGTCCATGGCCCAGGGGTTGGGGACCCTTGGGCTAAAGGATATGGCTAATGAAAGGCCTTCATATGATAGAAGGTTAATGAGTGGCCCCAGATCATGAAATGTTTTGAATTTTAAAAAATGAGTTTACTTTATATTGGGATGTCTCTGAAGATTTCTTTCTTTCTTTTTTTTTTTTCTGAGATGGAGTCTCACTCTATCGCCCAGGCTGGAGTGTGGTGGCGCCATCTCGGCTCATTGCAAGCTCCACCTCCCAGGTTCACGCCATTCTCCTGCCTCAACCTCCCGAGTAGCTGGAACTACAGGCGCCCGCCACCACACCCGGCTAATTTTTTGTATTTTCAGTAGAGACGGGATTTCACTGTGTTAGCCAGGATGGTCTCGATCTCCTGACCTCGTGATGTGCCTGCCTCGGCCTCCCAAAGTGCTGGGATTACAGGTGTGAGCCACCGTGCCCAGCCCGTCTCTGAAGATTTTAAGTGGCAGGCTGATATGATCCTCACTGTGCTTTAAAAAGACAAATTTGGGGATGGGCACAGTGGTTCACACCTATAATCCTAACACTTTGGGAGGCCAAGGTGGGTGGATCACTTGAGGTCAGGAGTTCGAGACAGCCTGGACCAACATGGTGAAACCCCATTTCTACTAAAAATACAAAATTAAGTGGGCGTGGTGGCATGTGCCGGTAGTCCCAGCTACTTGGAAAGCTGAGGCAGGAGAATCGCTTGAACCTGGGAGGTGGCAGTTGCAGTGAGCCAAGATCGCACCACTGCACTCCAGCCTGGGTGACAGAGCAAGACTGTCTCAGAAAGAAAGAAAAAAAAGACAAACTTGGCAAGAGTAAGATATATTATCAAGAGGAAAGCAGAAGAAGGCAGGGATACCAGCTGGGAGCCAGCTCAGAGGTCTGGGTGTGACATAACAAAGGCCTGACCTAGAAGAATGGCAGTGAGAAGGAAGAAAAGGGGATACAGCAGAAAGAAGACCCAGAACTAACAGCAGATGTCCAGCTGGATAACTCAGGTGGGGCAGGATGGAGAAAATGAATGCAGTTTGGGACATCCTGAGTTTGAGGTAAGATGGCCCATTCAACAAGCAATCTAAAACATAATACTGTGCATTCAGGAGAAAGGACGGAACTTGAGAAAAAAAATCTGAGGATTCTCTATATAGAGGTGAAACCACACAAAGTGGACTGGAGTGTGGTAGCTCTAGTTTTGGCTGTATTCAGAAACTTTCCCATCCCCTGCTTTCATTTCCTTTGAGAAATTCCCTACCCCATTGGCTCATTAATGCTGGTATTCTTCCCTACTTCCTCCTAGGCCAAGCTCCTAACGGCACATAATCCAAGTGAAACCAGCGCTCTCCCATGAGATGAGTTCTAATAATGTAGAGTGGAGAAATGCAGAGACAGAGAGTCCAGACAACATTTGAGCCTCTGAGCCCACCTAGAGCCATCCACATAACCCAAATACAGCTGATTCTTTTTTTTTTTTTATTAAGCCAGTTTAATTGTAATTTTTATTAGGCTAGTTTAATTATAATGTCTTGCAATCAAAACAGTCTACTAGACCATCACATAAAAATGAGATTGCTCAGGAGAAAGTAGAGAGACTAACAGTTACCACTTGAGTGTTGACTATTTGCCTGAAGGGCCTTTTTAAGAAGCTTGGACTTTATCTGGTAGAAAATTAAGAGCTACTAACTTTAAATATGTTTTGTTGAAGGTGCTCTTTGAAGTTGGTACTATAATCCCATCCTATAGAGCTGGAAACTGAGGTTCTTGGAAGTGAAGTAACTTTCTAAGGCCACACAGTGGATAAGTGTCCAAAGCAGGATATGAACTTGAAAATAAATAAACTGCAATAGAACTATGGGTGCGAGAATGGAAGTGTGTACGGGGCACAGGAGAGGTACAGTTTAAGAATGGTCAAGTGTACAGGAGAGGAAGTAGGAAAGACTTTACAGGAGTAGGTGACACTTGAACTAGAAGGATGAATTATTTATCAGGTGAATAAGGGGGTTGGAGCAGGAAAAAGAGAGGGAGTTCTGCGTAGGGCAGAGCATGTGTAAGCCCCAGAGGTATAAGGCAACACCTGACTCCCAGCTATGTCCTTATGGCTACAGCTGAGAGCACTTATGGCAAAGTGGCAAGAATCGTGGAGTATGCCATGACAAAACAAAGTCTGAAGGACTGGTGGTCAATGTGGTGGGAAGAGAGGCAAGCATGGCACCAAAGAGCTCTGGTTTTGATCTCCAGTGAATTATACACAGCCACCCACAAAGAACTGAGCCCGACCCAGCAAGCACAGACAAGCGAGGCAAGAATTCATCACAACTGCACAGAGAAAGCTATGAGTGGTGAAGGGCCCCCTTTAGGGACAGACTGTAGAAAGACTATGGAACTGAGTGGTTAGCTAGTTTAGACAGGGAAGAGATACAGTTCAGAAGGCATGAAAAACAATATTTCAGGTGAGAGGTCTTGTCATTTGGCCTCAAGTCAAAAGGATACAATTTCTTAATGAAAGAATGTAGGCAACTACAAGAATGTAGGGAGAAATAAAATTCACAAAACTAGATTTGAAATTGACTTATGTCAGGTAATCCAATGTAAAACTGCTCCAGTGCCTACTCTGCACGTTACTAGGGAGATACCATGGGGGATGAAGTATGCACAAAAAGCGTCTCCTGAGGCTAAGCGCCTGAGACATGAGCACAGGGGAGCTGCAGAGGGAAGGAGAGGTTATGACCTCTTAGAGGAATTGGTCAATCGTTTATTCAAGCAACAATCACTGACAGCAGAGATTTCCAGATGTTACCCTATGGATATATAATATGTATTGAGCTTCTACTGTTGTCAGCATTATCCTAAGCACTTCATATGTATTAATCCATTTAAACTTCGCAGCAACCCTATGAAATAGCCATTGTTATCGACCCCAGGAATAAGGAAACAAAGGCATAGAGAAGTGAACTAACTTGCTCAAGGCCACACAGCTGGTAAGTCGCACAGCTAGGATTTGAACTGGGGCAGTCTGGCACAAGAACCTACTTTTTAAACCAAAATGTTATTTTATACTACTTCTCCAAAGACAAACAAATCATGATAGTAATAATAATAGTAGCACTACCATTTATGGTGTTTATGATGGGCTAGATGCTATAGTATGCCAGGCACACACATTACCTTGTCTAAGATCACTCAGCTCTCAGGTGGAAGAGCTGGGATTCAAACTTCAGGATGCTTGAACCTGGGAGACAATAAAGTGCACCAGGAGCTAGAATAAGTTTGTACAAGGTACAAATGTGAAGCATAAAAGAGGACGTAATTAATCTTACCTTGGGAATAGTGTTGAGTTGTGGGTTACTAAAAAACTTCACATAGGGGTGACTTTTTTTTTTTTTTTTTTTTTTTTGGAGACAGGTCTGGCTCTGTTGCCCAGGCTGGAGTGCAGCGGCACAATCACAGCTCACTGCAGCCTTGACCTCCCAGGCCCAAGCAATCCTCTCATCTCAGCCTCCCAAGTGGCTGGGACCACAGGTGTATGCCACCACACCTGGCTAATTTTTTAGTAGAGACAGGGTCTTCCTGTGCTGTCCAGGCTGGTCTCGAACTCTTGGGCTCACACAGTCCTCATGCCTCAGCTCCCAAAGTGCTGGGATGACAGGCATAAGCCACTGCACCAGCGAGAGTGGGGTGACTTGTGAGCTGAATTTTGAAAGATTGGGTATTTGTCAGACAGAATGATAGGGCAAAGTGTTCCATGCAGAGGGAACAGTGGGAATAAAGGAATGGAGGTTTGAAAGAGCTGTCACATTCAGGAAACTGCAAGCAATGTGGACGGCCTGGGAATTGAGTGGGTGGCATGACACTAAGAAGAAGGAGGCAGGGGGCTGCATCACACAGAATCTTACTTGCCTTTCCAGAAAATCTGAGCTATTTTTTAAGCTTTTCCAATGAGGTAAATGTAATGGCCAACACCAGTAAGTAAATATCCCTAGGGAATCTGGTGGCTTAGTCTGAAGCTGTTCAGACTAGTAGGAATTCTTTGAAGACTATTTATCTTAATAATGCATGCATGCTGGCTGGGCATGGTGGCTCATGCCTATAATCCCAGCACTTTGGGAGGCTGAGGCAGGAGGATCACTTGAGCTCAGGAGTTTGAGACCAGCTTGGGCAACGTGGTGAAACCCCATCTCTACCAAAAATTAAAAAATTAGCCAGGTATGGTGGCATGCACCTGTAGTGACAGCTACTTGGGAGGCTGAGGTGGGAGGATCACTTGAGCCAGGAGGTGGAGGTTGCAGTGAGCCAAGATCACACCACTGCACTCTAACCTGTATGACACAGTGAGACAGTGTCTCAAAATAAAATAATAATAATAATGCATGCTAAATGTGTGGTCTCTGTTTTAAATTACTCTTAAGTAAAATGAACATTCCAGGATAATTTTACCTTGTGATTTTCAGTATGTCTGGCACACCCACCCCTACCAACCCACCCACCAGGTATGGTGGGTCCATATACCCCCACCTCTACCAAAAATACAAAAATTAGCCAGGTATAGTGGCACGTGCCTGCAGTCCCAGTACTTGGGAGGCTGAAGTGGGAGGATCACTTGAGCCTGGGAGGTGAAGGTTGCGGTGAGCCAAGATCACACCACTGCACTCTAGCCTGGGTGACAGTGAGACAGACCGTGTCTCAAAATAATAAAATAATAATAATACATGCTAAATGTGTATTGTTTTAAATTACCCTTAAAATGAACATTCCAGGATGATTTTATCTTATGATTTTCAGTATGCCTGGCACACATGGGGAGTAAACTATCAAAAAGCTTTCAATCAAAGGAATAATGTGATCAGATCTGCAGTTCAGAAAGACCTATCTGGCAGCCTTTTGGAAGACAAGTTAAAGTGGGCAGGACTGAAGATAAAGGATTTTAATCAGGGGAGTAATTAGATCAGATCTGCAGTTTAGAAAGACCTAATAGCCTTTTGGAAGATGAGTTAGAGTGGGCACGGCTGGAGATATGGAGTCTGAACAATACTTTTAGTAAGAAAGGCCCAGAGCCTAAACTGTAGGACAGGGTGGAGACAGAATTGGTAGGATTTAGTATCTGATTAGGTATGAGGGGGTTGGGGACCCAGAGGGAGAATAGTTTAGAATGGTTTCCATATTCCTGGCTTAGAAGAAAAACAGGTATGTAGGCTAGAATAACTGGATTTGGACATTCAACCAGCTGCGGATCATATAGGTAGAGATATCCACTAGGAATCTGCAGCTCAGCAAAGAGGTTTGAGCTGAAAATAAAACTCACTTAAGTTATGCACATAAAAGTGGTGGTCACAGAGAAAGCAGGCAGAATAAGAAGAAAAGGGGGTTAAGGACAAGTGCTAGAGACTAACATTTAAGAAGTAGGCAGAAGTATAAAAATCCAAAAGCTGCAGAGAAGGAATGGCTAGAGAGGGGGATGAACAAGGAGAGCGTGTGCCATAGAAACCATGGGGGAGAAAGAGACTAAAGGAAATGGTCAGCATTAATGCTGCAGATACATTACTATGAGGATTGAAAAAACTCTGGGTTTAGTCATTAGGTCAACAGTGATCTCTGAGTTTCTGAGGAATGGTGGAAGTAGAAGCCCAAACACAGGGGTTAAAAAGTGAATGGGAGGTAAAAGAAACAGTGATTCTAAGCACTGTGTTTCAAGAGCATGGCTGTGAGTGAGTCAGTGAGAGGGGATGTAGGGTCAAGAAGGATCTTTTAAAATGGACGAGACACTAAAATGGCACTATCTAGGGCCATGAAATGTAGCCCAGAGAAATTGGCAAAAAGAACAAAGGATAGACTGGGTGTGGTGGCTCACGCCTACAATCCCAGCACTTTGGGAGGCTGAGGTGGGAGGATCGCTTGAGCTCAGGAGTTTGAGACCAGCCTGGGCAACACTAGAGACCCTGTCTCCATTACAAATAATAATTTAAAAAATTAGGTGGGCATGGAGGCACAGGCCTGTGGTCCCAGCTACTTGGGAGGCTGAGAGGTGGAAGGATCACTTGAGCCTGGAGGATCACCTGAGTTGCAGGATCACAGTGAGAGGTGGTCGTGCCACTGCACTCAAGCCTGGATGACAGAGTGAGACCTTGCCTCAAAAAAAAAAAAAAAAAAAAAAAAAGAACAAAGGATGTCTACATGGGGAATGTGGGCAAGAAAAGATGAAGCATCAAAATGACCACAAACAAGGGAAATTAGGGTTAGAATTAGGGAAGGCATTGGAATGGTAGAGAAAACACAGGAAGACGAGCATCCCAAGGCACTTCATATTTGACTCACTAGGAAAGGTTATCTTCATGTGGAAAAAGTATAATTTATTGCCTCTACTGGAGGAGTGTCTTGGGTACATATATCTTGCCTGGGGAGAGAGAGATGTCTGAGAGTGGGAGGGTGACTTCTAACACACAAGGTATGTCAGAACTTGTAACTTGTGATAACTTTGTGGTAACTTACCATCTCTTTGATGAATCTTCACTTAGAGAAAGATGTTTAGAAAGCAGTTTCAATGTTGTGGTCTGAAGGATGTTGGTATGTTAAGGTGTAGGTGACAGCGAGGGAACATCAGGAACAGTTTATAGGAGTTTGAGGGACTTGGGGGCTCATCTAGGAAAATTTGGCCTATTTATGTAACAGTTATGCACCAAGGAAAACAAAACAAAACAAAACACCTGGGGATAAATGGGTTTGAAAATCACTGCCACAGACTTTAGACCTAAAAAGGATCACTGCGACCACCAAGTGAGAAAACTGAGGCTCAGGGAAGTGAGGTGCCTTGTCCATGATGTACTTAGGGAAGCTGCCATGTCCAAATGGCATGTGACTCATTGAGAGACCACAACAGGAATCCAAGAGCTGCCTCAGTGACACATGGAGCTCAAAAACAAGAGATGGTAGTTAAAGGGAAGAAAGGAACTTTGTCTTGTGGGACAAAACACATGCTGAAGTGATGGGGCACCACGGTCTCGTCAGATGGGTTGGAGTTTGCCTTCTGTTCCAATTAGAAAGCCCCATCTGCACAGTGGCAAGCCCTTTCCAAGGGTTAGTCCCCGTGTGTTCAAGGTTCCAGGCAAGAGTCACATCGAGCCTCCATAAGTAGGCACTGTGAACCCTCAAGACTGAGCAGAAAAAGACCACAGTCCCTGTTCCTACTTCTGGCCCAATGCTACACTTCAGTAGGCTATTCCCTAATTCTGGAGCAGATAGGAAAAGCAGATGGAAGAGAATGTACACCCCTTCGTAGTTCATCTGGACTGTAATCAGGAGCTGACCCAGGGTGGGCGTTTGGAAGGACTCAGCCTCCGTCCTGCCTGGTGCTGGGATCAGCTTACACAGCTCCTGTGTCCACAGGGCACAGAGAATACATTGTCCATAAGGAGGATTATTCTGTACAAGAAGCTCAGACAAAGGGAGAGGTTGTTTCCAGCTGCCTGGGGGAGGTGAGAAGGGGGTAGGAAAAGGGACCAGCCTCGCACTGGGGCATTCCTGCAGAGTTCAGCTTCTTTTCTGCAGCAGCACAAGAGGAGGTGGGCAATTACACCCCCTCCAGCTCAATCCTAATGCTGGGATCCACTATGGAGTTGTAAGGAGCACTTGGCTACAACCTATCTATCTTGGCTGTTTCTCAAAAAACGACAGGGTTGAATGAGGTGGACCAGCTAAGCAGGGCAGCAATAAACACCAGAAGGGGAACAGAATGGGGTGACTGGCACAATGAGCAAAAGAGAGGTTCAGCAATGACTGAATCCCAGGCTCAGGGCAGGACTGGAGAGAGGTCCTAGGCAATGGGCCTTATGCTGACATTGATTGGATAAGCTTCCGCCTTCAGCAGGATGAACTCTGTCCTGTAGTAAGCTCTTGACGTTTCACAGCTGCTGCTTCTTTCTCCATCCTAGACACAAACCTAGGAGACAATGGCCTAATCTCTTTCTCCAGGGGACCCAAGAATAGGAGAAAGCACGATCTCCAAGCAAAACAGGGCAGTCAAAAACAGAGGCATGTTACCAGAGTAGGCCAATAGTCGCCTTTTGCAAATCCTAAATCTGAGGCAGTAAATAGGTCATGTCCCCTTCTTCAAAGGAAATTCTATATGTATTCCCTCCTGAGGGAATGAGTATGTTAGGGGTGGGAGATACATACTCTCTAGAGGCATTTACTAGACTGTATGGACCCCAAAGTGGGAGACACTCGTGAGATATGTGTACCCCAAATGATTGTTTTGAGGATGGGGGATAAAAATGAGAGCATGCACTCCTACAGTGCTGAATGTAGAGGAGTCCCTCTAGAGGAAGGAGTGTTTGCTTAGGGGAACAAGATGTAGGTGACATCCTGCATACGTTCCTGTTGGGGCAAGAGGACACTTCCATTCTTGGATGACAAGGAATCCATTTTAATAGTATGGTGGGGATGAAGTCAGTATTTGCCTGGGACACAAAAAAATCCTGCGGTTGGTGCTGTTCAATAGGAGGAAACCTTTTGGTGGAGTAAAGGGCAACAGTCACCAATAGACGCTCCAGGGGTTTCAGAGAAGCACAGCTCAAACTCTACCCAATATGCCAGTTAGCTTTGACATTTCCAGTGGGAAGGGAAGAGGTGAGAAGATAGAGAACACCTCAGCAGGCTGATGAGTTGGAACAGTTTAAGTAGGGGAAAGGTCTGTCTTTGCCTCAGAGCTGGTGACCAGACTCCCCTACTGCTATGTATTGTGGTCAGTGAGCTTTGTGGATACCATTCCTCGTCTTGATGGAATGGTAACATGTGACATCTGGGACCACTTTTCCAGTCCTTTGCTGCCACAGCCTGGCAGAACTTTGGCACTGAACAAATGCCAAAGCACCAGTGTGTGATAGAAGAGAACAGAAAAAAGGCAGCTGGAAGGTATGAACAGGAGGGAAGTCGCAGGATTTTTAGATCAAAGCTAATTAAAGATATGAAAACTTTTTTATGGAGAGCAAATTAGAACTGCCTTGCAGCACTCTTGAAATTGCCTCTGATCCCTATGTAGTGCTCTCATAAATTACTGTCAGACAACCCTGAGCCAGTGAACATCAATTTAAATAACTTTATTCAGAGGAATCCTTTGGTCCACTTCTGCTGACTCAACCCCTGCCCATGCCGACAAACAAGTACTAAGAAAGGCAGATTAGTCTGAATGTCTAAATTCACTTTGTTCAACTTTATAAAAGCAGGCAAAGTTACTGGGGGTTGCCCCCTCCCACCATCAATCTGGTTCACCATTTGGGCCACAGGCTTAGGGAAATGAAGGAAAGCCATCCTGGCCAGTCGAGAAACTGGGCACCATTATGAGGTCAACTAAACCCTGATGGCAGTGTGAAGTGCAATTCCCTTCTCCCTCCAAAATAAGAAACACGAGTCCAGGGGAGGGGGCTTTTTCATGTGCTAAGAAAAAACCCTTTCCCACATAGTCCTGCCTGGCAGAGCCACTTCCTGAGAAAGCCTCGTGTGATAAGGGTGGGGTAAAGAATAGGGGACTTTATGACTATTTGCCAGGTAAGAGCCAAGTTGGCTTTTCAGAGCACAGAAAGGACAGCAGGCCCAAGCTTCACTAGAGCTGTAGGCGGGCATTTTTTTTTTCTTCCTGACCCAGAAGCTTCTTCACCTTGCACCTTAGAGGGATAGCCAGAATGAAAACCGGGCAGGAGGGCCTGCAAAGACAGTGTGCCTCTAAGAACACAGAGGTTGCTACAGTTTTTGGCAGCATAAAATAAGCAAAGCGTTATTTGATTTTGTGTCCATCAGCTCACCATTGACATGAGGCAGTATCAGATCAGGGTAAGTTCTGGATCAAGGGCTGTGGAGGGTGGTGGGGAGAAGGATCTGTAGAAACTATCATTTATTGAATACCCATTATTTCATATACTGTGCTAAGTGCTTTACATTCATTTCCTCATTTTAATCCTCACAACAACTCTATAAGGTAGGTATTATCACCATTTACAAATGAGAAACAGGCTCAGAAAATTAGGTCACTTGTCCAAGGTCACACAGCTAGTCAGTGGTGGAAGTGGGATTTGTCTGTTGCTGAAAGCCCATGTTCTTTTTATTGTACCCATCTAGGTGAGCCTTGAGCAAAAGATAATTTCACTGCCCAACTCTGCAAAGAGCACCAGGGAGTCGAGGTTGCCAGCCACACTCACCGCTGGTAGGGATGCATTGAAGCCGACTTGATGTTGGTTTTTATTCCACTTGGCATTTTCCCTGAAAGGAACATGAAGAAAGACATCTCAAGCAAGGTAAGACTTTCACGACAAATCAGAAATGTGGTATCTCAGGTTCCCTCTGTCACCTCCTTTATCATCTCAGAACCTCTGTAGCATCTGACCTTGTTTGACAAAGGTCAGAAGTATGGTTCTTCACCCAGCTCTCTCCCTGAAGGTGTCCAGGAGGAAAGAAGTGATATGGGAGAATAGTCTGTTCATCCACTCCTAGAAAAGATAGCTAAACCTGTGTGACCCCCATTTAATGTCACAGGTAAAAAGAGTACTTTCTCTCATTGTTTTTTTTTTTTTTATATCATAAGAACTGCAGAATCTTTGTTTTAATTGTCCCTTCTCCTAGACAGCTTGGAGGAAATAACTCTTCTAGCTGCCTCCATCTAGACTATTCTAAAAATGAGTAGGAGAGAAAGCAGGAAGCCAAGAGCAAGAAAGGCATGATACAGAGAAAAGAATACATGTAGGACTGGAAAACTGGCCTGCGTGTCAATTCCTAATGCACCTACCAAACGGTCTTAAGATCTGACCACTGATTTCTCTACCTAAGAAGAGACACTGACAACATATCTAATACCAGAATAAATGGGACCGAAGGATAGTTGACACAGAGATGTGAGATGGAGATGGGAAATGAGAGCAGTTTCTGTTACTCAAAGTTCTTCCTCACTCTCTGGTGCCTATGCAGTCTCAAATGAGATTTTTTTACTTCTGAAAATTATTTCCTGGGTCACAGTGCAAAGGAGAAATGGAGAAAATCTCTAGGTCTAGAGATGCTGGAGGCCCAGATAATCTAGCTTATTCCCTCCAACTCCCCTGCTCAAAGTCAACTTCCTTTCAACCCCTGCCACCTTACCTGGTTGACCTGCTTGAGCCATTTGTACCCCACTGAGCATTGGCTGCTGCTGGCTTGGAGCTCCTGCCATCTGCACCTGCTGTAATCCTGAGGTTCCTGCAAGGATCGTCCCAGCTCCTGGCTGGCCTGGCTGGCCAGGACCACTGCTGCCTGAAGGTCTCCAGTTAGACAGTCCTTTCCCAAAGGCAACAGCTGCCACCAAGGCATTAGTGTCTGTAGGGTTAAAGGTCTGCTTGTTTGGCCGGAGACCTGAAGAAAAAGTAAGTGGGGATCCTGAAGTATGTTTCTGATGCAGGACTGAACGTGGCAGCTGGAAGACCAGTATGAGTGCCAGGGTTTAGAGTTCTGAATTCAGCAGCATCTAGACTCCCTCACAGCCCATAAAAAGAGCCAGAGGACCCCCAAGCCTATCTCAGAATTCTCTCTTCTTACTTTGCCCATTTCCTCCACTGCTTCAGGGTTGGCCTTAAATACAAAAGGCTAACAGAATGGATGTAAACCCTAAAGCAGTTCACTCTTGTGTCCTAACTTCACTACTCTCGAAACAACCATTCCTATTCCAGTGATCTTATATACCTCTCCTTCTCTGTTTTGCCACCAGTCCACCATACCTCCACTCTCTGATTCTCGCTCCTCTTTGCTGATTTTCTCCAGAAGGTTTGAACACATTTTATTCAAGCTCTGGATCTGCTTCTGTAACACACAAATTTGTGCAGAGATTAGGGTAACTAGGAAACGATATGGACAAATTTATTCCTTGGATTCTGCCAGAAGCAGCTTAGGTGCAACCAACTATGCATCCCTACTAGACAGAAATGGTAATGCCTAGCTTCTCATGATGGGATGGGGATGGGGCAGCAAGGCAGTGACTCAGTCCAACCTGGGCTGCATCTGCACCAATGCGGGCAGCATCTGTCGTCAGTTGCTTCTCCTGTTCTTCCACCTCAGGGTCAGGCTTGGTTCTCAGATGGTCAGGGACTACCTCATGGCTGAAAACGGGCACCCGTCCTTCAGTCTGCCGCTGCAACACACAGATTTTATTGATCCTACTATGCACTCCAAGAAGATTCTATCTGGCCTGATATACAGTCCCATCCACAGGCAAACAGTGCATTTTCAAGGAAAATACAACCTAAAACATAATATCTAGTTTCCTAGAACACAATCTCCTTTACTCCAGCCTTCATTTTTTGTGTCTTCTCACATCCCTATCTCTACCAGACCTAGAGGCAAATTAAACTATCACTGTCTGCCACGTTTCAAAGACTGAAACAGACAAAGTCACCAAAGGGCAGACTTTGTGGCTTGAGACAGATGTTGGAGAAGGAAGGTACCAGCCTTGGTGACATACCCCTCAGGTTATTACAACACTATTTGGGAGTGGCTCTTCCACCTTCAGAAGAACAAAAAGCAAGGCCTCCAAAATTATTTCTAAGTTCTCAGCTAAGAACTTAATTTCCCTAAATAGTAAAGAAGCCTAAAAAACTCCTTAATTTCCCAAGTTGTATTCTTTTTCTGCTCTTACCATGAGATCTTCATCTCGGTCTGGAGACAACACCAGAGGGATGATGACCTGGTTACGGAACAGCGGTGTTTTTTCATGCTTCAAGACCTTGTTCAGAGTGTTCAACTGTCCAGAAAGCAAGGCAAAGCTGTCCAGGACAGATGGCCTGTTGGCAGTAAGAAGGTGTCAGAATGTTCCACCCCTTCCTTGGGTGGTTCTTAGTAAAATAGTCCTAGTTCCTTCAGGCTAGGAACACTCGGATTTACCCCCAAAAGTCTCATAGCCCTATGACTAGCCTAAGTGGGAAGAGACTAACAAGGATGACAGGGCTATGAAAGAGGGACATAGTTTCAGTTTATGAAACAGATGTAGAAAAAACCCAGTTCATTGTTTGAATGAGGTGAGGAACAGTGGCAAAATAGGACTATACTGTTATAACTAAAACTTCAGAAACCCGGTAAAATCCTTCTTTCCAGCCTGGAAATAGGATCCACACTTCAGAGTAGGTTGGATCTAAAGGACTCAGCCATATTTGTGGCAAGAGATCCAGCACAAATAGAGCTGTAATAGGAGGACCTCCTCACCAGAGAAGTCAAAGGGTAAGAATTGAAAGCTATAACGAACTTGGGGTAGGAAACCGAGCATTTCTCTACTTCCTTGCCATGGAAGCCACTTGCTAAATGTTACGAAACCCAGCTCTTTCCAAATCAAAAGATGTTTGTAAACTGATAAACGGTTACATCATTAGAAGTGTCCTATTCATCAGAAGGCTAGGCCCCCCCACCCATAAGCCCTCCCTAGCTTGCCCTGGCAACCCTTACCAGGTCAGCCGGCCATACTCGTTCTCCAACTTGCAAATGAAACTTCCCAGTGAGTTCTTCAGATCAGCCACTTGACTCAGCAGTGCATCTAATGATGCCTCAAGCTGCTTCTCCTCTCTCTGCACCAATAGGAACAGGTTGGTTACCCAGATAAACAAGTATGACACATAGAAAGGAGGGCTGAAAAGCCAAGGAGATGGTGTGCAAACACCAGTCAGGTAACAGGATCTCATTGACATAGGATAACCAGGTTGTTTCCTATCTGTGGTATTTGGGTTATAGACAGCATCAACCCTGAGACCTTTCAACCGTTTGCCTGACCCAAGTACTTCCACCAACTGATTCCTTTTTCCCATCCGCTCCTAATCTATGCCTGGGTTTTCTCTGTATTAGGTACACCCTACACTCCCTCATTGAGACATTTTCGACAAACCTAATGCCAGATCATTATCTCATGTGCACCTCTGTAGCACATGCACTCCAGCTTCCTCCATCCTAGCATTTGTGAGCCTGGCTCTCTTGTCAGTCTCTGGGAAATCTGCCTACTCATGAAGACTTCTCTGAATACCAGTCCTGCTCTCCTCTTTCCCTCCCCCCACCAACCACTCCAGCTTTCCATCTGCTCTCATCATTTCATGTTTCAACCTTCTCCTCGCTGAATTAATATGCACCCATCTATCTCTGTGTCAATATTCCCGTGCCTCTTTCACAAGCTCGGTCAACCCAATAACATTTCTTGAGACTACCAGCTGCAGGAAACTAAGTGTCAAATGAAAACCAAAACCGCACATGCTTCTAAGCACTGAACAAACAAATTAAAATGCCGGGGGTCTGCAAAGCATTTCCTTCCCATCGGTGGTATCCTGTTTTATTCCATTTCTTCACCCTTAACAACTATAGGGCACAGGCTGGGAAGAGTGATGCAAAACTGTCTTGCAAACCTGCTAAGGTGCCTGACAGGAACTTGATCCTGGGTTCCACCATGGCCTCACATTACAAGCTGCTTAGCTTTCGGACACCGCGGCCCACAATTCCCTCACTGCTTGGGCTTCTTTCCAATTAGATCCCCTGCTATATCGGCATCCAACAGCCTCCATCCAGCAGCTTAGGACAGGGCCTGAGCCAACCCACCACCTCCTGAGCCGTCTTCCTTGGACTGCATCTCGGCCTCCCCCTATTACAACCTAATCCTTTCCCACGCCAAGCAAGTCAATGCTGCCTCCTCCCTCCGGATTTAGCCCGACCGCCTTCTGTCAGGCGAGCTCCACCCCCACCTCTCATCTGCGCCGCTCCCTCTCTAATTACCCTCGCCCCCCAACCCACGTTCCCTTATCAGCCGTGGGTTCTGCCCTCTCTTCTCAGTCCCAACTCTTCATTCTCCTTAGCCAGCCCACTCTGGCTCCCTGTAGCCGAAGCTGGCCAGCCGCTAGCACGCCCAACGCGGCTCTCACCTGCATTGCGGCGGCCGAGGCAACTGCAACGATTTCTACTTCCGGTTTTCCTGTCAGCAAACGCCTCTGAGAAGGCTTCGTCCACCAATCAGAAAACTGGAACTCGGCCCTCCCACCCACTTCCGGTTCCTTCCGGGTGCCGAGGTAGCCAGGTCAGGGGTCAAGAGTGGAACACACAGGCCCGGGCCGGCGCGGGAGGGCTTGTGTGATGGCCTCGGAGCGCCCCGAGCCGGAGGTGAGGGGCGGGCGGACGCAGCACTGGGCCCTGAGATCCGAGGGGGAGGGTCCGGCGGGCAGGCGTGGCGTTGGCCTCCTCTGGGTCTGGGGGTGGCCGGGCTGCGTAGCCTCGGCAGGGACCAGCCCTGCCCGGAAGGCCCGACTATGGTACCCCTGCGGACTATGGGACGCGGTCTGCAGTTTCCTCGGGGAGCTAAAGGAGTAACTCTTTTTGCTTTGTTTTGTTTACTGACGTGTCATCCGCGTCGTCAACTCTTTGACCTAATGATAGTGGTATTAACAAAATTTGTATTTTGACTTTCTGTTGCAGTTTCAATGGGCAACAGGGCAGTAGATTTAGTTTGCCGGTTTTTGTATTTCTTTAGGCATTGGAATGCTGTAAACAGCATGAATTCATTTAGTTCTAGGGCCCATGCTTTTAGAAAAGCAGCTTTAATTTCATGGAAAAAACATTTGAGTCGGACTGAGACCTCGCTCCAATATTGGCGCTGTCATGTAGCTAATCTGTGCAAGCTCAGGCGAGTCTTCCCGGATCCTGTTTCCTTCTTTATAAAATATGTGTCTTACAGTGTGTTGTAAGGATCACATGTAATAAACCAGAAAGGGGATATGAGATATTCATTAGATGCTAAGGAACATGCAAGGAACCTTATATACATTGTGTCATTCAGACTTCTGCAAGGAAGATGGCGTTCTCACAGAGGAGAAAACTGAAAAATGAGAAAGATTTAGTACCTTACTCAAATGCCACTCATCCAGGAAGTAGCAATTTGGAGTTAGAAGATCTGAGCTTAAAATCTCAGATTTGGATAAAACACCACCACTAGGAAAGATGCCAGTATATTAGTAGGTGGAAAGGGTGAGAGATGTGTTTAATGATACAAATAGTATTCATTACTGCATACATACTGCATGCTTGGCACCATTCTAAGCGCTTTACCAGTATCAGTTAATTCTGTCAGCCCTATGAAGTGGACACTGTTATCTCCTTTTTTTTGGTTTAGGAACTGAGGCACAGAGATATTAAGAGTAACAAAGTAGGCTGGGCGCAGTGGCTCACACCTGTAATCCCAACACTTTGGGAGGCCGAGGGGCGGATCACCTGAGGTCAGGAGTTCGAGACCAGCCTGACCAATATGGAGACAGCCTGTCTATACCAAAAATACAAAATTAGCTGGGCATGGTGGCGCAGGCCTGTAATTCCAGCTACTCAAGAGGCTGAGGCAGAAGAATCGCTTGAACCGGGGAGGTAGAGGTTGCAATGAGCTGAGATCAGGCCATTGCACTCCAGCCTGGGCAACAAGAGTGAAACTCCGTCTCAAAAAAAAAAAAAAAAAGTAACAAAGTTACACAGCTGTTAAATATTATAGTCAGGACTCCAAAACAGATGGCCAGGCTCCAATCCTTGTGTTCTTAACCATATTGTTCATAGTATAAATAATAAAGTAGCCACAGAATGGTAAATCTCCTGTTCACTGGGATTTGGTGTGATAAGACCCAACATTGAATATGGTGGTGGGAAACCATGCCTTTTTAAAAATAGTCATGTTCACAGAGGTGGTAGAATAGCCCATGCATCAGAAATATCAGTCAAGATCAATCAGAAATATTGATACAAGAAAAACTATGAAACAGTTTAGAGGATGTTTCATTAGAAAGTGAAAGGACGTGGAGGGATGTTGTGGGGAAATACAACCTACCTTTTAGGCAGATAGTCTAGAACGACACCGTCCTGTAGAAATCTGAAGCAAGCCATGTGTGTAATATTAGGTTTTCTGATAGCCACATAAAAAAATAAATGAAATAAATTCTAAAGATATATTTAACCCAAACTCCCAACATTTTCAAAATGTAATAAAATACAAAATATTGTGAGATATTTAACATTTTTTTGGTACCAAGTCTTTAAAATCTAGTGTTGTATTTTACACTTATAGCACATCCATTTTGGTCTAGCAACATTGTAGGTGCTCAGTAGCCCCATATGGTAGTCTTCACCATATAGAGCAGTACAGATCTAAAGTAATTTCAAGTCAAGACACACAATCCTGGGAGTCTCAGCCAAAAGGTAAGCTTTTTTTTTTTTTTTTTTTTTGAGATGAAGTCTTGCTCTGCTGCCCAAGCTGTAGTGCAGTGGCGCCATCTTGGCTCACTGCAAGCTCCGCCTCCCGGGTTCACATCATTCTCCTGCCTAAGCATCCCGAGTAGCTGGGACTACAGGCGCCCACCACCATGCCCGGCTAATTTTTTGTATTTTTGGTAGAGACGGGGTTTCACCGTGTTAGCCAGGATAGTCTCGATCTCCTGACCTCGTCATCCTCCCACCTTGGCCTCCCAAAGTGCTCGATTACAGGCGGGGTGGGCCCGGCCTAAGTTGAGCATTTTTTAAGTTCCTGATTTGCATTTCTGAAAATTTTATCAGAAGGTAAAGAGACTGAAGAGTTCTGCCCTATGATAAAGTGATTGACTTTTAGAGGCTGTTAGGATCCCGAGAAAGATTAGGTATAGTCAGATTTAGGAAATCATTCATTCATCATGCACTTGAAATATTTTACAAGTGCTGGTATGAGTCAGAATTGTGCTAAGTATCAGGGTGGATACACAGCAGTGTAAGACAGACATGGTCCCTATCTTTATGGAGAAAACAGGATTGAATTAGGATAATAAGTGCTGTAAAGGAGTGAATTAGGGTGTTTAACAGTGGTTCTCAACCTACCTTGTTAAGAAGTGGTTGTGAATCAGGAAGACTCAGAAGAATGACATTTAAACTGAAGCCTGAATAGGTAGAAGTTGTCTGAAAGAAGAGGCAGAGAGCGTTGCAGGCAAAGGGAATAGTGAAGATCTTCAGGTGAGAAGGAGCCCATTGGAGCCTTCAGAGAACTAAGAGGAAGCAACTCCTAGTGTGGATGCAGTATGACAATGAGAATAGCTAGCACTTACTGAATGCTTCCTGAGTATCATCTGATACTCAAAAATTATCCGAAAATAAGCACTTTTACTATCCCAGTTTCACAGATGAGGAAACTAAGGCACAGAGAGTGTAAGTCTCTGCCAAAGCCATATAGTTAATAATCAGCGGAACAAGCATTTGATCCTAGGTGCTGTAACACTGGAATACATGCATTTAACTGAGTGGGAATTGATGAGAGATAAGGCTGGAGAAGATGCAGCTTGAGGCCATGCTAAAGGCTCAGGACTTTGATGTATAGTGGTAAGAAGAGTTTAACCAGTTCAAGAGGGGAAGTAATCCGCATTATTTTGTGGGAATGTGTTAACAAAAGACAGCACAAGGGTTAGAAAAGGCTAAACAAATCAGACCTTAATCACAAAGGGACAGGTACAAAAAGACAAAGCAACAAATTAATGAGATGGACCATGCTTCATTCATCCTGGTATACATGGTATGCAGCACAGTGCCTGGTAATGTTTTATTCATCTTGGTATAAATGGTATGTAGGCCTCAATAAATGTTCCAAAGAATGATAGCCTTCCTCTCCTGTTTAATTGCAACAACATCCCTATGAAGATAATCTTATCCACATGCTATCAATAAAGAAACTGAGGCCTGGAAAAATTAAGTAACTTGTCCAAGGTCACCTAGATAGCAAATGATAGAACCAGATTTGAATCCAGGTCCCTGACTCCGAAACTATTTTGTCTACCTTGTGAGACTACTCCAAGAGTAATGAACTTTAGACTCAAGAGGGATTAATATGAGGACTTGAAGCTCCATGTGAGTGTGGATGCTCGGAGAACTAATCCAGGGATTCTCAAGTGTTAACGTGGAAGAATCACTTGGAGACCTTGTTAGAATGTAAATTCTGGAGCCCATCAACTCTGTTTTTTTTTTTTTTGGAGATGGAGTCTTGCACTGTCGCCCAGGCTGGAGTGCAGTGGCGTGATCTTGGCTCACCGCAACCTCCGCCTCCCAGGTTCAAGCAATTCTTGTGCCTCAGCCTCCCGAGTAGCTGGGACTACAGGTGTGAGCCGCAGCATCCAGTCTGGAGCCCATCAACTGTTAATTCAGTTGGTCTGGGATGGTGCCTGGGACTCAACTCTGTATTTTCATAAGCACTTCAGGTGATTATTCATGCAGCTGGTCCTTGGATCGCACTTTGAAAAACACCATTCTAGCTGCTTAAATTATTAAGTCTTCTAGTTATGATAAATTACATCTTGAAGGTGAAGAGAACTTAGAAATTATGTTTTGAAAATATAGTTGTTGGGCTGGGCGCGGTGGCTCATGCCTGTAACACCAACACTTTGGGAGGCCGAGGTGGGTGGATCACCTGAGGTCAGGAGTTCGAGACCAGCCTGACCAACATGGAGAAACCTCATCTCTACCAAAAATACAAAATTAGCTGGGCGTGGTGGTGCATGCCTGTAATCCCAGCTACTCTGAAGGCTGAGGCAGGAGAATCGCTTAAACCCAGGAGGCGGAGGTTGCAGTGAGCCAAGATGGCGCCATTACACTCTAGCCTGGGCAACAAGAGTGAAACTCCATCTCAAAAAAAAAAAAAGAAAAAGAAAATATAGTTGTTGGCTTTGAAGGATCATATGTGAAGGGGCATGTTGCAAGAAGGGTAGGCAAATGTTCAGCAAATGTTCCTGATTTCAGGAAGGTGGATTCTGTAAAAACTGATTGATGAACTAGACTTCATTGTGCCTTTGGAGAGTCAGTCCATCATTCAAAATAACGTTCAAGGAAAGGTGGGAAAAATGGAAGCTGTACAGTAGTAAAATTCAGTGGCCTACTAACTGGTAATCGAAAGAAAGCTGTCTAGTAGTCTGTGTCCTCCATCTCGTTTATCCCCATTCTCTCCTCACTTAACAAACACTGCTTAACATTTAGCATCACTTTCTCTTAAGGTATTAGCCTGAATCAGGTTACTTTGTTACTTGCTTGCTTTTTTGTGGGGAGGGGGAGGTCAGGGAGTGGGGCATGTGGTCTCGCTCTGTCACCCAGGCTGGAGTGCAGTGGTACAGTCATGGCTCACTGAAGCCTCAACCTCTCTGGGCTCAGGCGATCCTCCCACCTTAGTTTCCTAAGTAGCTGGGACTACAGCTACATGACACTACACCCAGCTAATTTTCATAATTTTTTTGTAAAGACAGGGTTTTGCCGTGTTGCCCAGGCTGGTCTCAAACTCCTGAGGCTCAAGTGATCTGCCCACTTTGGTCTTCCAAAGTGCTGGGATTGCAGGCATGAGCCACTGCACCTGGCTGTTACTTGTTTTTGTAGAAGCACATTCTTATCCTTCAGAGCACTTACTCAGTATGTAATTATACAGTAGTTACAGTGATTATTTGATCAATGTTTTTGTCCTTCATTATAGAGTAAGTTTTATGAGAGCAGAAAATGCATGTTTTTGCTTTTCATTGTATCATTAGTACCTAGCCCAGTGCCTAGCATGTACCAGGCTTTTCATAAATTTGTTGAGTGAATGCATGCATGCTTACCTTGCCTTTGTTCTTTTTGGAGTTCAGTGAGGGCATGATAGCACCCTGAACCAATTAGCATGGAAGTCAAACTGGAGAGATTTAGTAGAAGAAGAAACAACACTCTAAGCTTCACTGTAAAATAATAGACTGAATTTATCCAGTGTGACAGGACTAATTGAATAATTTTGTGTGTCCAAAAAAGCCAGCTGCATGAGGATAAAATGGGAGATGTGTTTGGACAGCAGCACAAGTGAGAAAGTCATGGAGGTTTCCTGAGCAAGTATAATGTAGGAGAATCTGAATCTGTGATCTCACTTGAGTATTATGTTCCATTCTGGTCCCCACATTTTAAGTTGTAAAGTAGCCCAGCCAGAATTCATTCATGGGCACATAATCTAAGATATAAAATAGTGAGGAAACTTGAAACCATGCCATTTGAGAGATACTTAAAGAACCCAAAAGATGTTTATTTTAGAAAAGCAAAGACTCGGGGCTGTCATCACGTGTTTAATAGACTCTCATTTGGCAGAGGGTCAGATTCTCCCTGTGTGGCCTTAGAAGGTAAAACAAAAAGTGGGTTAGATATTTTCAAGACAACAGATTTTAAGCTTTCAAGATATTATCAAAAAGACAGATTCTGGCTCTATGTGAAGACATTCCCAACTCTGCCAACTAAACAGGTATGGGGGAAAAAAAAACTGAAGTGAATGGCTGTGCAGGACTTCTGATTCAAAGAAGCAAGGTAAACAGCAACACTTTGTTATTACTAATCTGTGCATTTATACACATTACTTTTTACAAGGTGCTTTCACACATCATTGGGCTAGGTGGTATTTTTATACAGGAGGAAGCTCACCCAGAGTCTTAGCTATCAAATCACAACACTTTCTTTCCATAACACTGTTCTTTCTAAAACAAAGCTAATGGAACATAAAGCAAATCTGTTAGAACCCCCATTTGCACTCCCTCAGGGTTCCAGGAACAATAAAAAAGAAGATACTAGTGAAAACATGGTAAAAACAACTTTTCTGGAAGCAAAGGAAAAACTCCAAAAATGGAATCGCTTACTTTTTCCATAAATGATTGGAAGATGAAGTGAATAAAGGACAGGAACTCTTCAGCAACAAAAACCATGTTCATAGAAGAGTGAAAAATTAGAAATTATTGGTAACAAATTAAAGATAGCTGGAAACAATAAATACAGCTTGTGAGATTAGTTTTCCTTGTTCATACATGTATTCAACAATTATTATTGGAACACTTAGTATGTCTTGGCACTGTGCTAGGCGCTAGGGTTACAGCAGGAAACAATGTATAGGCCAGGTGTGGTGGCTTACAGCTGTAATCCCAGCACTTTAGGAGGCTGAGGCTGGTGGATCACCTGAGGTAGAAGTTCGAGACCAGCCTGGCTAACATGGCAAAACCCTGCCTTTACTGAAAATACAAAAATTAAGTGAATGTGGTGGCACGTATTTATAGTCCCAGCTACTCAGGAGCCCGAAGCAGAAGAATCACTTGAACCCAAGAGGCAGAGGTTGCAGTGAGCCAAGGTGGTACTGCTGCACTCCATCCTGGGTAACAGAGCAAGACTCCATCTCAAAAAACAAAAAACAAGAAAAGGCCGGGCGTGGTGGCTCACTCCTGTAATCCCAGCACTTCGGGAGGCCTAGACAGGCAGATCACGAGGTCAGGAGATCGAGACCATCCTGGCTGACATAGTGAAACCCCATCTCTACTAAAAATACAAAAAATTAGCCAGGTGTGGTGGTAGGCACCTGTAGTCCCAGCTACTCGGGAGGCTGAGGCAGGAGAATGGTGTGAACCCAGGAGGCGGAGCTTGCAGTGAGCTGATATCACGCCACCACACTCCAGCCTGGGC
>NW_012107252.1:2759576-2768159 GCF_000951045.1 Mandrillus leucophaeus
TTTTTTTTTTTTTTTTAAAGATGGAGAGATGGATGGAGTTTTGCTCTGTTGCCCAGGCTGGAGTGCAGTGGTGCAATCTTGGTTCACTGTAGCCTCCACCTCCTGGGTTCAAGCCATTCTCCTGTCTCGGTCCCCGGAGTAGCTGGGACTACAGATGTGCTCCACTATGCCCAGCTAATTTTTTTATTTTTTAGTAGAGGTGGGATTTTGCCACGTTAGCCAGGCTTGTCTCGAGCTCTTGGCCTCCCAAAGTGCTGGGATTACAGGTGTGAGCCACTACGGCCAGCCCCTACAAATTCTTAATTATAAACTCTGGCAGGTGTCATGAAGAAAAAATACAGAGTGCTGTGTGAATGCCCAACATAGGACCCTAACTTAGTGCAGACAGTCATGGAAAGGTTCATTTATTAAACCTAGATTTGCCATGATTTTAGTCCTAGAAGATGAGGTGACCACGTGCCCAACTCTGTCCTTATAGTGCTGACCCATGACCACGTGCTCTTCCCCTTTTAACCCTGACCTTATGTGGCTGAAACGCTTTTCCTTGGTTTCTCCTTGCGTAGCTGAAATGGGCTGGCATCTGAAAAAGAAAAAGGATTTAATACCAAAGAACAAAAGGAAAGTAGTATTGACACTAGTGTTAAGATGATCTCATCTTGAGAAAAGCTGTACTAATTATGATTAGTTTTAAACGTCCAGTTTGCTTTGCTTAGAACATATAGTGAGAGGGGAGAAGGTGGTGGTGGGGAGAAAAAACCATAGCAAATTCACTTATTTAGCACAATTTTATTGAACATCCTATGTGCCAGGCACTGCACTGGGCTCTGGAGTTACAGTGATAAATGAATGGCTGCTGAATTAGGATAGCCTTCCTATTATGATAATGTTCGGAGCCCCAAACCATCCCTTAACAAAAATATTCTTTTTTAAAACTCCAGTAAGTCTCTTGTACATCCTTTTTTAGATAAGAACTTTGGCAGGATCAAGCATAGTCAACACATAATATCCCACCCACACTAGCTAAGTGAAACCTGAAGGAGAGGTTGCCTGGTTTAGTATCCCACCTTAAAACCAAGGATCAGAGAAAGAAAGGGCAAGTAATTGCTGTGATTTCTTTCTTTGCCAATAAATAGACCTCTTTTCTGCTTTTAGGAGCATGGCAATAAGAGTATACAATTTAATAGAACTTTTCAATGGGGTGTGGTAGTCAGGAATAACTATCTAATTTTTGTAGCTAACTTAGAAATCATTTTGCAGTAGGTTGGGTGCAGTGGCTCACGCCTGTATTCCCAGCACTTTGGGAGGTGGAGGTGGGCGGATCACGAGGTCAGGAGTTCGAGACCAGCCTGGCCAATATGGTGAAACACCATCTCTACTAAAAGTGTAAAACATAGCGGGGCATGGTGGCACACGCCTGTAGTCCGAGCTGCTCAGGAGGCTGAGGTGGGAGAATCGCTTGAACTGGGAAGGCGGAAGTTGCAGTGAGCCAAGATCGCACCACTACACTCCAACCTGAGCAACAGAGCGAGACTCCGTCTCAAAAAAAAAAAAAAACAATCATTTTGCAGCATACTGGTTTCCAATGCTACTTTAATCATCCTTGACACCTTCCTTTTTGTTACTTTCCTCCTGTGTCCTGACTTATAATGAATCACCAATTCTTTTCTGTCCTGTCCTAAAGATCCCTTGAAATGCAACTAAGTTCACTGTTCAGCTAACTTTTTGTTTTCCGTAGTAAGACTTTCACAATGAAAGACGGGTGGTTTTGCATCCTGGCATTATCTCATCAAGACCCGGTCTCACACAGTTCACAGAATGGCTAGTTTGAGTAGCTCTAGTCAAAGCCACTGTCATCTCCCCTAGTTGTTAGCGGTGGGGTGCTTTCTGAATCACACAGTAGCCAGAGGGAATTTTTTTGTTTTATTTTATTTTATTTTGAGATGGAGTCTTGCTAGGCTGGAGTGCAGTGGCCGGATCTCAGCTCACTGCAAGCTCCACCTCCCGGGTTCATGCCATTCTCCTGCCTCAGCCTCCCGAGTAGCTGGGACTACAGGTGCCCACCACCACGCCCGGCTAATTTTTTGTGCTTTCAGTAGAGACGGAGTTTCACTGCATTAGCCAGGATGGTCTTGATCTCCTGACCTCATGATCCGCCTGCCTCAGCCTCCCATAATGCTGGGATTACAGGCGTGAGCCACGGTGCCCAGCCACCAGAGGTAATTTTTTAAATGCAGATATAATGTTACTGTCTTGTGGAATCCCTTTAGTAGCTTAAACTCACTCAAAGGATGAATCCAAAAACCTAGCCAGGGCCTGTCTCAACACAGTGTTGAGAGTAGTATCTCCCAAGGTGTAATTTCATTTTATTATTTTTTAAATTTATTTTTTGAGACAGAATCTTGCTCTTTTGCCCAGGCTGGAGTGCAGTGGTATGATCATAGCTCACTGCAACCTCAACCTCCCAGACTTAAGCAATGCTCCTACCTCAATCTCCCGAGTAGCTAGGACTACAGGTTCTTACCACCATGCCCAGCTAATTTTTGTACTTTATTTTTTAGAGATGGACTTTCACCATGTGGCCCAGACTGTTCTCAAACTGCTGGGCTTAAGTGATTTGCCCGCTTTGGCCTCCCAAAGTGCTGAAATTACAAGCCTGAGCCACAGTGTCTGGCCCTAAGATGTGATTTTAGATGTTATTGAGAGATAATATAATACGCAATTACAACATGTTGATATTTAACTTCTCTTTTTATCTTTCTGATTATGTCAAAACATCCTTTCTGCTAATTACCCACATTGTGTTCCTTTTCGTGACTAAATCTTTTATGCTCATGAGACCTCAGTTTTATCGATTTGTCACTCTCAGTAGATGGTCTTTTGCAGCTCACCAGGCCTTGGTTTGACTTCTCAGCCTACACCTACTACTTATGTTAAATCACTTAACTTTTTGGACCTCTGTTTTCTCCTGTTAAATGTTTTGTTGTGAATACTGAATGAGCTTACTTATGTAAAAAACTTAGTATAGGCTGGGCGTGGTGGCTCACGCTTGTAATCCCAGCACTTCGGGAGGCCAAGGCTGGTGAATCACCCGAGGTCAGGAGATCGAGACCATCCTGGCCAACATGGTGAAACCCCGTCTCTACTAAAAATACAAAAATTAGCTGGGCTTGGTGGCGGGCGCTTGTAATCTCAGCTACTTAAGAGGCTGAGGCAGGAGAATCACTTGAACCCAGGAGGCGGAGGTTGCAGTGAGCCGAGATCATGCCACTCCAGCCTGGACAATGAGAGCAAAACTGTGTCTTTAAAAAAAAAAAAAAAAAAGAACCTGGTATAGTGTTGTAATAGTTAACTGTAATAGTTGACTCTTTTTTTTTTTTTTTTTGGACAGGGTCTCACTCTGTTGCTCAGGCTGGAGTGCAGTGGTGCCATCATGGCTCGCTACAGCCTCGACCTCCTGGGCTCAGGTGATCTTCCCATCTCAGCCTCCAGAGCAGCTGGGACTATAGGCGCGAGCCACTACGCCCGGCTAATTTTTGTGTTTTTTGTAGTAGAGTTGAGGTTTCATTGTATTGCCCAGGCTGGTCTTGAACTCCTAGGTGCAAACGGTCTGCCCACCTCAGTCTCCCAAAGTGTTGGGGTCATAGGCTTGAACCGTTATGCCTAGCTGTTATTGTTAACTTTTACCAGGCATTGTACTGAGCACTTCATATGCATGATTTGCCTTGCTCCATAGAACAGTACTTTAGATTGGTATTGTAATTATCTCTATTTTACAAAGGAGGACACTGAAGCTTAAAGAGGTGATACACCCTTCCCACTGTCTCACAGCTAATAAGAGGCTGAATTGGGATTCAAACCCAGACTTTCCGAACCTGAAATTCTTGAACTTGGCCTCTACAGAGTACTTTTTTTTCTTACTTTTTATTTATTTTATTTTTTTGAGATGGAGTCTCACTCTGTCGCCCAGACTGGAGGGCAGGGGTGTGATCTCGGCTCACTGCAACCTCCACCTCCTGGGTTCAAGCGATTCTCCTGCCTCAGCCTCTCAAGTAGCTGGGATTACAGGCGCCCGCCACCACGCCTAGCTAATTTTTGTATTTTTAGTAGAGATGGGGTTTGTTTCACCATGTTGGCCAGACTGGTCTCGAACTCCTGACCTCAGGTGGTCTACCTGCCTCGGCCTCCCAAAGTTCTGGGATTATAGGCATGAGCCACTGCGCCCGGCCCTTTTTTTTTTTTCCTTTTACAGAGTACTTTTGCATATATTTTAGGTGCTTAATAAATGTGAGTTCCTCTTTCTTGTCTTCTGCTATCATCCTTATCACTTTCCAGTACCTCTTTCTGTATCTTTTTACCCTTTTCTTCTGTCTTGGAGCAGAAGAAAGACTCTACAACTTCACAGCCATTGTGTGTCTGTTCTCCACTCTTTTCTCTGACATCAAAAACTCTTCATTATTGTTTTCCAGGGCTTTTTCAGTCTTCTCTCCATGCATATTTCCCCATTTTGGAAAAAAAAAATTCTTTCTTTCAACATCATGGTTCTCAACAGGCAGTTATTAACTTCTGTTTGTTTCTCCTCTACTACCTGCTCTTCAGTTCTTGCCACCTGGTGTTCTTCCCCTCATTAATCAGGGACACAGGAGGAGAAATTTGCCATTTTGTGTAGGACAGACAAGAGAAAGGGAGTAAGGAATGTGACAGATGAGAATTAATCAGGAAGAGACATTGGGGAGTTCAGACCAGTTGACCTTTGTTTCCTTTGTGAACTGTGGGCAAGTTTATCTGCTGGGAGGGGATTGAGGGATTGGAAAACCTCCTGTGGGGAACAGGAAAGACTGCTGGCCAGGAGAATTCAGAGGACTGGCAAAGTCCTGCTAGAGTGGGCACTGCTGGCAAGGTGACAAGTTTCTTTCTGTCCAAGCGCAGCTGCCATAGTATATGTATGGATAAGGGAAAATGTCGAATTCATCCCGAGATAAGATTTGACAGGACTTGTGTAGTGGAAGGACAAGGACATGGGCAAGGGCATTGTTGAAGTGGCCACCTGTGAGGCAATGGAGGCAAGAACTAGAGGGCTGACAACTGAAAGTGCAGAGGTGGAGACTGTGACCCACACAGATTTGATTTTGAGGTATTCGGAAGGCTTGCTATTCCTTCGGTGAAAATGTCTTCAGTGCCTGCTGTTATCAAGACTTGTTAGGAGTAACTATCTGGCATTCATGTAATGTATTAGGGACTTGTCCTAGTATTTGCTCTGTTTGTAGCAATTTGCCAAGCACAGGGGCACAAAAATAGAATCAAGACGCAGCCCTTGCCCTCAAAATCTTATAGTTTATAGGTGAAACTCACATAAACTTTGTGGAAACAATATGGAAGGGTCACTTCATCTATATGGAGGTCTGTATCGAGCAAACAGGAACAGAGAGTTGAGAATTGACTCCCCGAGAAAACCTTGCATGGAGGTTGGGGTAACCTTTTCACCTCTGCTGCTTTCCCTCTCACAGATGGTGAGTTCCTTGGGCAAGTTACTTGTACAGTGATCTGTGTGTTCCAGGTACTTGGTGACATTTTTTAAAGATGTATTAATGGCTCTTTGTTCCCAGGTGGAAGAAGCTGGGCAGGTGTTCCTGTTAATGAAAAAGGATTATCGAATCTCCCGAAATGTTCGCCTGGCTTGGTTCCTCAATCATCTGCATCAAACTGTGCAGGCCACATCCCAGGAGGTGCTGGTGAGCCCTAGACACACGAAAGATGTGAGAGGCCAGCCCAAAAGGATCTGTTTTTTAGGAGAGTGCTGGAAACAGACAGGGAGGGAGACTAACTCTGAGGGCTCTAAGTCTGGTTAGGGCAAGGGACTGCCTACAAGATGATGGAAATTTTAAAAAATAATTTTTCCAGAGAGTGAGAGGAAGAGTATATGGTTAGATTGAAGGAGGTGGAGCCATTGATGTGTCATTTGGGATATAGAAGGCAGGTCCTGGGAAGAAAGGGGTACTTCCCTGATCCTTTCCTTTTCTTACCATCCTAATTTTCAGCTTCAGTCTGAACAGGAATTGGAAGTCCTCAGTGTCCTGCCCCCTGGGTGGCAACCAGATGAACCAGTGGTCCCAAGGCCATTCCTCCTTGTACCTTCCACCCGAGTCACCTTCCTGGCTTGGCAGTATCGGTTTGTCATTGAGCTGGACCTTAGCCCATCTACTGGCATTGTGGTAAAGGATTGAAGGGAGACTGTGGGAAGAAAGGATAGGGTGGGGGGTGAGGAGAGGGAAAGGCCTGTGGGGAAGTGAAAAATGGTCCCAGCCTACCATTTTGGAGAGAAGACAGGCTTATAAAGGAATGATGGGTGTTTAAAAACAGAACTGGGCCAACCGTGCTGGTTCATGCCTGCAATCGCAGCACTTTGGGAAGCCGAGGTGGGCTGATTGCTCGAGCTCAGGAGTTCGAAACTAGCCTGGGCCACAAGGCAAAACTCCCTCTCTATAAAAACTACAAAAATGAGCCAGGCATCCTGGCATGCAACCTGTCCTAGCTACTCGGGAGACTAAGGTGGGTGGATTGCTTGAGCCCAGGAGGTCGAGGCTACAGTGAGCCAGGATCAGGCCGCTGCGCTCCAGCCTGGGCAAGAAAGCAAGACCCTGGTTTTGTTGTTTTTGTTTCCAAAAAACATCCCAGAAACTGTTCCATGTATGGCACTGTATTTGGGTGTATGATCAGCCATAAGATAAGGGTCCTACTGACCCATGGAAGCTGCATGTTTCTGCCCTCTGGTTAAGGCTGCCTTTGGACGCCCTTGAGCGCTCTTTCTCTGCCCTCAGGATGATTCCACAGGAGAGATCTTGTTTGATGAAGTTTTCCATGCCCTGTCCCGCTGCCTAGGCGGGCTGCTTCGGCCCTTCCGAGTGCCTGGATCTTGCATCGACTTCCAGCCTGAAATCTACATAACTATCCAGGCCTACTCGTCCATCATTGGACTGCAGTCCCACCAGGTATTGCATCATCTCTCCAAGTTTGTACCCTCAGACCAAATTTCTGTTAGTCCTCTGACCAAGTCCTTATCCTGTCTCTGCTGTTTGTCCCCAAAATCCCCAGCTCTGCTGGCTTCTTGAACCTGTTTTCTAGTCATTCTCATGAGTCTCTCTCCTCTGGAGAAGAACCAGTTCCTCTGGACTTAAAGGGCTTTCCCATAGACTTTGGGTCAGTTGGTGTTGATTGGACAACTGCCTTTTTCACCACTTCTATAAATCTCTGGTTCTGACCACTGGATGTCTGTTTTCTCTGTTCCCCCCTTCTCCTTTAGTTCTATTGGATGGTTTGCTGATGTGCTGTACCCTCAGGAGATGGTCTTTTGGAAGAGTTTTGTGATTTTCAAAGACAACAAATCACCCAGAAATATAGTTGGTTTCAACAATAGAGGAGGGTCATTTTTTGGTTTTTTTGGTTTTTGTTTTTTTGAGACAGAGTTTTGCTCTTTTCGCCCAGGCTGGAGTGCAATGTCACAATCTCGGCTCACTGCAACCTCTGCCCGCAGGGTTCAAGTGGTTCTTCTGCCTCAGCCTCCCGAGTAGCTGGGATTATAGGCACTCACCACCAGGCCCAGCTTATTTTTTTATTTTTTTTTTTTATTAAAGACAGGGTTTTGCCATGTTGGCCAGGCTGGTCTTGAACTCCTGACCTCAGGTGATCTTCCTGCCTCGGCTTCCCAAAGTGCTGGGATTACAGGCGTGAGCCACCACGCCCAGCGTGGGTCATTTGTTTTTTTGAGGGCCATGTGAACTGTTGGGTATAATACTGACCACACAGATAATTACAGGGCTTATCCAGCACTCAAGGAGGCTATCACAAGACACTCCTTTTGGAGAATGGCCGAGTCTGTTACTGGAATATCTGTTTTTGACTTAGATAAGCATTGGCTCAGTTTCCCCTCATCTGCTTTTAACCACCCTTAGCTCATTGGTAAAGGCTTTCCCTGAAACTGTCCCTGATGGCTGCATTGTCACCTTAGCTATCAAACTGGCTTTGAGAGAGAAGGTATTGGGAACAGAATCTAAGGGTCTGAAACATATATCTACAAAATTGGTGCATACCTGGATCTCAGGGCAGGGATTGCCAACCCTCTGCCCTAGTTTAAAGTGCTTTCCTAGTATAGCTGTTAGGACTGTCAGTTGTGGGCTGCATCCCCAGATGGGGGCCAGGTTTTGCAGGCACTGATAGCCAAGGCAGGGAGAGCATGGATGTTAGATAATCACTCAAAACTTGGTTCAGGTTGGCAAACACTTAATGAAGCCTGATCTATACCAGGCCTGAGCAGGTCCTGAACACACAGATGAATCAGATCTTGTCTTTCTCCTGATGGGAAGAGTTGAGAGTTTAGTGGGAAAGACAGATATTAAAGGGAGGTAATTGCAGTTGAATGTGATAAGGGCACCGATAAGATGACTCAGGTGCTATTGGAGCACCAAGAGGGAGCACCCAACCAAGCATGGGGCCACAACAGAGAAATCTTTCAGACCAAGCAGCATTTGTTTTTTGTGTTTTTGAGACAGAGTCTTGCTCTGTTGCCCAGGCTAGAGTGCAGTGGTGCAA
>NW_012107252.1:2769184-2785816 GCF_000951045.1 Mandrillus leucophaeus
GCGCCCGGCCCCATCGAAAGTTTTAAACGGACAGTAACAAGATCACATGTGTACACTGGGAAGATCACAGTATTTTGTGGCTAATATGGAGGATGGATTTGGGGACAAAGTCTGGATGGGAGAATAGGTGAAGATTATTGTAGCATGGGTGAGAGGAGGAGGCCTGAATAAGGACAGCAGCTATAGGGAAGGAGAGGATTTCGTCAGTTAAGCCCCAGGGCCACTTGGCCGCCCTCAGCCAGACTTTTCATTTTCTCTGTAGCTCCCTCAAGATGTATCCTGGCTGGGCGCAGTGGCTCACGTCTGTAATCCTAACACTTTGGGAAGCCAAGGCAGGTGGATCACATGAGGCCAAGCATTTGAGACCAGCCTGGCCAATGTGGTGAAACCCTGTCTACTAAAAATACAACAACAACAACAAATTAGCTGGGTGTGGTGGTGCATATCTGTAATCCCCGCTGCTTGGGAGGCCAACTCATGAGAATCGCTTGAACCTGGGAGGCAGAGGTTGCCATGAGCCAAGATCACGCCACTGCACTCCAACCTGAGCAACAGAGTGAGACTGTCTACAAAAAAAAAAAAAAAACAAGATGTATCCTGTTAAATCACAGCACAGCAGTGCATGCCTGTAATCCCAGCTACTTGGGAGGCTGAGGCGAAAGGATTATTTGAGGCCAGGAGTTTGAGACTAGCCTGGGCCACAGAGTGAGACCCAAAAGTCTCAAAAAAGTTAGTCTCAAAAAAGTTAGTTCGTGTATACAATACACGTTCATCAAAGAAGATTTGCAAAATACATTAAAATATAAAGAAAAAAACAAAACTCATCTATAATACAATACTCAGAAACAACAGCAGTTGTTTCTGGATATTGTATTAAATTCTAACCTTTTTGTTTTGTTTTGTTTTGTTTTTATTAAGACAGAGTCTCAGTCTGTTACCCAGGCTGGAGTGCAGTGGTGCAATCTGGGCTCACTGCAACCTCCACCTCCTGGGTTCAAGCGATTCTCCTGCCTCAGCCTTTCAAGTAGCTGGTACTACAGGCACGTGCCAGCACGCCTGGCTAATTTTTTGTATTTTTAGTAGACACGGGCTTTCACCGTGTTGGCCAGGATGGTCTCCATCTCCTGACCTTGTGATCTGCCCGCTTCAGCCTCCCAAAGTGCTGGGATTGCAGGCGTGAGCCACTGTGCCTTGCTTAAATTCAAACATTTTATGGAATTTTCCTCCCTCACCTCCATCTCTTTACCCAAAGAGAAAGAGAGAATCAAGAGACTCATTCTAGACACATGATTTTATGTCCTGTTTTTTGTTCTGTTTAAGACATAGGGTCTCACTCTGTCGCCCAGGCTGGAGTGCAGAGGCATGATCATAGCTCAATGTAATCTTGAACTTCTGGGCTTAAGTGATCTCCCACCTCAGCCTCCCAAATAGCTGGGACTGCAGGTGTGTGCCACCACACCCGACTAATTTTTAAAAATTTTTTTTGTAGAGACAGGATCTTGTTATGTTGTCCAGGCTGGTCTCAAACTCCTGGCTTCAAGTGATCCTCCCACCTCAGCCTCCCAAAGTACTGGGATTACAGGCATGAGCTGCTGTGCCTAGCCTGTCCTGCTTTTTTTTTTTTTTTTTTTTTTTTGTTAACATATAGTATGGGCGTTCTTCTATGTCACTAAATATTATTTGAAAACGTGATTTTTAATGACCTGTTAACTTACTGTTTCATCATATTTTATCATATGTTTAGCCAGCCCCTTCTTGGCCACTTGGGTTGTCCCAATTTTCATTATTCTAAACAATATGAATAGGAACGTCTTTCTCACCTTTTTATGGCTCCAGTTCTGCTCATTTTCCTTCCCATGGGCCTGTAGAGTGAGACAATGTCCCGCTTTCCCTCTTCTGGCTCACCCCACCCACTTTCCAATTGGGAACAGGGAGTAAAAAAGTAGTTGTTCCATAGGGTCAGGGTCCGGGAGAAGTGGGCATGTGGGGCAGGTTGTAGGAGTGTGATGGGGAAAGAGAGGTGAGATTCTGAGGGCCACCACAGGGACTGCTGGGTCTATATACAATTTTAGGATGGGGACACTTATTTATGTTTGAAGTAGAAGAAAAGGAGCCCATGGAGAAATAATGAAGATATTAGAGAGACAAAAGGCTCAAGATTTAGATGGACAGATTAGCTATAGGGAAAATGAGGAGGAAGAGGAATCCTTTCTTCAGCACCTTGAAGGAAGAACAAAGACACAGATGTAAACATTCAGTAGACTTTGGGGATGCTTTCAGAGAGTTGGAGAGTAGTGTACCCTCCAGGTTGGGGTAACCTGGGCATTTCTATTGACTGACTTCCTTTCTCTTTGAAGAGGGCACAGGGTGGGAGTTACCTGCTGAGGGTAAAGGGAAGGAAGGAGCATTCATTAGGGGGATAAGGAGAGGATTTTGAGCATAAAAAAGAAGGGAAGTTCTACCTAGAATAGTCAGACAAGAGAAAGAAAGAAAGGGCATCCAAATTGGAAAAAAAGAAGTCAGATTATCCTTGTTTACAGATGATATGGTCTTTTATTTGGAAAAACCTAATGGCTCCACCAAAAAACTATTAGAACTGATAAATTCAATAAAGTTGCAAGATGCAAAATCAGCATACAAAAAATCAGTAGCATTTCTGTATGCCAGCAACAGACAATGTGAAGAAGAAATCAAGAAAGTAATCCCATTTACAATAGTTTAAAATAAAATACCTAGGAATTAACTTAACCAAAGAAGTGAAAGATCTCTACAACGAAAACTGTAAAACATTGATGAGAGAAATTGAAGTGGACTCCAAAAATTGGAACGATATTCCATGTTCATGGATTGGGAGAGTCGATATTGTTAAAATGCCCACACTGCCTAAAGCAGTCTACAGATTCAGTACAATTCCTATCAAAATACCGATGACATTCTTCATAGAAATAGAGAAAACAATCTTAAAATTTATATGGAACCACAAAAGACCCAGAATAGCTGAAGCTATTCTGAGCAAAACAAACAAAACTAGAGGAATCACATTACCTGACTTCAAATTATACCACAAAGCTATAGTAATCAAAAACAGCGTGGTGCTGGCATAAAAACAGACAACATAGACAAATGGAACAGAATAGAGAATGCAGAAGCCATGTATCTACAGTGAACTCATTTTTGACAAAGATGCCAAGAACATACATTGGGGACAGAACAGTCTCTTCAATAAATAGTTCTGGGAAGACTGGATTTTCATATGCAGAAGGATGAAACTAGACTCCTATCTCACAAAAATAAAATCAAAATGGATTAAAAACTTAAATGTGGTCGGGCGCAGTGGCTTATGCTTGTAATCCCAGCACTTTGGGAGGCCAAGGCGGGTGGATCATGAGGTCAGGAGTTCAAGACCAGCCTGGCTAAGATGTGAAACCCCATCTCTACTAAAAAACTACAAAAAAAAAAATTAGCTGGGCGCAGTGGCAGGCACCTGTAATCCCAGCTACTCAGGAGGCTGAGGCAGGAGAATCGCTTGAACCTGGGCAGCAGAGGTTGCAGTGATCCGAGATCGTGCCACTGTACTCTGGCCTGGCCTACAGAGTAAGACTCCATCTCAAGAAAAAAAAAAAAAGACTTAAATCTAAGACCTCAAACTATGAAACTACTAAAAAAAAAAATTGGAGAAACGCTCATGACACCGGACTAGGCAAAGATTTCTTTTCTGTTTTTTTTTTAAACCTCAATCTAGCAGATTAACTCAACATCCTGCTCTATTTAATACTGTTCAGCAGAAGGAAATAACTAATTTCAATTTTAAACAAACTCATAAAACAAAGGAAACAAAACCATTTCACTACAGGCCTTTGACAAAGAACGTGAGCCATTTGCTATAGCTGCCAGGCGTCAGTGTATGGCAAGGAACAGGGGCTTCAGGATGCCCAGGCAAGGCCTCTGAGGTGGGGTATATTGGGGTTTTGGGAGGTCTTGATAGCACTGAGTTGCTGGATCCTGTGCTGCCCTGCCTGGGTGGGGAGCAGGGTGAGGGAGGCCATTCCTCTTCTGTAGAAAACACCAACCCCCAGTCCAGGGACTGGCAGCTGAACTGGTGACTGTAAAGCCTGATCTATATGAAATCAAAGGCACATGTGGAAATCCACTCCCGGCAAAGGGGGAGTCCTTGGGGGAAGCCAGCTGGGCTTCTGGAGGGTCCCCTTTGAAATGTCAGCAATTGAAAAATACAACCTAAAAGTGATAGAGGACCTGCAGGGAACTTTATTCTCTCACTTCTGTCTTCACGGGGGGCGCTGCCCCTTGGAAAGACCAGGTTGGCTTCTGGCACAGGTATCCCTCATCTTCTTGGGCACCTGTGGCATTGCCAGCAGGCCAGAGGGGGTGGCTGACAGTGTTGGCTCTAGCCTGACCCAGGGGGCCCAGTTAGGATCCCCTCTACCCATGGCAGGGGTGATTGCTACTTCTCCATGGTTCATGCGTAAAGCTTCCAGCCCTTTCCAGCTCAGGGAACACATGCAGAATGACAGTCACCCAGCAGACTGGAAACTACCTCCTCTCCAAAAGTCTGGCTCCTGAACACCCTCCTCCCTGGGAAGGGCTTTTGCCCCTTTGTGATTGGGCAGGAACCAGAAGAACAGTTTCTCTGCTTTGCCATGTCTGCAACCCAGGGCTCAGCCAGCCCCACATCCTCTGTCAAGCACTGAGCTCCAGCACTGTCCACACAGTGGAAACCAAATGAAATGACTTTGGCTTGTGGAGGGGGAAGAATGCAAAACAAAAACAAAAGCAAAATCACCTGCCCACAAGATACAGCAGAAAAGTTCATCCACTATCTTTTTTTTTTTTTGAGACAGAGTCTCACTCTGTTGCCTGGGGTTAGAGTGCAGTGGTGTGATCTTGGTTCACTGCAACCTCCGCCTCCTGGGTTCAAGCAGTTCCCCTGCCTCAGCCTCCTGAGTAGCTGGGATTACAGGTGCCTGCCACTAAGCCCAGCTAATTTTTTGTATTTTAAGTAGAGACGGGGTTTCACCATGTTGGCCAGGCTGGTCTAGAACTCTTGACCTGGTGATTTGTCCGCCTCGGCCTCCCAAAGTGCTGGGATTACAGGCGTGAGCCACTGCCCCGGCAACTTCATCCACTGTCTATCTGCCTCCCATGTAAGGTGGAACACCCAGCCCCCAAACAACCCCTAAAATGAGACCCAAACCAAAGACCTGACGTATAAGCCCCAAATCAGTAAACCTCTCCTGAAACAGGTAAAGGAACTGCCTGCCCAGAAATACCCACAATAGTCTGTGCAGATTATAAAGAGATCAACAGCTTCACCCACAGTCTGCATAAACTCTGGTACTGGCTGTGTTCTCCATGGAAGGTCTCGCTGTGTTTCCTAGGCTGGGGTGCAGTGGTGTGAACACAGCTCACTGCAGCCTTGATCTCTTGGGCTCAAGTGATTCTCCTGCCTCAGACTCCTGAGTAGCTGAGACCACAGGTGTATTTCACCACACTCAGCTAATTTTTAGGGTTTTTTTTTTGTTTTTTGGTTTTTGGTTTTTTTTTAATAGAGATGAGATCTCTACCGAGCTGGTCTCTAGCTCCTGGGCTCAAGCGATCTTCCCACCTTGGCCTCCCAAAGTGCTGGGATTACAGATGTGAACCACTGTGCTTAGCTCAAAGATTTCTTGATAATACCCTGCAAGCACAAGCATCCAAAGCAAAAATGGACAAACAGGATCATATCAAGTTAAAAAGCTTCTGCACAGCAAAGGAAACAATCAACAAAGTGAGGAAACAACTCACAGAATGGGAGAAAATATTTGCAAACCACCCGTCTAACAAGGATTAAAACCAGAATATATAAGGAGCTCAAACAACTCTATAAGAAAAAAATATATAATAATCTGATTTTAAAGTGGGATTTTTTTCTTAAAAAATCTCAATAGACATTTCTCAAAAGAAGGCATACATATGACAAACAGGTATATGAAAAAGTGCTCAACATCATTGATCATCAAAGAAATGCAAATCAAAACTACAATGAGATATCATTTCACCCCAGTTAAAATGGTTTTTATCCAAAAGACAGGCAATAACAAATGCTGGTGAGGATGTGGAGAAAAGGTAACCTTGTGCACTGTTGGTAGAAATGTAAATTAGTACAATCACTATGAAGAACAGTTTGGAGGTTCCTCAAAAAACTGAAAATAGGCCGGGCGCGGTGGCTCACACCTGTAATCCCAGCACTTTGGGAGGCCGAGGTGGGTGGATCATGAGGTCGGGAGTTCAAGAACAGCCTGGCCAACATGGTGAAACCTCATCTCTACTGAAAATATAAAAATTAGTTGGGTGTGGTGGCAGATGCCTGTAATCCCAGCTACTTGGGAGCCTGAGGCAGAGAATTTACTTAAATCTGGGAGGCAGAGATTACAGTGAGCCGAGATAGTGCCACTGCACTCCAGCTGGATGACAGAGTGAGACTCCATCTCAAACAAAAACAAAAACCTGAAAATAGAGCTACCATATGATCTAGCAATCCTCACTCCTAGGTGTATACCAAAAAGAAAGGAAATCAGTATATGGAAGAGATATCTGCACTCCCATGTTTATTACAGCACTATTCACAATAGATAAGATCTGGAAGCAGCCTAAGTGTTCATTGACAGATGAATGGATAAAGAAAATGTGGTACATATACACAATGGAATACTACTCAGCCATAAAAAAGAATGAGATCCTGTCATTTGCAACAACATGGATGGAACTGGAAGACATTGTGTTAAGTGAAATAAGCCAGGCACAGAAAGACAAACTTGGCATGTTGGTACTTACTTGTGAGAGCTAAAAATTAAAGCAGTTGAACTCATGGAGAGTAGAACGATGGTTACCAAAGGCTGGGAAAGGTAGTTGGGGAGGTGGAAAGGGGAGATGGTTAATGGGTACAAAAATAGAGTTAGAAAGAATGAATAAGATCTAGTACTTGATAGCACAGTAGACTGACTACAGTCAACAGTAATTTATTGTACATTTAAAAATAAAAGAGTAAAATTGGATTGTAACACAAAAAACAGGATAAATGCCTGAGCTGGGCTAGGCATGGTAGCTCATGCCTGTAATCCCAGCACTTTGGGAGGCCGAGATGTGTGGATCACTTGAGGCCAGGAGTTTGAGACCAACCTGGCCAACATGATGAAACCCCGTCTCTACTAAAAATACAAAAATTAGCTGGGTGTGGTGGCCCATGCCTGTAATCCCAGCTGAGGAAGGCTGAGGCACAAGAATCGCTTGAACCGGGAGGCGGAGGTTGCAGTGAGCCAAGATCACATCATTGCACTCGAGCCTGGGTGACAAAGCAAGGCTCTGTCTCAAAAAAAAAAAAAAAAAGAATGGGCGATACCCCATTTACCATGATGTAATTGTTATTTGTATTCCTGTATCAAAATACCTCATGTGCCCCATAAATACATACACCTTCTATGTACCCACAAAAATTTTAAAAAAAAATTTTTTTTTGATACAGAAAATTATCTGTAGCCCAGGCTGGAGTGCAGTGGCGTGATCTCTGCTCACTGCAACCTCCACCTTCCAAGTCCCGGTTAAGCAATTCTCTTGCCTCAGCCTCCCGAGTAGCTGGGATTACAGGTGCCCACCACCATGCCCAGTTAATTTTCGTAAAATTGAAAAGGTCCAGAATAGCCTCTGTGTATACAGAAGGTAGGCGTCTCCATGGTGACAGCCGATCTTGGGCTGGTCAGTATGCTTAGAAATAAAAAAGCATTAAAAAGTATGAGAATAAAAGAGACTTTGCCAGGCTGAGGAGGGCAGCTCATAAGACATCCTGTAGACCAAGGTAGAAGAAGCTATTAATAGAAGATCTTATGGTGCCCATGTGGGGGTTGGGGAAGCCCAGTGTGGAGGACCCTAATCAGAGGGAAGTTGTGACCCCAGATAAAGATGACTAATGACTGGGGACCTGGGCTGAGGACTGATGGAGATTGGATAAGGGGGAAATTGGTTGTGGAATCATAGACCCTAGTTGGGTAGGAAGTCAGGATCGTCTAGATGGAGCTATGGAGAATAAACAGAGCAGAAGTGTAGTAGTCTGTGCCCCCCTGACCGTCCTGTCTCAGTCTTTCCCTTGTGCTTCTTAGGTGCTGGTACAAGGCTGCCTTTTGGACCCGTCCCAGCAGGAGGTGTTCCTGCAGCAGATATATGAGCAGCTCTGCCTCTTTGAGGATAAGGTGGCCACCATGCTGCAGCAGCAGTATGATCCCCAGAGCCAGGTATGTAAGAGAGAAAGTGGGCAGAGGCAACTTAGAAAGAGGAGCAGCTAAGGACAGAGGGCAGAGAGGAGGGATAGTCCAAATAGGGCAGAAAAAGGCTAAGAGCTGGTACAAAGTGAGACAAGGATAAGCATGCTCATGACACGCTCCCTGTTGGAGCAGGACTCAGATATATTCCCCGAAACACAGATTCTTTCGGGGAGAAAATGTGAAATCCATTTGTTTGCATTTTTTTTTTTAGCCCCAGATCTTCTCCTCCAGTGGATCTGAGAAGGTGTCATGTGTGGCTTTGACCTCTAGTTAGCATTTTGTACAACCGGGGATAAAGCTGCCTGGGCCCACTAGACTTCCCTGTCTCATCACTTTGGGTACCTCAGAAGTAGCCAGGCAAATGGCAGTTCTGTGTGCCTGATGACTGGTCGTGTAATTTGATTGAGGTATAAAATATTTTGTAACAGTGATGGAAAAATATGGAAAGGGGCCCTTCTTGGCAAAAGATGGAGAAGCCTTACTTCAGTACAGTCTGAAGCTTCATCTGGTGCTGAACTCCCTTCGCCTCTGAAGTTCAGTATCTGAGCACACATGGGGAGGGAGCACAGTAAAGACTTAGTCGCATAGTAGAGGAATTGGGGTCCTCACAGGATTCGGCCTGTCTGGCCTGAGAGGTGCTGGACTGTAAATTCTGGCCTTGCTATGGATGGGGCAGCAATACCATCTGCCCCATTCTGTCTTTTCTGTAACTTGGGGCAGGCAGAAGACCAGTCCCCAGACTCAGGGGACCTACTGGGCCGGAAGGTAGGCGTCTCCATGGTGACAGCTGATCTTGGACTGGTCAGTATGATTCGTCAGGGCATCTTGGCGCTGCAGTTACTACCGTCAAACTCTAGTGCAGGTCAGTAGAAGGAATATTGGTGGGACTGGGGAAGCGGGGAAGAAAAGTGGGGCTAACTGCTAACAAAGATAGCAGTTCCAGGGAATCAGTGGGCCCCAGAAAAGAGGATCTGTTTCCTTGTTTGCAAAACGTATGTCTGTATTAGTGTGTATCAGGAACCCTCGGCTCTGACAACTCCCTAGAAGGAGTAGAGCTCCAAGGATATCACTTAGGGGAGGTTATGATCTGGCACTCAAGAGGAAGAAGCAGGAGGGTAAGGGAGAAGGAAAGGTGTTTGAAGTTTATAAATCTTCATAGTTTATAAAACTGCCCACATTGGTGGGAAGACACTGAGCCCTTCAGGGCCCTGTCAGTTGGGTGTCTTCCTGTGACTTCGGTCTGTTCAGTGTCTCCAGGTCTGATCTGGTGTTTCCTGCTCCAGGGATTATCGTGATCACGGATGGGGTGACCAGTGTTCCTGATGTTGCTGTGTGTGAGACGCTGCTGAACCAGCTTCGCAGTGGCACTGTGGCTTGTTCCTTTGTCCAGGTGAGGACTTTTTAGGAAGGATGAGAGATGGAATATCTCACACAAAGGTGGGATGGCTGGTTACTTTCTTACAGGCAGTGATTTCCCAGGTAAAGTCAATTACTTAGTTACATGGGGGGAAGGAGTCATGTCTGGAAGGTAGGTAGCATGGTAGGAGAGGACTCTCATTTTTTTCCTCTTTCCTTGGGATTTTAGAAATAGATGTTAAAGCAGAAAGAATGCAGAATTTGAAATCTGACAGTCATTTCCAGTCCCACCTCATCCCGCAGATTAGTCATTATTGTTTTGAGTGCAAGGGTCAGAAAACCCGCTCAAACTAGCTTAAGCAAAGGGGTGAAAGGCATAGTCAGGGACTGCAGCTAAATTGGATTGATGGACTGTAGGGAAGGAGGTAAAAAGCTATGGGAAACAAGGCTGAAGGGATAGGCACAGGCCAGAACATGAAAATCTGGTTCTGCTTTATTAATGAGATTAAGCATAACTCTGTGGGTGATGCAGATAGATAGAAGGAAAGTCATTAGTTGGGTTTATGTTTTACAAAGGTCACTTTTGCTGCTGGGTGAAGGACAGTGGGGAAGTCAGTGAGAGAGGATCAGGGCTTAAATTAGGGGTAAGAGGATTGAGAAAAATGAAGAGGCAGAGTCAGCTTGACTTCATGATTAGCAAGATGGGGGTAGGAGATGAAAGAGAAGAGGGCTTAAAGATGTCTCCAAGTCTCTGACTCCAGTGATGACTGGGTAGCAGCAGCGCAAAAGGAAGAGAAGCAGTTGTGGTAGAGTGAGGATAAGATGATGAATGCAAGTTTGTGTATGTTGTGTTTGAGGTGCCTGTGGTTCAACACAGCCAGTTAAGAACATCACCTTTGGAGTTAGGCATGCTGGTCTAAATCCTGACTGCAGTTATTAACTGGGTGACATTGGGCACACTGCTTCACCTCTAGGTCAGATTCATTTGTAAATGGAGGTTGTAAATTACATAACTCACTGGGAGGTGAGATCCATTTAAAGTATTTAGCATTGTACATAATCACTTAATAAATGGCTGCTGTTTGTAGCAGATAGCGGTTGAATACACAGATCCTGATATTCAGGAGACGAATACTGCTTGAGAGGTAGAGATTTAAGATTTGTCAGGGTACAGATGGTAATTGAGAACAGAAGAGGGTCCTGGAAGAACTTTGGGGAACACTAGTGTTCGAGGTCTTTCATAGGAAGAGGGCCCAGCAAAGAATAAAGAATCAGCCAGGAGCCAGAAGATTGTGGTGTCAGAGAAGTCAGAATTTTTGGAAGAAAATTTTACTTGATCTTTCTGCTGCCTCTCACAATGGTAACTACACTGTGAGAAGCAGCAAAAAGATCAAGTAAAAACTGAGGAATGAAAAGTGCCCTTTGGATTTGGTGATCAGGAGGTCACGGGGATCTTTTTCAGAGCCATTTTAGTGAAGAGGTGGTGAGGGGATTGAAGAGTGGATAGAAGGAAGGAAATAGGGACAAGTGTTGACACAAGAAATTTGGCTGTTGAGATCGAGAGCAGAGCAAGAGAGAGAATGGTAACCAGAGGGAAGTACAGGGTAAAGGAGTGTTTTGTTTTGTTTTTAAAGCTAGAGACTTAAGCATGTTTCTAAGGGTCTGTAGTGAAGAAGAGTTTGAAAATAAAGAAAGGAAAAGGGAGGCTGGTGGAGTAAAGTCTCTGAATTGACAGGAGGGCATTGGCTTAAGAAACAGATTGAGGGATTCTTTTGGAGCAGGGAAGTGTCGTTTCTTTCTTTGAAACTAGAAAGTAGAAGTGAAGATGTAGATCAGCTCTGCGAAGGGCCTCTGATTTATCTCTGAAGTAAAAGGTGAAGCCGAGTACTGTAAGGAAGAGAGGCCAGAGTTGGGAAGAAGGAACAGTATTGAGGACTGCCCTGAAGGACTAGCTGAGTTGGGTGTCATATGTTTTGATGTGGTGCCAACCTACACAACTGTCAGTTTTTTCTGTTTGGGCACCACTGGCCAAGAACAGAGGCTGTGATCCTAGTTGGGGTTTTGAAGAAGCAGACGAGAGTGAAGAGGGCCAGGGATTTGAGAGCTACGCTTATGAAGTTGTCTGAATGTAGGGTCCAAGCTGGGTCGAGAAAGGAGGGTCAGGACAATGTGGATAGATTTGGAGAGAGCAGAGGTTCAAGGCCTGGCAGTCTCAGTGAGGTCAAAGAGCAGCAGCAGGAGGAGGGTGGGAGGAACCTAAGGGTATAGTGCTGTATGTAATCAGTGGGTTGTGGCATTTTGAAATTGCAGAGATGAATTTGTTCCAGGTGAAGCCAAGAGCCAGCGTGTAGCCTACAGGCAGGTGAGCGGAATAGAGAAAGTTACTGGAGATGAGAGTTAAGGAACTGAGAGGGCAGGGACTTGAATGAGTCATCTGGAGCAGGTCTGCGAACACTGTCTGCAAAGGCCAGTTAACCTTTAAGCCTTGTGGACCATCTCTGCTGTTGAAGCGTGAAAGCAGCCATAGACAATACAAAATGAATGTGTGTGGCTGTGTTCCAGTAAAACTCAATTCACAAAAATAGGTGATGGACTAGATTTGCCCCTCAGGGTATATGTAGTTTGCTAATTTCTCATCTACAGCTATTGTATTCAAAATGTAGTCCACAGACTAGCAGAAAGCTTGTTTGAAATCCAGAATCTCAGGCCCCACCCCAGACCTACTGCATTTTAACAAAATCCCCAGGTGTTTTTTATACACCCTGAAGTTTGAGAAGTGTTGATAAGCTGAAGCCTCTCAGGATGATGACAGGAAGTCAGTGAACCAGTTGCCAAAATCTTTAGTGAAGGAGGTGGTGGGCCTGGTGGGCCATTAGGTATCGAGGAGGAAGTGCAGAGGATGCTGTGGCCGGTTAGCATGGGCATCAGACAGAAGGGCTCAAAGAAGGAAAGACACAGTGGTCTGTCCTAGGAAAACACTGGCTGGCTTCCCACTCTGTGGTCCAGGGAATGGGAGCAGCCACCTAGCCCAGTCTCTTTCTCTCCTGTTCTTCCTTCTCCTGTGCCTCTGTCAGAGCTAGGTCTTCAGTTGCTCACTTTTTCAGGTGGGAGGAGTTTACTCTTATGACTGCAGTTTTGGCCATGTGCCCAATGTGGAATTAATGAAGTTCATCGCAATGGCAACATTCGGCTCCTACCTGTCCACTTGTCCTGAGCCGGAGCCAGGCAACCTGGGTCTGACTGTCTACCACCGGGCGTTTCTCCTGTATTCCTTCCTGCGCAGTGGGGAAGCATTGAACCCTGAATATTACTGCGGTGAGAGGCACACTGAGGTGGATGTGGGAAGGAGGGAATATAGAATGGGCCCAGAGATTATGGTGCCCTGGAGTACTGAAAATGTAACTGGAGCTGGCTCCACTGGCACTGTTACCTCACAGTGATTTCAGCATAGCTCCTTCGCCCTACAGATCTGTCAGTTAGTTGGCAGATAGCCAGTTTCTCCTTTCCCATCCCCACTGATCTTCCAGGCTCTCAGCACCGACTGTTTAATGAGCACCTGGTCTCTGCAAGCAGCAACCCTGCCCTAGCCTTGCGCCGAAAGAAGCACACTGAGAAGGAGGTGCCAGCCGACTTGGTCAGCACCGTGTCTGTGCGACTTCGAGAGGGCTACAGTGTCCGAGAGGTCACACTGGCCAAAGGTAAGGGTCATTAACCTGCTGTAATCCCACAGATCTCTCAGGAATTTGTGTGTGGAAAGACCCACATGTATCACACATGAAAGAGTGTCACCATGAAAACCTTATCGCTTGAGACAGTGGGTTTTGAATTGTCATCAGGGGTTAATTCTCTTAGCATGGAGCTTCCCAATTCCATCTCCTTTTGACCAAGGTGAACCAGCTGAGGGTGGTGTAGGGTCCTGAACTTGGCTTGGTTTTCAGATTGTTTCTACAAACTTGTGTTTGTGTCAGTTGGCCAGCTCTAGGCCTGAAACCTGTGGAATCATGCTTGGAACCTTTGGCAGGGCTAGGTTCCATGAGATAGGTGGGGGTTTCAGATAGAACTCAATCCCAGGCGTAGAGTCCTATGCCTTCTCCTAACTGGCCCTCCCACTTCTCCCTAAGGAGGGTCCCAATTGGAGGTAAAGCTGGTGCTGCTGTGGAAACACAACATGCGCATTGAGTATGTGGCTATGGCACCCTGGCCTCTGGAGCCTGAGGGCCCTCGAGTAACACGGGTGGAAGTGACAATGGAAGGCGGCTACGACATTTTGCATGATGTGTCCTGTGCACTAAGGCAGCCCATCCGTTCATTGTATCGTACCCATGTTATCCGGCGTTTCTGGAACACGCTGCAGAGGTCAGTGAAGTCATCACTCAATGAGTGCTGCCCCATTTGTTGTGTGGAGGGACAGATTTGTGAAGGTGGGAGCTGGGGAGCATCACCCAGAGAACCAGGCTTATATCCAGGGTCCCAAATACCCCTAAGGCTCCCCTCATCTGCACGCAGCAGAGTCAGATATGGCTCAGGCCTGGCCCTTATTCTACAGCATCAACCAGACAGACCAGATGCTTGCCCACCTTCAGTCCTTCTCCTCAGTGCCTGAGCATTTCACACTTCCTGACAGCACCAAGAGCGGAGTGCCACTCTTCTACATCCCTCCAGGCTCCACCACCCCGGTGAGTAGCTCTGAAGTGTAGTAGCCCCATTTCATGCCAACTTGGGTTGTACAGCGTCTGGAGCCCAGGACCACCACCTTCTATTGCTTTCTCTCTCACGTCTAAGGCACCTAAACCAGAAGCCCAAGCTTTAACCTTGAGAGCTTCTCTTCTCCCTCACCCTAAGGCCCCAGGGAAGAGGAGGATCTATAGAGACAGGCTGTCCTGAACAGAGCACAGGTGGCAGAGGCAAAGACTCACACAGTGTCTAGGTGGTGGTATCCCAGGCCCAGCAGACCATGAGCCCTTGCCCCATCTCCATGTGGCATACTTTGGGCTCCCCCAGTCACCTTTACCTGTGTGCATCCACCACCAGCCACCATAAACTGTGTACTTCCTGCAGACCACAGCTTCCTTGGTCCTGTGCTATCTTCACACTCAGTCCACGCTGTGAGCCTAACACTGATGGGCAGGTGGCTTATGCTAGTATACAGTGGCCACATCATGAGGTCCTGCCACCATTCGGTGGCTTTTCTCCCAAGTCAGTGACATAAGCTGGGCTCATGGTTCCATCCTTCTCCTGGATTCAGCTTTAAAGGGCTACACAGTCTGTCCCTGAACCCAGTCATCCAAATCTAGCCTTCACAGTGGAAGCAGTTTTTGTCTCCACTGTGCTTTGTCTCAGGCTGGGCTGTAGCCTCAAGCCACTGCTGTCTCTGACTCTGAACGGAGTTCACCCATGGTTTTGTTCGCTCTTTGCAGTTTGTACCCTGGTCCTCTACAAATGCTCATATAGTGCTGTCCTTCCTGTCCCCAGGTGCTCTCCCTCCAGCCTAGTGGTTCTGACTCATCCCATGCCCAGTTTGCTGCCTACTGGAAGCCAGTGCTGTCCATGGATGCAAATTCCTGGCAGCGATGGCTGCACATGCATCGCCTGGTGCTAATCCTGGAGCACGACACGTGGGTGCCCTTAGGGCTGGGCCATAGTTGGGGTGGAGTATCGGGGTTGGGGGATAGGGAATGATGGGAAGGGGAGCAGCAGATGAGCTCTTACCAACTGTGGCCAAGGAAAAACTATAGCCTTTTCCTTGCCTCCCTGCTCATCAGTCCCCATAACCTCAGGCAAGGCCTAGAAGAGACAGATAGTAGTCTATTCCTTTTCTCCAAGACTGGGGCCGGGAGGTCTAACCTCAATCCACACCCCTCTTCCTAGACCAATCCCCAAGCACTTGCACACCCCGGGCAGCAATGGGCGCTACAGCACTATCCAGTGCAGGATCTCCCACTCCTCCCTGACCTCTCTGCTTCGGGACTGGAGCAGCTTCGTACTAGTCGAGGGTTTTTCTTATGTCAAGCTGCTCTCCAGGTGGGCAAAGTGATGTCCCCTCACCCCCGCCCCCTCATCCCATGTCTCCCTCTAACCTCTAACCCCAGACCTCACTCCTACTTCCTACCAACCTCGGACTGCTCACTGACTCCCATTTCTCCCCAGTGCCCCAGACCAGCCCCCCTCCTCCTTCTACATGGTCCGTATCATTTCCAAGGCCCCATGCATGGTTCTTCGCCTGGGTTTTCCCATTGGCACACCAGCACCGGCCCGACACAAGGTGAGCTGGGCCCTGACTGACTCTGACCAAGGAGCCCTGGGGTGTAGACTAGCTCCCTCTCCCCAGACCCCACAGGGCCAGGTCCAATAGAGGGAGGAGTCCCCAGACCAAGGGAGACCTAGAGAAGAAGGCTGTGTCTCACCTTGTCTGTGGGCCCCTTCTCCCAGACCTGTAGGAGATGGGAGTAGGAGGATCTGACCACATTTTCCCCTCAGATTGTGTCAGGCTTGAGGGAAGAGATCCTGCAGCTGCGTTTCCCTCACCGGGTACAAAGCAAGGAGCCAACGCCCAAGGTGAAACGAAAAGGGCTAGGGGGCGCTGGTGGGGGCAGCTCTCCCTCCAAGTCATCCCCCGTGCTGGGGCCACAGCAGGCCCTGTCTGACCGGCCCTGCCTTGTGGTCCTGCATAAGCCACTGGACAAACTGCTCATCAGGTTGGTACAGAGGTGTGGGAGGGTGTGGCTTAGTGGGGTATGAGTGGTACAGAGGTATGGAATGGTCTGGCTTGGCAGGGTATGAGTGCTACCACACAAAGGAAGGGTGTGGCTTAGCGGGGTGTGAGTGGTACAGAGGTGTGGAGGGTGTGGCTTGGCGGGGTATGAGTGGTGCAGAGGTGTGAAAGGGCGTGGCTTAGTGGGGTATGAGTGGTACAGAGGTGTGGAGGGCGTGGCTTAGCAGGGTATGAGTGGTACAGAGGTGTGGA